>NC_141900.1:11361724-11702156 GCF_057802395.1 Ceratotherium simum simum | reverse complement strand
AACAACATGACCAACAACACAAAGCATTAGAAAAAGACAAAATGAAACCCAAAGTTAGCAGAAGGATGGAAGTCACCAGGAGGCGAGTGGAACAAAATTAAAGACAGTAAGAAAGATCAATAAAAGTAAAAGTTGAGTTTTGGAAATAACAAAATAGAGAAACCCTTAGATAAAATATCTAGAAAAAAAAAGAGAGATGACTCAAACTAAATCAGAAATGAAAGAGGAGGCATTACAACTGATGCTTCAGAAAACAAAAGATCAGAAGAGACTATTCCGAACTGGTGTACACTCATAAATTGGATAACCTAGACAAAATAGATAAATTCCTAGAAACAACCCAAGAAAGCTAAATCATGAAGAAATAGAAATCTTGAACAGACCAGTAACAAATAAGCAGACTGAATCAGTAATCAAATAGCTCCCAACAAGACTGGACTTCTCCACTCTGCCAGACTTCACCACAGACCCCTGAGCCAGCCTGCCCCAGCCCCAGGATGACTCCTGTGGACCTAGCTGGCTCCTGTAGGTTTCTGAAAATCCAGGCCCCTGGCTCACTCTGGAGCATGCCAGCACTGGTGGCCCCAAACAGCATCCTTGACACCAGGCTCCCACCAGGCTCCTGGGAACCCAGGCCCCCATCTCAGCCTAGGGGCTGCCAAATTCAACAGCCCAAGTTGGCTCCTGTGACCCCAAGTGGTGTCCTTGGAACCAGGCTCCTGTTGGTCTCTGGTGAATCCAGACCCTGGCTCACCCAAGCTCCTGCCTACTCCAGGCAGCCACAGGCAGCAGCCACAGCCACAGGCAGTTTTGACAACAGGGCACCCAGTGGCTCCCACAAACCCAGGACCGCAGGTCACTCCAGTACTTGCTGGCCCCAGCAACCCCTGGTAGATTCCATGGCACCAGGCTCCCGGGGCTGCTGGGAACTCAGGCCCATGGCTCACCACACCACCTGCCAGTTCCAGCAGCCATAGACAGCTCTCATGGAACCAGGCTCCTGGCAGCCTCCCCACAAAACCAGGCCCCAGCTCACCCAGGTGCTTGCTGAGTCAGGCGGCCCCAGGCAGCTCCCCATAGCACCAGGCACCAGCAGGTTCCCATGAACCCAGGCTTTCATCTTGACCCAGTGCCTGCTGACTTCTGCAGCCTCAGGCAGCTCCTGTGGCCCCAGGCTCCCAGCAGGCTCCCCAGGAATCCAGACTTCTAGCCTGCCACAGCACAAGATGTCTCTCATGACACCAGGCTCCTGGCAGCCTCCTGTGAACCAAGACTCTCAGTTCATCCCAGCACTGGCGAACTCTCATGGCCCTGGATGACTCCTGTGGCTGAAGGCTCAATGAGGACCTGCCAAACCAGGTTCCAGTGGGGTTACTCATGAAGTCAGGGTCCCAGACTGTGCCCAGGGCCAGACACAATACCGTGGACCTAAGCATTCCACTCACCCACTCACCAGGCTGCCCAAGGACTCCAGCAGCAAGCCTGCCCCTGGACACCACCAGATGGCCTACCCAGGACCCCTAGATGGGCTACTGTGAAGGCTTTGGTTTGCTAAAAGCCAGTCTGTAAAGGAGTGGAAGAGGTGCCTACTTCCTCAAATTTGCAGACACCAATGGAAGGCCACAAGCATCACGAATAATCAAAGACCCATGACACCACCAAAGAAAAAGAATAAAACTTCAATGACTGACCAAGAAATGGAGATATAACAACTATGTGACAAAGACATCAGGACAACACTCTTGAGAAATTCATACAAGTCTAAGGAAACACAGATAGACTACTAAAGGAAATAAGGAAACAGTGCATGAACAAGGAGAAGTTCATCATGGAAACAAAAATCATTAAGGAAAAACAAACAGAAATCCTAGAGTTGAAGAACACAATGACTGAACTGAAAAATTCAAGAGAGCTTCGAAATCAGATTCAACCATGTACAAGAAATAATTAGTGAACTAGATGTGTCATTTGAAATCATCCAGTTAAAGAAGCAAAAAAGAAAAAGGAATGGAAAGGAATGGGGAAGACAGTGTGAATTATGTGATACCATGAAAAGAAATAGATAAGCATTATTAAATTACCAGAGGAGAAGACAGGAAGAAAGGAAAAAAGTTTACTTAAAAAAATAGCAACTGACACCTTCCCCAAATCAGGGGAGATTTAGATATCCAAGGTCCTGAAGCTGATCTGTCACCCTAAAATTTCAAACTAAAACTTTCTTCTCCAAGACACATTATACCAAAACTATCTAAACTCAAAAGGAGGATCAAACAACATGATCAAGTTCAACATGATGAAAATCAATGAAAGTGATACACCACATTAATAGAATGAAAGATAAAAATCATAAAATAATCTGAATCGTTATAAGAAAAGCAGTTTGACAAAATTCAACACCGCTTCATGATAAAAACTCTCAACAAAGGAAGGAACATACCTGAACATAATAAAAGGTTTACATGACAAACCCATACAGCTAACATCATATTGAATAGTGAAATGTTAAAGGCTCTCTTGTTAAGACAAAGAACAAGATAAGGGTGCCCAGTCTCAACACCACTCTTCAACATACTGTTGCAAGACTCAACCAGAGACATTTAGCAAGAAAAAGAAATAAAATGCATCTAAATTGGAAATGAAGAAACAAAGTGGTCTCTGTTTGCAGATGATGTGATTTTATACAGAGAAATACCTAAGGACTCTCCCCCCAAACTGTTAGGACTAATAAACAAATTCACTCAAGCTGCAGGAGACAAAATCAACATATACAAATCTGTTGCCTTTCTGTACACTAACAATGAACTATCTAAAAAAGATATAAAGAAAAAAATCCTATTTACAATAGCATCAAAAACAGTAAAATACTCATAACTAAATTTAACCAAGAAGGTGAAAGATCTAGACACTGACAACTATAAGACATTGATGAAAGAAATCAAAGACACAAAGAAATGAAAAGATATCTTATGTTCATGGATCAGAAGAATTAATATTGTTAAAATGTCCATGCTGCCCAATGCCATCTCAATATTCAATGTAATTCCTATTAAAATTCCCATGACATTTTTCACAGAAATAGGGCAAACAATCCTAATATTCATATGGATCCACAAAAGACCTCCAATAACCAAAGCAACCCTGAGAAAGAAAAAGCTGAAGGCATCACAATTCCTGATTTCAAACTTTATTACAAATCTATAGTAATAAAAACAGTATGCTACAGGTATAAAAAGAGACACATAGAGCAATAGAACAGAATCAAGGGCCCAGAAATAAAACTACACACATACACTTTGTTAACAGTTGACGAGTCAGCTAAGAAGACCCCATGGGGAACGGATAGTTTCTACAATAATTGGTCTTGGGAAAACTGGCTAACTACATGCAGAAAATTGAAATTGGACCCCTATTTTACACCACACTAAAAATGATCCCAAATTGAATTAAATACTTAAATGTAAGACACCAAATATAAAACAGATAGAAGAAGATATAGAGAAAAAAGCCCCAAGAAACTGGTCTTGACAATGATTTTTTTGGACATAACATCAAAAGTGCAAACAACAAATGCAAAACTTAACAAGTGGGATGATATCAATCTAAAATCTTCTGCATAGCAAATGAAACAATTGGCAAACTGAAGGGGTTCATATCCACAATATATAAGAAACTCCTACAGGGCTGGCCCGTGGCTTGGTGGTTAAGTGCACGTGCTTGTTACTGGCGTTCGGTTCAGATCCCGGCACGCACCGACGCACTGCTTCTCTGGCCATGCTGAGGCCACGTCCCACATACAGCAACTAGAAGGATGTGCAACTAGGACATGCAACTATCTACTGGGACTTTGGGGAAAAAAGGAGGAGGAGGATTGGCAATAGATGTTAGCTCAGAGCCGGTCTTCCACAGCAAAAAGAGGAGGATTAGCATGGATGTTAGCTGAGGGCTGATCTTACTCACAAAAAAAAAGAAAGAAACTCTTACAACTCAACAGCAAAGAAACCAACAAAACAATATGAAAATGGTCAAAAGACCTGAAAAGATACTTTTCCAAAGAAGACATAAAAATGGTTAACAGGTACATGAGAAAATGCTAGTAATCACTCATCATCAGGGAAATGAAATCAAAACTACAATATCACCTCACACCTGCTAGAATGGTTATTCTCAAAGAGACAACAGACAATAAGTGTTGGCGAGGCTGTGTAGAAAAGAGAACCCTTTGCACTGTTGGTATGAATGTGAAAAAAGAATATGGAATTTTCTCAAAAATAAAATAGAAATACTATATAAATGAGCAATTCCAATTCTAGTTGTATATCCAAAGGAATTGAAATCACTATTCTGAAGACATATCTGCACTCCCATGTTCATTTCAGCATTAGTCACAAACTGAGGACATGGATACAATCCATGTGTCCAACAATGAATAAATAGATAAAGAAAATGTGAGATATATGTACACATACATGAAATATATGATGGAATATTATTTAGCCATGCAAGAGAATGAAATCCTGCATTATATAACAACATGGATGGACCTTGAGGCATTATGCTAAATGATATAAGTCAGACAGAGAAAGACAAATACTATATATTCTCACTCATGTGAAATCTAATAAAGCCCAACTCAAAGGAGTGGAGACTAGAATGGTGTTTGCCAGGGCCTCAGGGGTGGGGGAAATGGGGAGATGTGAGTCAAAGTGCACAAATTTCTAGCTGTAAAATGAATAAGTTCTGGGGATCTAATGTACAGCATGGTGACCATAATTAACAATACTATATTATATACTTGAAAGTTGTTAAGAGAGTAGATCTTAACACATGAAAGATGATGTTCAAAATCATTAACTATCAGAGAAATGCAAATCAAAAACTACAATGAGATATCACCTCACGCCCGTCAGAATGGCTATAATTAACAAGACAGGAAACAATATGTGTTGAGAGGCTGTGGAGAGAAGGGAAGTCTTATACACTGCTGGTGGGAGTGCAAACTGGTGCAGCCACTATGGAAAACAGTATGGAGATTCCTCAAAATCAATGATAGAACTACCATATGATCCAGCTATTCCACTGCTGGGTATTTATCCAAAGAACTTGAAAACACCAATCGTAAAGATACATGAACCCCTGTGTTCATTGCAGCGTTATTCACAATAGCCAAGACTTGGAAGCAACCTGAGTGCCCATGAAGGGACAAATGGATAAAGAAGATGTGGTATATATACACAATGGAATACTATTTAGCCATGCAAGAGATGAAATCCAGCCATTTGTGACAACATGGATGGACATTGAGGGTATGATGCAAAGTGAAATGAGTCAGAGGGAGAAGGTCAAATACCGTATGATGTCCTTCATTAAGTCCTGTTATTAAATAGATAATAACAACAATAAACAAACAATAGAGACAGAGATTGGATTGGTGGTTACCAGAGGCGGGGGGTGAAAGGGATAATTCGGTGTGGTGATGGGTTGTAATTAGTATTTTGGTGGTGAACATGATGTAATCTATGCAGAAATAGAAGGATAATGATGTACACCTGAAATTTATACAATGTTATAAACCAATGTTACTGCAATAAACAAAAATTTTTTTAAAAAGTGATCACTAGAAAAAACAAGTTAATTATGTGAAGGAATGGAGGTGCTAACTCACCGTGTTTTGGTAATCCTTTCACAAATCATCATCTTGAACACCTAAAACTTACATATGTTATATGTCACTAATATTTAAAGAAATCTAAAAAAAAATCTCTCAACAAAGTAAAACCCAGGACCAGGTGACTGCACTGGTGAATTCTACCAAATATATTAAAAAGTATTAATAACGAGCCTTCTTACACTCTGTCACATATTGCAAAAGAGGGAACACTTCCAAACTCATTTTATGAGGCCAGCTTTACCCTGATAACCAGCACTGGAAACGACACTAAAAGAAAATAAAATTACAGACCACTACCCCTGGTGAACATAGATGCAAAAATCCTCAACAAAATACTAGCAAACTGAATTCAACAGCATATGAAAAGAATTAAACACTACAACAAAGTGAAATTTATTCCTGATATACAAGGGGCGTTCAACATACAAAAATCGATCAGTGTAATAAGCCACATCAATAAAATGAAGGGGAAAAAATCATGACCAACACAATTGATGCAGAAAAACCATTTGACAAAATTCAACACCCTTTCATGATAAAACACTCAACAAACAAGGAATAGGAGGAAAGTGCCTCAACATAACAAAAGCCATATATGAAAAAAGCACAGCAAACATAATACTCAATGACGGAAGACTGAAAGCTTTTTCTCTAAGATCAGGAACAAGGCAAGGATGCACACTTTCACCACTTCTATTCAACACAGTACTGAAAATTCAAGCCAGAACCATGAGGCAATAAAAAGAAATAAATAAAAGGCATCCAAATTGGAAAAAAGAAAGCAAAATTGGTTTGTTTGAAGACGATATCATCTCATATGTAGAAAATCCGAAAGACTCCACAAAAAAGCCATTTGATGTAACAGATGAATTCATAAAAGTAGCGAGATACACAGTCAACACGCAAAAATCAGTTGCCTTTCTATACACGAACCATCAGCTCTCTGGAAATGAAATTACAAAAACAATTCATTTATAATAGTATCAGAAAGAATAACATGCTTAGGAATTAACTTAACCAAGGAGGTGAAAGGCTTGCAACATAAAAACTACAAAACATTTCAGAAAGAAATTAAAGAAGACATTCATAAATGGACACACATCCCATGTTCATGGATTGGAAGGCATACTATTGTTAAAGTATCAATATTACCCAAAGCAATCTACAGATTCAATGTAATCTCTATCCAAATCCTAATGATGTGTTTTGCAGAAATAGATAAACCAGTCCTAAAATTCACATGAAATCTCAAGGGACTCAGAATAGCCAAAACAATCCTGCAAAAGAAGAACAAAACTGGAGGACCCACATTTCCTGATTTCAAAACTTACTACAAAGCTACAGTAATCAACAGTATGGCATTGGCATAAAGACAGAATAGAGACCAATGGGATAGACTAGGGAGTCCAGAAACAAACCCTCACATATATAGTCAAGTGATTTTTGACAAGGGTGCCAAGACAATGCAATGGAGAAATGTTTCTTTTCAACAAATGGTGCTGGGAAAACTGGATATCCGCATGCAAAAGAATGAAGTCGGACCCTCATCCAACACCATATACAAAAATTAACTCAAAATAGATCAAGGACATAATATGTAAGACCTAAAACAATAAAACTCTTAGAAGAAAACATAGGACAAAATCTTCACGACACCGGACTTAGCAACGATTTCTTGGATATGATACCAAAGGCACACATAATGAAAGAAAAACAATGGACAAATTGGACTCCACGAAAATTTTATAAGTTGGTACATCAAGAGGCACTGTCCACAGAGTAAAAAGGCAACCCAAGAGTGGGAGAAAATATTTGCAAACCATATTTCTGACAAGAGACTGATATCCAGAATATACTGAGAAGTCCTAAAACTAAACAACTAAAAAACAAGCCAATTTAAAAATGGGCAACGGACTTTAAGACTCCTTTGCCAAAGAACCCTTAGAAATGGCATATAAGCACATGAAAAGATGCTCAACACCCACTAATCATTAGAGAAATGCAAATCAAAACCAAAATGAGACACCACCTCACACCCACAAAGATGAGTGCTATCAAAAAGACAGAAAACAAAAAGTGTTGGCCAGGATGCGGTGAAATGGGAACACTTGTACACTGTTGATAGGAAAGTAAAATGGTGTAGCTGCTATGGAAAACAGTATGGATGTTCCTCAAACAATTGAACGCAGAATTATCACATGATCCAGCAATTCCACTTCTGGATATACATGCAAAAGATCTGAAAGCAGAGCCTTGAAGACATATTTGTACACCCGTGTTCATAGCACTATTATTCACAATAGCTAAAATGTAGAAGCAGGCCAAGTGTCCATTGACACATGAATAGATACACAAAATATCCATATAATGGAATATTATTCAGCCTTAAAAAGGAAGCAAATTCTGCAATATGCTACACATGGATTAACCATGGAGACATTAGGCTAACTGAAATAAGCCAGTCACAAAAACACAAATACTGTATGATTCCACTAACACGAGGAACAGAGAGTAGTCAAAATCATATAGACGGAAAGTAGAATAGTGGCTGCCAATGGCTGGGGGGAGGGGAGAAAGGAGAGTTATTGTTTAATAGGTATAGAGTTTCAGATTTATGAGTTATGGGGACGAATGGTGGTGATGACTGTACAAAAGTGTAAAGGTATTTAACGCCATTGAAGTGTACACTTAAAAAAGGTTAAGATAGCAAACTTTTTGTTATGTATATTTTAACTCAATATACAGAAAGAAAAAAAAAGAAATGAGCTATCAAGCCACAAAAAGACACAGTGAACACTTAAATACATATTGCTTAGTGAAAGAAGACAACCGGAAAAGGCTATATACTCTGTTCCATAGTTTTCAAATATTCCAATTACACGACATTCTAGAAAAAGCAAAACTATAGAAACAGTATAAAGATCAGTGTTTCTCGGAGTTGGGGGCAAGGGATGAAGAGGCTGAGCACAGGGACTTTTACAGCAGTCCAACTCTTCTGTAGGATACTGTCATGGTGGATACATGAGATTATGCATTTGTCAAAATCCAAGTAGATGACAGCGAGACAGTGAACCCTAATGTAAACTATGGACTTGGTTATGAACGCTGTAGCAGCATCAGCTCCTCACCTGTGAGGAATGAACCGCACTAACACAGGTGGTCATGCAAGATGTTAACAGTAGGGGAAACTGCGGGGGAGGAGGGAGAAATGCTCTGCACTATCTGCTGAATTTCTCTGTCCATCTAAAACTTTCCCAAAAAACAATCTATTCATTAAAAAATAATCAATGGAAGGTAGGGAGTGGGTAGAAATATGGACGAAACAGGAATATCGGAATATTGATAAATGTTGAAGCTGGGTAATAGGGACATGGGGGGCTATCACACTTTTCTGTTTAATTTGTGTATGTTCCAGGTTTTCCACAATAAAACATTTTTATATGTACAAAGAATCAAAGAATGTGAAGAGAACAGATATTTTTGAAGCAAGTACTCAAGGGGCACACTGAGGGAATGTGCAATCACACTGGATAGAGAGTGAACGTTCTGGTTCCACCAGGAAGGTTCGGAGCTCAGTGAGAAAAGCAGGCAACAGCACAGTCAGGGAAGTGACAGATAATGAACACGGAAAAATGTTCGCCATCACCGGCCACAGAAATGCCAACGATGGGCCCTGACAGAACTGCCCCAGGATTTACAATGTCGTGACACCCACAGGTAGAGCGGGCTCAGGGGCAGAGCACCACGTCCTGTGAGAATGTCAATCAGCACCAGCTTTCTGGAGGGCAAACCTCCCGAACCCTGGAACTTGGAGGCCACTGGCCTGGCTGCTCTGTTGTACGGACTCTGTCCAAAAACAAAGGGATTGGGTAAAGATGACGGACTGAATAAACACAGGTAGAGGCCCCTTGACATAAAATCCCTAAAAAATGACCCAAAGATTGCTTCATTAATGAGCAAATTCATAATAGCTCTGGGAACCATCAAGAGAGCCGACATTTTGAGGAAGACATCAAAGACAGACAACAGCTGGTGACCGGGGATCCCAGTGGGGAGCTTCAAGTGGGCCATGGAGACAAAGCCTGGGCGCCATCTCTCCTTCCCCCTCCTCCCCCTGCTGCTCACCTAACACCTTGTGCATCGCCCCTCCTCTCCCAGCCACTGCCCACCTCACGCTCCAGGAATAGAGGAGCAGAGGCGCAGGGCGCCCTTTCCACCAGCACATCTGTCCTCTTACTCTCTGCACCTCCCCAGGCAGTGGAGCCCAGCCCTGCACCTCCTCAGGGCCCAGCATGCTCCTCCCAGGCCCTCAGGCTCCTGCTCTCCATCGGGTCCTACTTGCAGCACCTGCTAGCTCATCTCCACCTTACAAACAAAACTCTCCCTTGGACCCATCCTCCCTTTCGACTACTGTCCACTTTCCCGACTCCCCTTCATGGCTAAACCTCTTAAGTAAAGTGCCTCATCCTTACTGCCATCCCATGGTCCCCCTTCCCCCACTCTAGACCCAGCTTCATTCCCACCCTGTCAAGGAGACTGAGGTCACCAGTGATCCCATGTGGGCGAGTCCAGCCATCTTCTCTCCATTCTGATCAGAGCTGTATCCGACCCAGCAGAGCACCCCTCCTTTCTGCAATACCCTTTTCCCCTCGTGACTCCTGCGACTCCATGCTCCATCGTTTCAGTTCCCTTTCCTGGACCCTCTTCAGCTTCACCTCTGCAAACACTGCCTGCTCCTAGGCTGGGCCCTTGTGCCTTCCACAGCTGCAGTGTCTCCAGAAAACCTCATTCAATTCCATGGTTTTAAACATCTCTGACCTCATCCCGACTCTGCAGATAGACTGATGCAACTTTAAAAGGTTAGGTGCTAGCTCCCCAGCATCAGCACCTAAGGAGTATCTCAGACTCGATTCCTCTCAAAATTTTACTGTCATATGAGTTCCAAAATAGCATCAAATCTTTCCAAAAAGGAGGAAAAATTTGGATACCATAAATAGTGGTGAACAAAGTAACCGATAAAACGTATACTTACATCCAATCACGGTTGCTTGATGGGGAAAATAAGAACACAGAACTAAGATCAGACAGTCTCAAGCTGGGGACTGGAAGGTGAGGAGTTGGGAGTGTAGAACACAGGAACTGACCAACTCTAAGCATTTACAGAAAGAGAGGCAGAAATGGTTGTTCCTACTAGCTGAAAGACAACCACTAGAAGAATAGAAAAATCAAGAGAAAGCCTAACAAATTAAAAATTAAATTAAATGGTAGACTCAAATTCCAATTTATCAATAATCACAATTGTAAATGGATCAAATTGCTCCACAAAAACATGAAGGCTCTCAAGTTGAGTTAAAATATAGTTATAAAGTAAAGGGATATAATATGGTTGAAAATAAGGAGATAAAGAAATAAGACTTTAAATGGGACAAAAAGAAGTTTTCTGTGTTAATAACTGTCAGGAACATTTATGCACCTAACAATATGATCTTGAAACATAAAGCAAAACTGGACAAACAAGAAGACACAGGCACCTCCAGAATCACAGGGAAACCTACCTTACCTCTCTGAGAAATCCACAGGTCAAGTGATACAGTAAGTTAGGAAACAGATCTGCTGACGAACACAAAAAAGCTAGATCTAGCCTCAGCCTGAGGGACAACAATGTAAGCAACTAGTGGAGAGGATACATTCTCCTCACAACACAGTGAAACAGTCACCGCAATGGACTGTGTGCTAAGCCACAATGAAATCTCTAAAGAGTCCAAAAAGAAATCTATAAGTGATCATATTACTGGACCATAAACAATAAAAGTAAAGAATAATCACAAAATATTGGCTCCCCTCCCCCAACTTATCCACTTGAGAATCTGTCCACACCCTTCTAAATCTCTCAGTTTAAAGAGGGAATCCAGACAGACAGGACAAACTCTTTAGAAAAGAACAACGAGAGCAGCATGAGGCAAATCCATGGCGTGGGAACAAAGGGACAGAAGGGACACAGTCTCCACTGCAGGTATCAGGGAATATCAACTATACACAAAGAATCTGAGCAATTACCTCCTGGAGCCAGAACAACACCACAATAAAACCAAAGACAGAGGAATGAAGTGAGGTTTGACGAGGCAGGAACAACAAAGTAGACCTGAGCAATGGAGTCAAGGGCTGGCTGTCTGGAAAGACCTGTAACAGTGAGAAGACTTGTGCAGTCTGACCAAGAGGAACAGACAAAGGCACCAAACTGTACCATCAGGTACGAGAAACTACAGAAACAGCTTTAACGTGATAGGAGAACATAGTGGATAACTTTGACCAGGACATCAGTGGTCCTCAACTGGAGCTGTCCTTCCCCCAGGATGCATCTGGAAACATGCGGGATGGGTTTTGTTTCTTGCTTTGTGTTGTCCTCTTGGTTTTTGCCCCAGGGGTCCCAGAGATCCTGAACAGCCTGTCACATAGAGCCGTTCCCCACCTGAAGTGTTACTGACATTTGGGAAGACAAGCACTGATCCGGATTAAATGAACAATGTGGTAGGGAAATGTTTTCCATGGATGTATAACAGGGAAAAGATGGTACCCTCAATATGTAAGGAATATCGAGAAAACAATGTTTACAAGGACTAAACTGTAAAAGAGCAGGAAAATCAAAAACATAGCCAAGAAATACACCAAAAATATATACAACCTATTTGTATAGGTGGAGAAATATGTATGTAAAGCACAGGAAACAGTCTAGGAGATTACACACCAAATTTTACTATCAAAAAGAAATAAAAGTTGGGAGGTAGGTGAGAAATAAGAGTTTTTACCACTTTTTAGCTTATACCTTTCTGTAGTGTTTTAATTTTTACAAATGAGAGTGTATTCTACTCAAAAAGATGTTTAAATTTTTAAAGAAATTATTAAAATGTTCAAAATGACTTCAGTTCAAAGATATTCATTAAAACATGAATGTTCATGGTGAGTCTAGCTAAAGGTTTGTCAATTCAGCCATAAGAAACGACGAAATCCAGCCATTTGTGACAACATAGATGGACATTGAGGGTATAATGCAAAGTGAAATAAGTCAGAGGGAGAAGGTCAAATACCGTATGATTTCCTTCATTAAGTAGTAGATAATAACAACAATAAACAAACACATAGGGACAGAGATTGGATTGGTGGTTACCAGAGGGGAAGGGGGGAGGGAGGAAGGTGAAAGGGATAATTCGGTACATGTGTGTGGTGATGGGTTGTAATTAGTATTTTGGTGGTGAACATGATGTAGTCCATGCAGAAATAGAAGTACAATGATGTACACCTGAAATTTTTACAATGTTATAAACCAATGTTACTGCAATAAACAAAAAATTAAAAAAAAAAAAAAAAAAAAAAAAACATGAATGTTCATTTCCATGCGTGGAAATGAATGAATGGAGACTCCCCATAACTTTAAGAGTCTCTTATAACTTTTCTAACAGTTTACTGTCGATTTTATTTCACATTTAGATCCTAACTCATTGGAATTTACATTTGTGTGAGAGATGCCACAGAAGCTGACTTTCTCCTATTCAAGTGGAAAACCAACCGTCCAGGCACCATTCATTGCATAGGTCTGGCTTTCCCAGCTGACCTGCAATGCCTCCTTTCCCATCAGCTAAACCCTGACAACTACCACTTTCTCTCGAGCGCCCTAGAGAAAGCGAGGTAAGCTCTGCAATCTGGGCTCGCTGTCTGCGAGGGGCGGCTACCAGCAGAGCCTTCTCCCAAGACAGCAGCAGGCAGGCTGCACACAGAAGTGTTCAGGGGCCATCTGCTGTGGAGCAGGAAACCCCTCATGATGAGCAGGCAGTGGGGGAGCCCCAAGCCCTGGGACTGACCTCGGTTGGGGCAGCAGGCTTCTCAGGCAGGGAGCCCCCTCCCTTCAGCTCGTCCAGCTCCTCCTGCAGCGAGTGCACCTGGTTGTCGGTGGCTGCCCCTCTTCAGCTCGCTGTTCTATCCACCTGCTCCCACAGGCGGCACTTGTGCTCCTGTTCCCCGGGAGCAGAAGCAGTAGGAGTGCAGCAAGTCGAGGAGTTCTTTGGTCCCCAGCACTGACAGGATAACTCCGCTAAGGGACGTGGGTCTGGTGTCGCTGTGCTCGCCCTGCACAGCTTCTGCGGCTGGCTTCGGGGTGATGTCTGTTGGAGTGTTGAGGGGCTCTGGGAGGGTTTCTGAGGCATCATTGTGAATGATGAACTTGGGGGCTCTGGGCCAAGCCCTCCTCAGGCCCCAGGCTGGTCCTGCTGCAGCTGGGCTCCACATCTCTCTTCAGCCTCTTTCGGTCAACAGGCTTCGAGAGACAGATGGCCTCTCTCAAGTGTGCTCTGAGAAGAAACTGTAAGAAGGAAGTTAGCCAATAAATCTGTACGCGTCAGATCATGAGGGATAAAGTCACCCACAGAAAGGCCACTCTTAACTAGCAGGCCCTGGCAGGGAAGAGGGGCTCTCATCGCCAGCATCTACAGCAGACGTGTTTGCATCTCCCTGGCTGCCTGACGCTGTCAGGCTGTCTCCTGGAGTTCCTTCCAGAGACTCTGCACCCTCTCCTGACTGGCGACTTCCTGGGTGGCACTGGGTGCGGGTTCACCCTGCAGAGTGGCTCGCTTCAACTTGCAGGACCCTGGTTGGGCCCTCAGGTTTTCCCTCAAGGACGATGATGAACCTGCAGATCCTTTCCCATCTGATTCACTCGAATGTTCCTAGGGCCCCCGGCGGCCTTCCTGGTGTCCTTTCTCCTGGGGTGGCCTCGGCCTTCAGCAACCCCTTCTCAGTCAGGAGGAAGATGGAGGGCATGACCGTGGGCTTGAGCACGTAGTACTGATCCTCCAGCCTTTCCAAGAGCTTTTTTTGGTGAAATGTTCACTACAGATGAAAGAATACTTAGTGGTGTCCAGTCATCTCTGTGAACAGCTTTTAGCCACTGGACCAGACTTTTTGAGCCATGTATGTGGAGCCTGCAAAGATAAATGAAAAAGTAATTAGAAAGAAAGAATTAAATGTCTCCCCCTAAAATAATCAACTATAAAAGCAATACAAGTGTTTTTGGGAACACTCACACCTGTAGCGACTTTGTCCATTTAAAACTTTAGTAAATATTTAAGGAACACTTTCTGCTTGCAAGTTCTTACTGGACTAGAAAGATGAAAGACCCACTCTCTACCTTAAGGAGCTCACCGTCTGTAGGGCAGAGAAGGAAGAAAGGTGAGGACCTCCTCCCACACTGTGGTAAGTGCCCTGTAGGGACACAGACGGTCAGGAAGATAGCATAGGATGGCATCAAGACAACAGGAAAGGCTTCAGGGAGACTCGGAAATAGTTCCTAGAAGCTCATGGCTGCCCAACCTTCCTGCTGTCCCTGGCATTCAGGAATTTGGGTGCTAAAACAGGAATGGTTAGTCTCCCTATTTCAAAACCTGGCCAAGTGTCTGCCAGCAAAGCCTCCCAAGCACTCAGCAGGGCACCTGGCCCCAGCTCTGCTCAAGCAGCTGAGGACATGAGACTGCTGCCAAGAGGAGGTCAGCCCCAAGAGCTGTGGTTCTGTGTTCCTCCTCTATTTCCACTGCCAGGAGGAAAGCTGCTCCCGGTACAAAACAACCAGCGCCTGCAAGGTACTGACTAAGACACTTCGTCATCTCTCCTCCTCATTAAGGTGAAATCTTTATTTAGACCAAACTGTGTACATGGGGGGTTGGGGGGTTCTCTCCCAAGGGCTGTCTGCTCCACCTGAAGTCATCTAGCCCCCTGAGGCCACTGTGGACCAGACCAGGTGGATACTAGGTTCCTCAGGGAGTTCCAAGCAACATGACCTTCTAACATTTCTCAATGCTTTGTGACTAGTTACCAAAGGACCCCCACCTCCTTTGCCCCCAGACCACGTTAGACCACAACACACGCCAAAAACAACCTTCTCTGCAGTCCTTTGCCTCATTCTCAAAAACAGTAACAAAACTTTTGGGACACAGGCTCTGAAGGAAACCGTCAAGAAAGCATGGTGGCTGACCTCTGAAACAAGCTCATGTTACTAGTTTTCTGGATAGATTGTAACAACTTCTGACTTAGAACAAACCACTGTAAACTTTCAATAAGACTACAGACAACAAGTGGCATTCAGGTCTTTCAAACTTCAGTAACAACCTACAACATGAAACAAAAGGATCTGCCAGGAGGTTTTCAAAGTAGAATGTCTTCAGTGCACTGTTCTGGGACCTCCAGTGCAGAGTCCGCAGGAAAGGACCCGCTGAGCTAGCTGAATTCCAGAAGCCCTCATGAAAGGAGCCAGGCCAGGGGGAAGGCCTGTGGGACCCTCATCATGCTGTGGGAGCCCAAGGAAGGCGTGAAGAGAGGATCCTCTTCCCCAAGTCCCTGGGGTAAGCCTCCTGGTGAGGAGTGGGCCATGCCTTCCTCCACCCAGGATGCTGTCAGACGCAGAGTCTGAGTCCGTAGGGTCAGCCTCCCCATGAGGTGTGGGCTGTGCCTTGCTCCATCCAGGATGCTGTCAGATGCAGAGTCCTCTCCAGGACTCACCTCCAGTGTAGAGCCACCTTTCCCTGCACTGCCAGGACCCTTCTAGCAACAGAGCATCTGGGAGGTGTATCCATCCAGCAGGTACAAGCTGCATTTGCTCAGCCACATTCCTGATAACAGAGATCAAGGCAGGATCCCTGCCATCAAAAGAGCAGAAAAGTCACAGCAAATGCAAGAAGATAGTGACCTAAGGAAAAGCATTTCCAGAAAACCCTGTTTCTCGACCTTGGTGGCCCCAGCCCAAATCAGTGGAGAGCAGGGTGGCGACGGGGTGTGGGGTGAGAAGGTGGTGGATGCCATAAGGTGGGCGCCGGTGGCCATGGGGTAGCCTAAGTGGCCCAAGGTGCCCGCAGCAGAGACGGTGGCACAGACCAAGGCCACACAGTGCCCAGCACTGACTCACCTGCTGGACCGGCCCCGAGGCCCTGAGCACAGAGTGCCGCCCACCTCGGGCTGGACTGCAAGGGGGGCTGACCGGGCAGTGGGTGCCGGTTACCTGTGGAAGGAGACAGTGGTTTCTTCTCATTGCCCGGCGGTGGGAGAAGTTCGCAGCCATGCAGCAAACACCATCCCGGGCCACAGGCTGTCATGCCGCCAGGCTCCGGCCACCCCTCGCCGCCCCACAGCAGGACTGCCCCAAGGTTAGGGCTCATGGTGCCACTGTGCAGCATGTGGGAGTTGGTCCCCACCACTGTAGGATGGCAAGATGCCAGCATGTGCCCGTCCATCCTCTGTAAAGCAAGATGGCCACATCTGTGGGCCTAGGCAAAATGCTGGCTGACACACCCACCCCAGGGTCGTGCTGCCCAAACTCATCTGTTCCACTGCCCTGATGGGTCGCTGCTGTGGTGTTTGGAGCCAATGACCCAGACCGAGGGGGAGCAACACTGCGGCCAGCCCTCCTCGAGGGGCCCCGCCTTATGCCAAGATGGCGAAGGATGCACTTCTGTCCCCACTGTGTTGCTCAGCCGGATTGGCACCAGCAGCTGCCCATTGCGTTGTTCTCCTTCTCCAGGGCAGTGGGAAGAGGGAAGCAGGTGGGGGCGCACCTGCGCCTGGTGGCCTGGAAGGCTGCGCTTGCCTGGGCCCTCAGCTGCTGGGACTGGCAGGCGTGATGTGGGGCGGGGCCGTGGGGTGGAGGGGGGTCCTTGGACGGAGCGGGTGGGGACAGCTCCTGTAGTGAGACCGGCGCATCTGACAGCCCAGTCCCTGCGGGTCTGGATGCTCTTGCCGTCTGCCCTCGGCACTCGGTCGCCAGCTTGACAGGTGCACGGCCTCTGGGGAAGGAGGGACAGCGGGGCATCCGGGAGGGGAGGCAGGGACACCGGCAGGGCTGGGGCACCAGCCTGACAGATCCACGGCCACTGGGGTGGGAGGGACAGTGAGGCATCGGGGAGGGGAGGAGGGTGCCAGGTGGGGTGGGGTGCTGGTTCTTGGGAGGCTTTTCCCTTCCCCTCCAGGAGTCAAGAAGTGGAAGCTATGTAACTCCTTTGAAGTTATGTTGTAGGCTGAAGGGGAGGAACCTACTCCAATGCTCACAACACACGCATGTTTTTGCTGACTGATAGATCATTCCACCCTCTTTTTCTGTGATGAAAAAGAGAAACAATCTATCTCGTCAGGTCTTAGATTCTCAGGGTCCTAATTCAATATGTTTGGGGGAAGGGGTGGGTTATTGGTGCTTTGGCCAATGCTAGTGTCGGGGAAGAGGGAGAATCCTCCTCCGCTCTTTCCCTTAAGGTTCTTATGGTTGCCCAAATAATTAAAAGACAGGTTAGCAGGAGAAAATAATACCAAGTTTAATAACATGTATATATGGGAGAAACTCGGAAATGAGCAGCTCGTCATTCAGTCTAAGCTGCTTGCTTAAGTATCGTATTGTAGCTAAAGGCGTGGAAGGTGTTGGAGGGGTACTGTTTTGCGATTTCAGAGGAGAAAAAGACAATTTACATGGAGATAAAAATGCAAATGTTTGTCAGACAACTCTTTTCAGGGCAAGCTATAGAGAATGTGGCCAGGGAGAGACAGAAATTTTGATAAAATGGGCTTGTTGGTGCCTCTCCTATTGTAACATCTATTTTACATTATATTACAGCCATCATATGATATTGGCTCCCTCCTGAAACAGGTCTTCTATGTTAAATTCTTTAGGCAGTTTGGGAGGGGAAACTCAAATGTTCTTCCTGAGTCTTCTGAGTCTTTATTGCCTTCAGCTCGAAATAATCCATATATCAGAGTAGTGCATCTTGGGGTGGCCTGCCCTGAGCACCATCACTAGCATACTTCTGCTCCAGAGGAGACAGTTTGCTAATTTTTGCTAGTAAGATATTTAGGATTTTTGCAAGTTGCTTTGAAAGCATTTGTACACAGGCTCTCTTTTTCTTCCCACAGCAATTTTAGTTCCCTCATTCCCTGTAAGGAGTGATTTGCTTTCAAGTAACCCTGCATCTGTAAAGGAAGACTTTCATTTGCTTTAATTCCACATGTCTTCGTGGATGGCATTGTTTTTGCTTCCTTTTACTTTTCCTGGCAACTGCAACATAAGTTTACTGAAATCTCAGTTTGGGAACTGTACAGTAGACATGTAGGCAATATTTAAATGCTTTGTGGCATCTGGTCACTTAAAGGTGTTAGGTGGCTGGAGGAAACAGTAGCCCTGACTTCCAAAGGAGCATGTTCAGCAGATGTATTTCTGGTGAAGTTTGTTTAAAAAAGACAAAGAATCAGACAGTGTTGTACTGTTTGCTCGGGGCACAGCATGGGGGAATGAATAGCATTATTTACTTATCCATTTGTTTTCAGGTTATTACTGCTTGTGTACTTATGACCATTCACAGGCGAGACTTGGTTAAGATAGAAAACACAGTTTAATGTAAGTCATATTACCTTAGATGTGAAAGTCATCATGTTAAAGTTAGGAGTAGTCACGTGA
Organism: Ceratotherium simum simum; assembly: GCF_057802395.1. NCBI lineage: Eukaryota > Metazoa > Chordata > Mammalia > Perissodactyla > Rhinocerotidae > Ceratotherium > Ceratotherium simum. Next base: position 11,683,014 of record NC_141900.1, on the reverse strand, counting down.
TGAGTGGTAATGGAACACTGAAGGCTGCTTCAAAGTAGAAAAGGCGTTTATATTTGAAGGTCTCTGTTGATGCTGATAAAAAACATGTATGGTATTCGTAGGATATGGTGGGGAGTTTTCTTTCTAACATGATGCTGTATGTCCTTTTAGGGCTGATTAATTGACCAGCCTCCCCTGGCCCCTGGGGTTCTTACAGATTCGGCCTTCTTGCCCAAGGGTTATGCAGTTCCTAGCTGTTTTTATAGTCATCTATTCATTAAACTACACTTCTTATTGAGTGCAATGTTTGTGTCACGCATTGTTCTAGACCCTGGGGCCAGAGAAGTCAACTAAACACAAAAAGCGTGCCCTGGGTGATGTTCTGTATGTGACACCAATGGTGTGGCTCATGTGGGAGAGTGATGTGTGCCAGGCTTGAGGGGGGTGGAGTTGTAGCCAGGAGGGTCAGGAAAGGTCTCACTGCAGAGGTAGGTTTTGAACAAGGCCCAAAAGCAGTGCAGGAGGAAGGGCAAGTGGCTTGCTCTGGGAGCAGCAAGGAGGCTAGTGTGGCCAGGGTACAGCTGGTGAGGGCAGCAGGAGCTGAAGGCAGAGTGGTGACTTGGGCCCAATTGTGGGGCCTTGTTGGTCATAGTGAGGACTTGGGCATTTATTTATTCTGAATGAGATGGTGATCCTTTGGAAGGTTTTGAGAGGAGGAGTAACATGGCCGGGCATATGTTTAGCAGACTCAATCTCACTGCTCTATTGAGAATATACCACAGAGGGGCCGGGGCAGAATCAAGGAGACCAGTTAGGATGCTGTGGCAATAATCCAGGCAAGAGGCCTTGGAGGCTTAGGTCAGTGTGGGGAGAGGAGGTGGAATTCTGGGTGTATTTGGATGTCGAGACAGTAGGAATGTGTACAGATGGGAAGTGGTGAGGGGTGGGGCTGGGGAGGGAGGAGTTGAAATCGGTGCTGAATTTATGGCCTGAGCTAAGAAATAAGAGACGCAGCTGGGGAGACAAGGGGAGGTCCTGCTTGGTGGGGACCTGTTAGGAGTTTGGTTTTGGCTGAGTCGACTGTGAGATTTATATTTTGTCTGTGACTCTTTTCCATGAGAGGAGAGCAGAGAATGACCTCCTGGAATCCATCATATGAAGTCCCTGTGCCCCTCCCAGGCTCTCTCCTGGCACAGACATCCTATGGGAAGACCTTGGAGTGGAGGTTCCTTTGTGCAAACTTTCTTGTGTGTTCTGGCCTGTCAGCACTGCCCTTACCTGGGTTTGTCACTTTGAAAAGATTTACTCACTTAGTGGAGCCTCAGGTTTTCAAAAGTTAAAGATTATGTAATCAGTGGGCTTGAAAAGCAGTATAAAGTATTTCCAAATAGGCAAGAAATAGGTAAATTTCAGAAAAAAATAAAAGATTCTAGTATTACATTGAATGTGTTAAAAATTCTTGTTTCTCTTTCTGCCTCCCCTGAGCATGTGTAGTCATATTCTGAGGTCTGTTCTTTTCTTTGTGATGGGGTGTTTTCAAATGGAGTTCCAGGGCTTACACTTCAACAGTAAAAGTGTTAAGTATGATTAATTGTTTATAAAACAGTGTATTGCCATGGATATAACCATTAATTAAGATTATTTTCTGAAAGTAATAAATATATGTGGCTTTTCTTGTTGAACTAAAAAAATGCTTTACAACTTTCTTCCCTCCTTTCTACATAAACCATATGTTTGTGTGAGTTTGCTGGATTCTTTAAACACTGGGTTGCGCCACTTACAAGATCACTGTGGTCCAGAGGCGGAGTCAAGATGGCGGCGTAGGCAGACTCTGAACTCACCTCCTCCCGTGGACACAGCCAATTTACAACTACTCGTGGAAAAATTACCCCTGAGACAGAACTGAAAACTGGATGAGAGGAACTCCTGCAACAACGGACAATCCTAACTGGGGTGGAAGAGGCAGAGACTCCCTTCCGGAGAGGAAAAACGCCGCCTTCACAAGCCGCCAGCGTCACGGCCGCCGGGAGCAGCTCACAGGTACGCAGCCTCCCTGGAGGAGCGGGGCCCTGAGCCGGGGAGCGCCCCCGCTGTGGGCATTTTGTGGACCCAGCACAATCGACACCAGCGGCATAATATCTGACTTTGCCTGCTACTAAAGCATTGGGGAGCACCCCCAGAAAACCCGGTTCACAAAGAAACTAAAACTGGCTCTTAAAGGGCCCACGCACAAACTCACCCGTTCCAGAAAGCATCCTAAAATCACCAGAAAGAAAGGTGCACACTGCTTTGGTGATAAGAGACTCACCTAATAGGCCCTGAGTGCATCTCGGTGAGGGGTGAGACCTCTCCAGGGACTGGGACATTGGCGGCGGCCATTGTTGTGGCCTGGTGTGAGCGTGCTGACACAGACGCCATTGGAGTTTTCCCTGAGACCTGCTAGCCCAGGGTCTGCTCCACCCGCTAGAACACCGATTTAATCCAGCTCAGCCAAGGCAGGCAGCCCACCCTAGAGACTGGCCCCACCTAACAACAAGCCCTCAGGCAACGTGTGGGCCTGCATAGATTGGTGACTGGATTTTCTGCAGCCTGGCAACTGAGCTGACTTGAGCGGGGCAGGGTGTGCACAAGGAGCGGGTGGAGAGTGTGGGGTGGTGGCGGAGTGTGTGGGGCTCCCGCCGTGGAGAGACTGGGTCCGCTTGGGGAGGTCGGGGCACTCACACGGGGCAGGACTGTGTTGACTGTGTGTGTGGACCTCTGGGCGGCAGGGCTTGTCAGCTGCAGAAGACTTGTGCTTCTCAAAGACCCACATAGGAGGTATGCCCCACCTTCCAAAACCTGAAACAATTGGGTGCTCCTGTGCCTGAGGCCAACCCCACCCAGCTGCAATCCTCAGAGAGCTGACAAGAGACCTAATAGGCTAGAGGTTTACAGCAATTCTAAGGCCCTGAGCCTAACAACCTGCCACACTGGGGGCCTACTCACTTAAAAGAAATACTGCAACACAAATGTGGTATTAGAACTTACAGCCAACTGTGCTGGGGCTCCCCACACCTGATAAAGAGACTGAAGGGCCCACAACAACTACAAGCAGCTGAGCATTACAACAGCTGGCCAGGAGCATAACTCAGCCTCCCTGGGCGCCTATAGGGAGAGCTAACAGGCCACAATAGAAGGACACACGTAGCCCACATAGGGGCCACCCCTGGAACATTGAGAACTGAGGGATGCACACTGGAAGCCTCCTAAGCCATCACTTACATAAGGTCACCTATCCAAGAGCAGGAGACGTAGCTGACCTACCTAATACGTAGACACAAGCACAGGGAAAGAGGCAAAATGAGGAGGCAAAAGAATACATTCCAAGTAAGGGAACAGGACAAAACCCCAGAAAAGGAACTAAGTGAAACAGAAATGAGCAACCTACCTGACAGAGAGTTCAAACTAAGAGTGTTAAGGATGCTCACTGATCTGGGGAGAAGAACAGATGAACTCAGTGAGAATGTCAACAAAGAAATGGAAGATATAAAAAAGAACCAATCAGAAATGAAGAATACAATACTGGAAATGAAAAACTCATTAGAGGGACTCAAAAGCAGAGTAGAGGATACAGAAGAACGGATCAGTGAGCTGGAAGAAAGACTAGAAGAAATTACCCAAGGTGAACAGGTAAAAGAGAAAAGAATTAAAAAGAGTGAGGACAGTCTAAGGGACCTCTGGGACAACATCAAGCGCACTAACATCCGTGTTATAGGTGTCCCGGAAGGAGAAGAGCGAGACAAGGGGGCAGAGAATCTATTTCAAGAAATAATAGATGAAAACTTCCCTAACCTAAGGAAGGAAACAGACATCCAGGTACAGGAGGCACAGAGAGCCCCAAACAAGATAAACCCAAAGAGGCCCACACCAAGACACATCATAATCAAAATGTCCAGAATTAAAGATAAAGAGAGAATCCTAAAAGCCGCAAGAGAATGTCAAGTTACATACAAAGGAAACCCCATAAGGCTATCAGCTGACTGACTTCTCAGCAGAAACCTTACAGGCTAGAAGAGAATGGCATGATATATTTAAAGTGCTAAAAGGAAAAAACTTACAGCCAAGAATACTCTACCCAGCAAGGTTATCGTTCAAAATGGAAGGAGAGATCAAAATTTTCCCAGATAAGCAAAAATTAAAGGAGTTTGTCACCAAGAAACCAGTGTTACAAGAAATGTTAAAGGGACTGATTTAAGGGGAAAAGAGAAGACCACAAATAGGAAAAATTATCTATTTCCACGATTAGAACGTAATGGATACAAATGCACAAAAAGAGGTTAGATATGATATCAAAAACATAAAAGGAGGGAGGAGGGTAGTTAAAGAGTACAGCTTTCAGACAGAGGTCAAAGTAAAGTGACCATCAATTCTGTATAGAAGAAGAAAGGAACAGAGAAGGACTACTTAAACACTGAGGAAAAAAATAAAAAAGTTAAAAAATGGCAGTAAGTACATACTTATCAATAGCTACTTTAAACGTCAATGGACTAAATGCTCCAATTAAAAGGCATAGGGTGGCTGACTGGATTAAAAAAACAAGACCCATATATATGCTGCATACAAGAGACACACTTCAGACCTAAAGACACTCACAAACTGAAAGTGAAGGGATGGAAAAAGATACTCCACGCAAATGGCAATGAAAAGAAAGCTGGGGTAGCAGTACTCATATCAGACAAAATAGACTTTAAAACAAAAACTGTAAAAAGAGACAAAGAAGGGCATTACATAATGATCAAGGGAACAATCCAACAAGAGGATATAACACTTGTAAATATCTACGCACCCAATGTAGGTGCACCTAAATATATAAAGCAATTATTAACAGACATAAAAACAGAAATAGACAGTAACACAATAATAGTAGGGGACTTTAACACTCCACTTACACCAACAGATAGATCATCCAAACAGAAGATCAATAAGGAAACATTGGCCTTAAACGACACACTAGAACAGATGGACCTAGTAGATATATACAGAGCATTCCATCCAAAAACTGAAGAATACACGTTCTTTTCAAATGCACATGGAACATTCTCCAAGATTGATCACATATTAGGCCACAAAACAAGTCTCCATAAATTTAAGAAGATTGAAATAATACCAAGCATCTTTTCTGACCACAAAGGTATGAAACTAGAAATCAACTATAGGAAGAAAATCAGAAAAGCCACAAATACATGGAGATTAAACAAAATGCTACTGAACAACGACTGGGTTAATGAAGAAATCAAAGAAGAAATCAAAAAATACCTGGAGACAAATGAAAATGAAAATACGACATGCCAGAATTTATGGGATACAGCAAAAGCGGTTCTAAGAGGGAAGTTTATAGCAATACAGGCCTATCTCAACAAACAAGAAAAATCTCAAATAAACAATCTAACAATGTACCTAAAGGAACTGGAAAAAGAAGAACAAACAAAGCCCAAAATCAGTAGAAGAAGGGAAATAATAAAAATCAGAGCAGAAATAAATGAAATAGAGACCAAAAAACAATAGAAAAATTAATAAAACCAAGAGCTGGTTCTTTGAAAAGATCAACAAAATAGACAAACCTTTAGCTAGACTCACCAAGAAAAAAGAGAGAAGGCACAAATAAGTAAAATCAGAAATGAAAGAGGAGTGGTTACAACAGACACCTCAGAAATACAAAAGATTATAAGAGAATACTATGAAAAACTATATGCCAACCAATTCGACAATCTGGAAGAAATGGATAAATTCTTAGAATCATACAACCTTCCAAAACTGGATCAAGAAGAAGTAGAGAATTTGAATAGACCAATCACCAGTAAGGAGATCGAAACAGTAATCACAAACCTCCCCAAAAATAAAAGTCCAGGACCAGACGGCTTCCCTGGTGAATTCTACCAAACATTCAAAGAAGACTTAATACCTATCCTTCTCAAACTCTTCCAAAAATTGAGGAGGGGGAAGCTCCCTAACTCATTCTACGAAGCTGACATTACCCTGATACCAAAACCAGACAAGGGCAACACAAAAAAAGAAAAATACAGGCCAATATCACTGATGAACATCGATGCGAAAATCCTCAACAAAATACTAGCAAATCGCATACAACAATACGTTAAAAGATTATACACCATGATCAAGTGGGATTTATTCCAGGTATGCAGGGATGGTTTAACATTCGCAAATCAATCAACGTAATACACCACATTAATAAAATGAAGAACAAAAATCACATGATCATCTCAATAGATGCAAAGAAAGCATTTGACAAGATCCAGCATCCATTTATGATAAAAACTCTGACTAAAATGGGGATAGAAGGAAAGTACCTCAACATAATAAAGACCATATATGAGAAACCCACAGCTAATATCATCCTCAATGGTGAAAAACTGAAAGCTATCCCTCTAAGAACAGGAACCAGACAAGGATGCCCACTGTCACCACTCCTATTTAACATAGTACTGGAAGTCCTAGCGAGAGCAATCAGGCAAGAGAAAGAAATAAAAGGGATCCAAATTGGAAAGGAAGAAGTGAAACTGTCACTATTTGCAGATGACATGATTTTATATATAGAAAACCCCAAAGAATCCACCAGAAAACTTTTAGAAGGAATAAACGAATATGGGAAAGATGCAGGATACAAAATCAACATACAAAAATCAGTTGCATTTCTGTACACTAACAACGAAGTAGCAGAAAGAGAAATTAAGAATACAATCCCATTTACAATTGCAACAAAAAGAATAAAATACCTAGGAATAAATTTAACCAAAGAGGTGAAAGATCTGTACACCGAAAACTATAAAACATTGCTGAAAGAAATTGAAGAAGACACAAAGAAATGGAAAGATATTCCGTGCTCTTGGATTGGAAGAATTAACATAGTTAAGATGTCCATACTTCCTAAAGCCATCTATAGATTCAATGCAATCCCTATCAAAGTTCCAACAACATTTTTCACAGAAATAGAACAAAGAATCCTAAAATTTATATGGAACAACAAAAGACCCCGAATAGCTAAAGGAATCCTGAGAAAAAAGAACAAAGCTGGAGGTATCACACTCCCTGATTTCAAAATATACTACAAAGCTATAGTAACCAAAACAGCATGGTACTGGCACAAAAACAGACACACAGATCAATGGAATAGAATCGAAAGCCCAGAAATAAACCCACACATCTATGGACAGCTAATCTTTGACAAAGGAGCCAAGAACATACAATGGGGAAAAGAAAGTCTCTTCAACAAATGGTGTTGGGAAAACTGGATAGCCACATGCAAAAAAATGAAAGTAGACCCTTACCTTACACCATACACAAAAATTAACTCCAAATGGATTAAAGACTTGAATGTAAGACCTGAAACTGTGAAAGTTCTAGAAGAAAACATAGGCAGTATGCTCTTCGACATCAGTCTTAGCAACATCTTTTCAAACACCACATCTGACCGGGCAAGAGAAACAATAGAAAAATAAACAAATGGCACTACATCAAACTAAAAAGCTCCTGCACAGCAAAGGAAAACATCAACAAAACGAAAAGACAACCTAACAATTGGGAGAAGATATTTGCAAACCATACATCTGATAAGGGCTTAATCTCCAAAATATATAAAGAACTCATGCATCTCAACAACAAAAAACTACCAACCCAATTAAAAAATGGGCAAAAGACCTGAACAGACATTTCTCCAAAGAAGATATACAGATGGCCAACAGACACATGAAAAGATGTTCAAAATCACTAACTATCAGGAAATGCAAATCAAAACTACAATGAGATATCACCTCACGCCCGTCAGAATGGCTATAATTAACAAGACAGGAAACAACATGTGTTGGAGAGGTTGTGGAGAGACGGGAACTCTCATACACTGCTGGTGGGAGTGCAAACTGGTGCAGCCACTATGGAAAACAGTATGGAGATTCCTCAAAAAATCAACGATAGAACTACCATATGATCCAGCTATTCCACTGTTGGGTATTTATCCAAAGAACTTGAAAACACCAATTTGCAAAGGTACATGCACCCCTGTGTTCATTGCAGCCTTATTCACGATAGCCAAGACTTGGAAGCAACCTAAGTGCCCATCAAGGGATGAATGGATAAAGAAGCTGTGGTATATATACACAATGGAATACTACTCAGCCATAAGAAACGACGAAATCCAGCCATTTGTGACAACATGGATGGACATTGAGGGCATGATGCAAAGTGAAATAAGTCAGAGGGAGAAGGTCAAATACCGTATGATTTCCTTCATTAAGTAGTAGATAATAACAACAATAAACAAACACATAGGGACAGAGATTGGATTGGTGGTTACCAGAGGGGAAGGGGGGAGGGAGGAGGGTGAAAGGGATAATTGGGTACATGTGTGTGGTGATGGGTTGTAATTAGTATTTTGGTGGTGAACATGATGTAATCTATGCAGAAATAGAAGTACAATGATGTACACCTGAAATTTTTACAATGTTATAAACCAATGTTACTGCAATAAACAAAAAATTTAAAAAAAAAATATTTCCAAAGAGGCAAGAATTGGTAAATTTCAGAAAAAAACAAAAGAATCTAGTATTACATTGAATTGTTAAAAATTATTCTTGCCCTTTCTGCCTCCCCTGAGCATGTGTAGTCATATTCTGAGGTCTGTCCTTTTCTTTGGGGTGCGGTGTTTTCAAATGGAATTCCAGGGCTTACACTTGAACAGCAAGTGTCAGTATGATTAATTGTTTATAAAACAGTGTCTTGCCATGGAAATAACAATTAATTAACATTATTTTCTGAAAGTAATAAATACATGTGGCTTTTCTTATTGAACTAGAAAAATGCTTTACAACTTTCTTCCCTCCTTTCTACGTAAACTGTAGATTTGTGTGAATTTGCTGGATTCTTCAAACACTGGGTTGTGCCATTTCCAAGATCACTGTGGTCCAAAGCAATGTGACTGGGAGCAGAGGCCTAGGGTCAGGGTCTCTAAGCTAAGTCTCCCTTGAGCCTGCACAGGGAAGTACTTGCGAGTCCACACATTCTGCCCGGGTGTCCTCCCTGCTCATACCCACCGCAGAAGGAGGCTTTCTGCTGAGAGAAGCTACAGAGCCCTGGAAAGCTGGGAAGGCACCTGCACAGGGGGTGGGCCTTACTGTCCTTCCTGAGGTTGTCCATGTTCTCCCTTTGGGCCTATGTCTACACGTAGGGTGGAGTTTTGCACACACAGTGTAGGTGCCCGCAAAATGTAATTTGTGCACATTGAGAAAGTCTGTGAAAGTCAGGAGTTCTGTGGATTAGTGTTTATGAATTTAGAGTTCATTTGAGTCACAACCTTAAACTGCATCCTGCCGAGAGTCTCCTCACTTGTGAGAGTGGAAGCTGAGAGAGGGAGCCCTTCTCTTCCTCCCCAGGCAGAGGAGGGTGTTTGAGCTCCCAGAGTCCATTTCTGTGGCTCCTCAGGTGTCCCCACCCTTCTGCGCCAGGGACTGACCCACTGCAGGGCTTCTGTCTCTACCAGAAGAGTTTAGAATGTGTTTAACTTTCTCAATGTGGATTTCCTTCTGTCCTGTGGGAAGTAGGCTGCTTATCTGTGCTGATCCCAATATTTGTGTTTCTTTCCTTTGGATTTCTGTATTGATTGAACAGTGCAGCCCTGTGCTTCTGGTTTCCCTCAGCTCTTTGTAATTTTATTTCCTGTATGAGAAATAACATTTTGAGTTCTTGGGCTAAAAATGTGAATTGATGGAGAGATATAATGTCAGTAAGGCAAGAAAACTGTGGAACTAAATAGAATTTTAGTTCTTTTTAGGCAGGAGAATCTCAAGATGTGAAAGGAAGGTGTTGAAGTTTACAGGTGCATTTTTCATTTCTACGTCAGTGTTTGCGTGTGCGTGTCCCTAGAGAACATTGAGATTTAAAAAGGTAAAGCAATGGAATTTCTATTTTAATTGATGTGAAGAAAACTAATCAAACTAATCCTACTATGTTTAAGGAGATAATCCCAAACACCTGTTGCATTATAATATGCCACTGCTTCCTGAAAATACTGCCTGTGTGAGATACAGTGGAAGGACAAACTAGGGTGCAGCTTGTCCTTTTAATTAGCGAGAGATATGAAAATTTCATTTCGTATGGTTACTCTTTTGTAACCGTTAGTGTGCTAAAGGAATTAAATCTTAGAATGGTTTCCTATGTACAGAAGTGAAAATTAAAGAAAAACTATTAAATGGGAAAACATGGTATGTGTAAATTTCGGTTTATATTAGATAAATCTGTAAGATAGAAAAGCCTAACCTCAGAAGAGTCACTACCAACATTTCTGGGTCCCCTCCAGCACTGTTACACAAGCCGCCCCCAGTACACAGTTTGTATCATTCTTGAGCTTCCTGTTGGTGTTTCTTTATATATTAAAAAAAAAACCATTGTGAATGCATATTTTTGTATACGTTTGTCCTTGTAATGAGCGGTCAGACTCCACACTTTTTGATGTATGCTGACAGCTTATGCCTCTCCTCTCCCTCTTCCCCTTGTGTCCACACCTGGACAAGCTGAGGAGCAAGTCCGGAGGCTCTGTTGTCTGGCATTGGCTTTGGATCCAACCACACAAGTCCCTGTCTGTGTGCAGAAGTCTTGCCCTGGTCTCAGACCTGTCAAAGATTTCTTGCTTTGACCAAACTTTAGTCAGGCCCCTGAACCTTCTTGTATGCATGTCTGTGTACTTCCTTGTAAAATCCAGTTTTAGCAAGAACCTTGCTAAGTCAGTTTAACCAGAACCCACACCCGTATGTCTGATCACACTTGAGATCTGTTCAGGATCTTTCTCCTCCTCCACTACCACTCAGGTCGTGTCTGATAACTCTGGCCTGTCTTCAGTAAGAATCCTGTTAGCTCAGGTTAGCCAGAAACCCCAAAACTTGATTTTCTCTTAGTAATTTTCCATCTCCTGACCCCCACCATGCTGCTTCGCCATGAATTCCCACTTGCCCATGCTGCATTCTGAGTCGAGCCCAATCTCATTTCTCCTCCACTGTGAATCCCATCACGGTGGTCTCTGCGTATCATAGTGGTTCTGAATAAAATATGCCTTACCATCTTTGACAAAAGTCATTGAATATTTTTTGCTTAAAACCCCCAACCACAATTAAAACCCAGGCCAGCCTCCTTTCCTTGCTCCCTAAAGCCATTTCAGAGCTGCTTGAGTTTCTGGCCCTGCTCTCATTAGAGACCTCTATTATGTGAGTCATAAGACTTTTCCTAACTTCTGTGTGTGTGGAGGGGGGCACACACCAGCATCGGTCTCTCCATGGGAATCACAGCACTTGCCAGTGAGCAGTCATATTTTGAAAGGAATCACTTTCTCTGAGTGGTAGGTCTCAACAGTGGGCTCAAAATATTCAGTGAACTATGTTGTAAACAGATGTGCTGTCATCCAGGCTTTGTTGTTCCATTTGAGCGTTAACTTTAACTTAAAATCACCAGACGCATTACCCTTAACAAGAGAGTGAGCCTGTACAAAGGCCTGGGGGTGGATTGGAGAGGGAAAGGAGAGAAAAGTATCAGTTAGAGGAACCAGAGGTCAGGATGTGAGACAGGAATTTGAGAAGGGGCCAGAGCAGTCAGTAACAGCACAGCAGCCAGGTCAAGGCCCTGTGCACCGTGTCTGGGAGTCAGGATCTTCTAATTGCAGTCAGTGGGGGAGCTCCACTTCTGGTTGGATCTCTGGGGGACAAGAAGGCAGTGTCTTACCACGTCTTTCTGTCCACAACTACCAGACCCTTGCCAGGGAGCATAAAGCGCTGATGCAGAAGTACCTTCACCTGCTGCATATTGTGGAGACGAGAAGACAGTGGCCAAGCAGCTATGGCAGCAGATCGATGATGGGGAGATCAATATCGAGTGGCTGAAGGTAGAGGTGACTGCTGGCTAGGGGTGCAGAGGAGGCTGGCCAGGGTGCCCAGGGCACAGGTCCAACACCTCACACTCCGGGCTCCTGCAGGACCAGGGGGCACATGACAGGCAGGAGGATCAGCTTCCAGCCCCAGCTAGGCCAGCCTCCAAGCTTAAATTTAGTGACGCTGGCGGAGTGGGAAGGGCCGTACTCAGATCTGAGTTCAGATCCTACCTCTGCCACTTGACAGTTGCAACCTGGAGTATGTCCCCCCATCCCCTGTGCCTCCATTCCTTCATCTATAAAACAGCCTTTTTATACTTGCCTGACAAGTTTGTGAGGATTGAGTGAGGTTATTTATGGGCAAGTTTTTAGTTATTCTGCTGATGACCACATTGACTAAGCATTCCCACATTATCAGCTGAAGAGTCTGGAGACACAGAGTCCCTGGTAGGTCATCATAGTGTGGGTTCCTGGCTCAGTTCCAAGCAGTCGTTCCCTCTACCTGTCATAAGAGCTCCTAGTGGGGCTCACTGGGCATCGTTCTGGAGGCCACACTGTTCCTAGGTTAAGCCTTCTAGAACTTAACTACTCAAAATTGGTCCATGAAGCAAGAGCATGTTAGAAATGCAGAATCTCAGGCCCTGCCCAGACCTCCAGAATCAGAATCTGCACTTTCACAACATCCCAGTTGATTGCCATTTACATTAAAGCTTGGGAAGCTCTGGCTCTGAGTCCCTTAGATGCCCATCACCAGCTGTCTACCCCAGCACCGAATGATCTGATTGCCTCTCCCCCCCTGATCTCACCAGTGCTCACCAGATGCTCAGAGCCATTTGGCCACGTCACACGAGGAATGTGGACTCTGAGCGGAGGACGGGAAAATGGAAACATAGATTCTAACCAGGTTCAGTTGCATGATTTGTAGGGCCTGATGCAAGGGAAAAATGCAAGGCCCTGGATGGACCTGGGGAAGTCGACCACCCCATCTCACAGCCCACCAACCCACCCATGGCAGACAGGCTACATGCTGATTTCAACCACCAACCTCCTCTAATCTCTGTGCCATGATACACTTGGTACCCAGATGAGGGGTGGGCAAGATGCCCATGCTGAGTCACCCACCTCGTGCCTTGGAATTGTCTCCTTGCCCTGCCCTGAGACACCATCGGGTGTGCAATGCACCTACCCTTTCTGCACCTACCCCGAGGTCCCTGCAGAGGGTGGAGGGTGACTCAATGTGGGATGTGAGTCTTCCTGGCTGACTCAACCCATTTCTCCCAGACAGAGGGTAGACGAAATCATGGGTTCTGGGGTGCCAGTGTGTGGGGAGCGAGCAGCTGAGAAACCATCCCAGGGAGGCAGCAGCAGGCAGGAACATATGAAGGCTGAGGTTCCAAGCCCCTGGAGTGTGTTCCATTGTTCCATCAGATGTTACTTGTGAAACACAAATTCAAAGAGAAATAATTAAGAACTTCAGGGTGGCAACTGCAGAACTTGAAGCCCCAAGCATGGGCCTTCTGAGCATAGGACCCCATCACACGCCCTTGAAGCCAGCTCTGCCTGGAATATTCAATGATCTGAAGTTGCCAATTCCACCTTATGGTGCCCCTGCCAAGCTCTGAACTAATGGTCACATCAGCTTGGAACTTGAGCTTGAACAAAAGTTTCAGATTCCACACACCTCCTCTACACTGCACCAGGCACTATCAGACATGCTTCTTTTGTCAGTCCCCATAGCCATCCTCATAGGATGGAACGAGGAAGCAGACTCAGAGAACTCAAGTCATCTGCCCAAGCTCACACAGCTGGGAGGTGGCAGAGCCAGGACTAGAACCCAGGTCTGAGTGTCTACTTGCCAGTCTTGCCACTCGTAGCCTCTTCTCACGTGGCTCCTGGGATGGGATCTTGTCCTGTGTCTAAACCATGTGGTTCATTCTGAGATCTATCCTAGCCCTACATATATCCCTAAAGCCAAGCTGAGTCCTTGCTAGGGGCCAGGGAATAGGTCTAGGGACCAGCACCAGGTTAGTGGCTTCATGATCAAGGGTGTCATTCACTAACTCACTTGTTCACTAACTGCCTAAGATCAGCTGACCACTGCCTCATCCTCTTCCCCAGGCTCTTTTTCCCCCATCACTTGGGGCTCCAGCTAGTGCTCCCTGGTCATGAGCTGTGCACCTCTTGGCCCTTGCATATGCTGGGGCTTCTGTTTGGAGTGCCCCTGCCACCCCCACGCTTCCCTACCTGGTGGAATCCTACCAAGCTCAAATGTCTCCTCCTGGGGACTCTCATCCCAGAGTGTGCTCCGTGCCCCCTGCTCCCACGGCTTTCCCACCCTCAGCATGCCACATCAGAGCAGGCTCCTCGAGTCTCTCTCCCCCACCCGGCCTGGTGGGACCACCTTGAAGGCAGGGGTGTCCTTTATCACTCTATCCCTTCTGCCTCGCTCATAGTAGGTACTCTGTAAGGGCTTGATGAATGAATGGACATCAGGCTCTGTGGTAGGCAGTGAAGAAATTGAAGTTTCTATCCTTGAGGTCTGATTGTGGTAGAGTGTGACTGTCAACATAATAGAGCTTGTGGTGTGAAGCCAGGTAGAAAATGAGTCATTTTATGGCCAAAGAGGGTGTGGGTTCATGTTGCATATGCCCTTGAAAGGTTTCGGGGGTTGGTAGGCCAGAGAAGGGGTGGGTGCAAAGGCAGGGCCCTCTCTGGTGCCGGAGAGCACCAAACTGGTCAGTTTTGAGTGAAAGTGTGTGTGTGTGTGTTTCTCAGTTTGGCCGCAGAGGCCTTTTTGGTGGGAATTTGGAGGAACATTTCCAACTGAGTGCATAACTCTCCAAGGCAAACGATTTTTTAAAAGACGACTTGGAATGATCAGCTTGGTAAAGCTTGCTGGCTATAGTCTCTCTCTCTCTCTTTGTCTCTCTCTCTCGCGCTCTCTCTCTCACACACACACACACACACACACACTTCCTGCAGGGCAGAGGGCACCTGTGTGCTCTGGAGGGGCTCCAGGAAGGTGAAACAGAACCCATTTCCCAGGAAGTAGGCCATCATGTAGGCAGGAGGTGCTGAGGAGCCAAGTAAGAGATGAGTGGCACCCGTGACAAAGACAGAGTGTCTTAGAACGTCAGAGCTGGGAGGGATCTGAGAACTCTGAGGTCCACAGAAGAGGAAGGGACTTATCCAAGGTCACTCCAAGGTCACTTCCAGCCCTGGAATCCAGGCTTAACCTTGGGTCTCCTGGCTGTAGATCCTTGGCCTGTGCCTGCCCCACATCTTATTCCTTCCTTGCTGGGGAGACGGGCCAGATAAAAGGTGCATGTTCAGGAACCACTGTGTCACCTGGCTGGCCTCAAGCTCTCATGATCTACCTGATAGCCAGAAAAATTCCTCAGGCCCCATCCCACATATTCCTGGGGATTTTCAGGGTCTTCCATTTTCCTGGCCACATCTGGCTGCCAATTCTGCTCTCTTTACTTCTTGTATCACTTCTCACAGTGGCTGTCTTCACTCAGTCTTGACTGCTCCTTACCCTCGTGTGGTCACTCTGTGTGTCCGTCAGGTGGAGCTAGATTCTGCTACAATTACATACAGCCCCCAAGTCTCAGTGGCTTAAAACAACAAAGATTGCTTTCCTTCTCACACTGTGTGTCCATTGCGGGTTCTGCTCCACAACATTCTCACCCAGAGTCAGGCACACAGGCTGATGGGGTTCCCACCATCAGGAAATTCACCAGACCCATGGCAGGGGAAGCAACGTGGCAAATGGTGCCTGACAGTTCTGCTCACGTTTCATTGGACAAAGCGAGTCACATGACCACATCTGACTTCAGGGTCCTGAGCAGTACAGTCCTGCCCTGTCCCAGGAGGAGAACCAGAGTATCCATGAAATCCCTAATGACACCCGACTAGCTCCTCCTTCAGTCCCCAAGCCTGCTGACACTGGCCAAGTATGGACCAGACTTTCTGAAAGGCTCAGATACAGTAAAGGGTGTTTCCAGTACTGAAACAGAAAACGACTTAAAGGTGAATAGAAGACATCCTTGCCCTCCTCTCGCTCAGCCTTTCCTGCTACAGGGATTTCTTGCTGACCTACTCTCCTCACACTGGCCCCTCCACATGCTCCCAACTGCCATTTTGTTGGTGGTGGGGATGTTCATAATCCCTTTATCTGTCAAGACCCTCGCCCTGCATCCAGTCATGTGCTGGAGCTGGCTCATACCAGTTTGCAAGTCAGTTGTGAAATTTTCAAGAATCTTGCAGGCTTCTTATTAACCCTGTGGTAGCTTAAAATGGGCCAAGGTAGGAATGTTTACACCATGGAAATCAGCCAATGCTACCAGTCAGAGTTTTTCTGTCAGAAAGCTGCTCGTTAATCCTTTACCAATATACCTTTGTCTACATGTCTTTTCAGGATCAGCTAAATACTTTGCTGGGCCCAGTGCAAAATGAAAATGCAGGGCTCTTAAGAATTTCAAGGCAGCAATAGCAGAGCTTTAAACCAGTCATTAGGCCCTTCTAAGCGGGCTGTGCACACGTCACACATAGAGGACACTGGCCCTGTCTTTAGCCCTCTATACTCTCCACCCCTGGAACCCTCGCCCTCAGCCATCTCTCCCTAGAGGTAACGGGAGATCACACCCAAACAAAAGTCTGTTCAAAATTTATTGAGCAAAACTATCCAGCTCTGTCTCAGTCTCTTCTCTCCCATCTAAACAGCCCTCTTGGGCCTCATCTTTTGTAACTAAAAAGCTCCAAGGACCATCTAAAACAAAGGGAGAATCCTCCTCTGGGAAGAATCCTCCCCTCCTCTAGAATCCTCAGTTTGGCACCATTTCATTGTTTTAATAGCTATTTTTCACCCATTTATGATTGGAAGTAATTTGGGATGGCTCAGGAAGCCCTAAAGGGCAGGGTAGGAGTTTAGAGATGGTTGTGGTATTTTCCTGGCTTGGCAGCACTCAGAATCCTGGAAGGCTGACTCTGCAAGAACCTGCAGAGATCTTTAGTTCAGGGTTTAAGGTAAATCTGTAGCTGTGGAATTAGGTTTGCAAGCCAACTTTGACATGGAGAGGGCCGCCTTGACCCTTCCCCAGGCAGCCCCTCTGCAGGGCCCACTCTGTGCTTTGAGTCCTGTTTCCCATGTTCCTCCTGCCGTCCCCACCCCTGCTGCCCTGTACTCAACGCCTTGTCGTACTCTGCATCTTTGTTCACACAATCCCCTCTGCTCCAATTCCTTCCATCCTACAGCACTTCTGTTGGGCTCCTTTTTTTTTTTTTTGTGAGGAAGATCAGCCCTGAGCTAACATCCATGCCAATCCTCCTCTTTTTGCTGATGAAGACTGGCCCTGGGCTAATATCTGTGCCCATTTTCCTCCACTTTTATATGGGATGCCACCACAGCATGGCCTGACAAGTGGTGCATCGGTGCAGGCCCGGGATTTGAACCCCTGCTGCCAGCAGTGGAGCGTGTGCACTTAACTGCTACACCATGGGGTCAGCCCAATTGGGCTCCTGTTTTGTCCTGCAAAACCTGTGGGTAGCGCTTGTGACTTCCATGGTGAGACCCTCCCACTGCAGTAGGGGCACACCTCTGTTCTGGCCTCACCTTGTTGGAGTATAAGTTACCTCTGTGGGTATCTGACCCCTTTCTTAGGCTTAAAGCTCCTCCAGGGAAGGGATCTGACATCCACCTCCAGCTACGTCTCACTCGTGCCGAGCATGGAGCCCACCAAAGAGACTCCATCAGGACATGCTGACAGGACTGGCACAGAGGGAGACAGAGATGGGCATCCCTTAGGCTTGAAAGAGGTCAGAGGGAATCGAGGATGAAAGAGAGAGAACTGAGTTGTGTGGCAGCTGTTTGAAAAGCAAGAAGTGCAGAGATGTTTAGCAAAACATTGACTGCTAACAAACAAGAAAAACCCTGGAATAATTCCCCCATCAATGACTGCACTGACTAAATGCATTCTGGATTAAAGACACTGTCTCAAGAGAGTGGACTGGGGTGTGGCAGGAACCAATGAGCAGTGCTGCTTAGGGGTGTGGCAAATGAGGATTTGCCTCTGATGGGCCAAGAAGGTCAGACTGTAGGGTGGCAAGTGGGCAGGGCTCAGCTGAAACGCCAGGCATTGAGCCAGGTTGGGCAGCCAGAGCTGGACTCTAGAAGGCAAGTTGGAGTAATAAGCCAAAGACCCAACTCTCCATGGCCATTGTTGACAAGGGTCAACTGAGCAGACCTTGGACATCAGCCAAGCCAACCCGGATCCAAAGCAAATGCATCCCCAGAAGGGACCCGTAGGATAAGGGAAAGACTGCCTCTGTGAGCTCAGTGGGACTAGGGCTCCTGCCGTCATCTTGACACTGGCTCGTAGCAGGGGTGGGTCATGGCCCAAGGCTTCTGCAGGGTCCCAGGCTCACAGCTCTCCAGGGCTTTGCCCCCCAGCCTGATCCTTAAATCAGACTCCCAGACTGCTGGTGTTGCCTGTGCTAGGAGCAGAGCGCCTGACCTGACTGCATCTGGTTTTTGCTCTGGTCCCTGGGGAGTAGAGGTCCTGTAGATTTCTCTGAGAAGAGTGCTATCAGTTTTACATACAGACTACTTTTACACACACACACACACACACTCCACCACCCTAAAAAGAAAGGGATACCACATGCAAATCCCAGAACTGGCCAAGAGAGCAGACTGGCATGGGGGTGATGACATCAGGGCAGTGAGGGTGCTGACTGGGCATCCACATGTCTCTGAGCTCTCTACGAGCCTGTGTGTGTGAGTCCCTTAGTTCTTTAGAGTTCAGATCCAAGAACAGCCATTATTTCTTGTGCCAAGGTTCTCAGAGAATCGAAAAAATAGAAAAGCGTGCATCAGCACTGAGTATTTCTCCATTAGATATTTTGAGCCGCTCCTCAAGCACAAGCCGGGGTAGTTTTCGCAACCCGGAAGTGGAGAGCAGGTAACTGTCCAATTTTGCTTTCAAAGTGCTCCATTCGCTCAATTGTCAGAGCCCATTCATCCTGCGGTTCAACAAGTGGCCTTGAGGAGACAAAGACACATGCCCTGAAAAGGTAGTAGAGCTGGCTCTGTGGCATGTTTGTGATTTCCTGAGCTGTTACCTTTGGACGTGTGCCACACACCTCAGGGGTGTCTCTGCATCCACTCAGCACCTTCCATCCCTGCTCTTATTGTACTGAGAGTGAGACCTCAGGGTGAGGGTTTGCCCTCAGGGCACAAACTGCTGGGAGAGGGGACAGCCCCCTGTGACAGCTCCCCGAGGAGGACAACGCCAGGGGCCTCCAACAGCCAAAGTGCTGGGTCATCACAGAGGGAGGGAACAGAGAGCACACGTGGAGAATGGGACCAGTGAGGGACATCTGGTGTGGCAGAGAAAGACAGAGACCACTGCAGGGAGGGGGGACAGGCTCCTACGTTGGGGCTACCCTGACTCCCGGGAGGATCACTTTTCCTCCCTGAGCCTCAGTTTTCCTGTCCACAAGTGGAGTGCAAGACACAGTCCCTTTGGCTTCCCCTCTGTCGTTCAGCTCAAACCCCAGGCACATTGGGGAGGTCCCCAGATCTCCAGAGTGGTAGGAGCTGGGGGTGATGAGCAGGGGCAGAGGAGGAATATTTGGGAGGGGCGGGGGCTGCAAGAAGTAGCAGAAGTCTCTCTGGCATCCTTACAGCTCATCCTGGGAGAGGAGATTCGGGCTGTGTTCTGGAGCTGGCTGATTGGGGAGCATGGTTGGGGAAGAGGGTGCTGGGAGAGGAGCCATGGAAAATGTGGTTGCCAGAGGTGCTCAGAGGCCCATTATCCAGCCTGTTGCTAAGCTCACAGTGAGAAGGCATGTTCCCCAGGGCTCTTTAGGTGGTGACAGAGCAGGTATTTGGGAAAATCTGGGTGTTTCTGCTTTTCTAAGTTCTCCCCCAAAAGGGGGTGGTGGAGAGCTAGCATTTACTGAGCACCTTCTGTGCACCAGGCCCTCAAATTGTCCCATTACTTGCAGGGGTGACCTCATTTCACCTTCATATTTTACAGGAAAGGCCTGAGGTTCAGAGATGTTAGGCATCTTGCTGGAGGTCACACAGCTGAGAAGCAGCATAAGGCGGATTTGAGCATGCTCTGCGTGGGTCTCAAGCCCTTGCTCTTTTCACTTCATCAGTGACATTTCCTCTGAATTATCCAGAGCCCTGGGTTCCTCTAAGTTCCCTCAGGATCACCCCAGTAGGTGGGACTGAGGGTTCAAGGAAGGCTGGCAGCGAGAGCAGCTCCCGTCCTCTGCCAGCTTCCAGGGTGTGTGACCCATGTGTAGAAAAGCCTGTGTTTGGTTTAGTGCTCTGCTGTCACCATCTTGAAATTTTGTCATTTTTTAACAAGGGGTCCTGTGTATTTGCTCTGCACTGGGCCCCACAAGTTACATAGTCCATCCCGCTGATGGGGTTTTCACATAAGGTGTCACTTGAGAAAGGCATTTGCTGCTAGAGTCCCACTGGTGGTGGCAGCCCCTGCCCTCTTCCTGGACCCTCAGCTCTGCTGGACTTGGGCGGGGCCTTGGAGGGGCAGGAACTCCGTGGCCGGAGCTTACTCTGTGGCTCCTCTGTCAGTGAGGCCACATGGGTTTGCACCAGATCTTTACCAAGGCCCGAAGGCCTACATCTCCAGCTGGCCCACTGGGGCCTGGGTGAGCAGGAAGCCCTGGCAAAGATCCCCAGCCCCTCCTGCCCCCGCCTCCACCTGAGAAGTCCCTCTCCAGGGCCCACTTCTCCAGTCTGGTGGCACTTCTATCCTTCCATAGTGTAATAGTGGCCCCTGAAAAACCCACAGTATTCTTCAGAGGGAGCAGAAGAGGAAAGAAAAGTTGGCCAAAGCTGTTTTTCTAGGATGAAACGATATATTTTTAGTTTCTTATCTACTTTTCCCTTTTAAAAATAATATATATGAACGCATTTGAGAAAATTTGACAATCTAGAGAAGCAGAAAATATTGAAATCTATATAACCATAGTTCTGTTTCCCAAAGATAAACACTGTAAACACTTTGGTGTGTTTTCTTCAAATTTTTTTCTATGCACAGATCTTGGGTTTTTTCCCCCGTTTTATTTACATAATGTCACACATATGACTATTGAATTTGAATCTTAACTTTTTTACTTAACATTATAGCACAAGTGTTTTCTCATGCTAAAAGTATGCTTTTTGATGGCTGTATGATGCTCCAGTAACTGTGAGCATGCCATCATCCATGCAGCCATCTCCCATCATTGGCTCTTGCAATTTTTTGTTACTAGAAACACACATCTCTGCATCTGAAATGTTCATATGAGAGAGCATCTCCTTGGGACAGGTTTCCAAAAGTAGAATGACTGAAACAAAAGGTAGAAGCACGGTCAGGCTCCCACTCTGTACACCCTGCGTCACTGCTCTCTGAGCTGGCTGCACTGCCCTGACAGCCCTAAGGGCTGCACAGCAGGACCCCTGCATCGCGCCTCTCCCACACTGAGTTTGACCTTTTGTTGTTCACTTTCCTAAGTCAGAGAGCCCCGCTTTTCCCCAAGATCACAATGAGAAGAGGCCCTAGAAAGATGAGGTGTGCACTTCCTGTAGTTGCGTGGTTGAAGGTGCTGTCCCGTGGGTAGTGGAATGCCGTGTGTAAGAGCTCCCACTTGGAGTTTATCACAAAGGAGGCACGTTTTTTGTTTTTAATGGAGTTTATAAACAGAGGTTTCAGTGGGCCCATCTCTGCCAATCAAGTACTGAAGGGCAGGTTTGGGGAGATTGGCTGGCCTTTTGGGGGCTGGAAGGCAAGGTATTGTGTATCCAGGAGCTGGGGACAGAGCGGGCCAGTAGCAGACCCAAGTTGCTGAACCTGGGGAGGCATGGAAGGACAGAGATACGCAGATAAAGGGACAGACAGCTGAAGGGACGTGACTCGGGAGTGCATGTCATGTGGGGGGAAGCCCTAGACTGAGGGACTCAGGAGACCTGGTTCCAGGCCAGCTACTGACTCACCTTATGACCTCAGGTGGGTCACTTTTGTCACTGGTGGGGCACTCTGGGAGGGAGGCCTCTTGGGGGAGAAAGTGCCGAGGGGGACGTGGAGCTGCAATTCAGTTACCACAGAGGCCTCAGCCGATCCCTGCAAAGCTCCGGAGCTGGGTGGTCCTTCAGACCCTTCAGGCAGCAGGGCACACAACAGCACCCATGACAGCCCTCTCCGACCTTCCAATACACAGGTGTCAGACTAAACGGGGCCCCATCTCTAAAGATCTGTGACTCTGATGTGGTCCCGATGCCTGGGGCCACCTATCTGGCCCTGGATAGGGCAGTGGTGCCTGAGTCATCCCCAAAGGCAAGGGTGTCTCTGGGTGGGAGGTCTGAGTCTGGCCCTGACCTCCATGGGTGGGGCTGGGTGACCGAGGGCTTGTGGGGCATCTCCCCGAGGAGACCTGTTGGCCATCCTGCTGCCCATGGTCAATTTCTATCAGGAGTTGGTCTCTAGCCACCAGTACAGCCTGCAGATCCTGGCCCACTGCGAGAAGAACAGTGACTTTGACAAGCTGCTGAAGCACTATGAGGCCAAACTGACTACAAGGAGAGGGTGCTGGAGACCTTCCTCACTGACCCCATGTTCCAGCTGGCACCTAGCCCTGTCCTTGTGGGCACATACTTGGGGAGCCCACTCGGGGGCCATGGCAATGAGGGCCCCAGCTGGGGGGAAGCCACACCTGGGGGCACCAGGGGGCCATGGCCAGGAGGGCCCAGGCCCTAAAAAGCCCAGCTCTGGACTGCCTGGAGAATGGGGTTAGAGCCAGCCCCTGACCAAGCAGACCTCAGGTCTATCCAGCTCCACAGAGCAGGTGGTGTGGGAAGGTGAGGGGGAGCTCCTGGTCCTGAGCCCACCTCCAGGCCCTTCCTCCTGCTGGCTTAGAGCCTCAAGCTCTGGGCTCTTGCCCCAGACAAGACCCTGGAAGAGCCTCCACGTTAGAGTCTGAGATCAGAAGTTCTGTGGGATGTCTGTCCTCAGCCCTACTCATGGGAGTGTTGGGAGCTGAGAGAACCATTCTCTGTCCACTTTGTCTGTCTCTCGCCCTCTCTCCGTTGCTGCTCACTCTCTGACTTTCTTCATCAGTGTCTCTCTCCTTCCCCATCCTAGCCTCTGTTCCTCTCCCCCTGCCTCTCCCTGCTGCAGATTCTTAGACACATTCTGACACTGCACGAGCTCCTGGTCCACTTTTCACAAGGACATTGAGCCAATAGCCTGGACAACGCCAGGGCTAAACTGGAGGTGCTGTCTGGGTGAGTCTGGCTCCCGGGTGCCCCAGCCAGTGGACAGGCCAGGGCTGAGGATGATCCCCAGTGGGAGTTTGCTGAGCCTCAGATGGTAAAAGCTCATGTTCAGGTTAGGTGGGGGTTGGGGGACCCCCAGCCTGCCCCACCTGGAAACAAGGTCCCCGGAGCAATCTGAGGAGTTCACAACTCAAGCCCAGCGGGCACTTGGTGGGATGGTGTTGGTGGTGTGCTGTCCCTGGCACAGATGGGGTTCGAGGAAGAGCCCTGGGCACTCACCTGGACCCACCTGCTAGGATAGGGATCCGCCCAGGGACTCGCATGCACTCTGCCAACTTCCTCTGTTTTCCAGTGTCAGTGTGTCACAACCTGTGGTATAGGAGCCCCAGAGGGGGTCCTGGGTGATGGGTCATCATGTGCCCAAGGCTGCAGTCAACAGCAGGCAGTGTCGTGGGTGGAGAAGCCCATGACTTGTCCAGAGTCAGAGGCCCCAGCCCACTAGTCAAGGCCTCTCTGCTGCCCCTCTTTCAGTCACCAAAGTGCAGGGGCAACCTTCCTCTGCCAGAGCAGAAGCAGAGGGACCAGGGAGGAGGCGCCTACAACAGCCCAGGCAGCAGTTGATGGTGGCCTGCACCAGGTGGTGGCAGTGGAGGTGAGGAGCAGGTTCAGATTCTGGGTGTGTTTTGAAGATGGAACCAACAGGAGTTTCTGATGCATTAGATGTGAGGAGAGAGAAGACGCTAGTCAAGCGTGAGTCCCGAGTTTTTGGCTGAGCAACCAGAAGGTTGGAGTTGCTGCTAACCAAGATGGAGAAAGGTGCAGGAGGGGCAGGTGTCGAGGGGGAGTCTTTCTTGTTTCACTAGAGCTTTACTGGGGGCTTGTTGAACTTGAGATGGAAAACAGTGGTGGAGAGGACAAGAAGGGAGGAGGGCATTTGAGTCTAGAGTTTAAGGGAGCGAGCCATTCGGGAGTCATCAGCTCGGAGATGGTATTTAAAGTCACAAGACTGGTGAGATCACCAGGGGAATGAGTTTAGGCAGCAGCGAGTTGCGCACTAAGAGCTGAGCCCTGGGGTCTCCACCTTATGAAGGCCAAGAGATGATGAGCAGCCTCGTACTCAGTGATGGGCTGCGAGAAGCTGCAAAGGAGGGTTAGTCTGCAGCATGTGAGGTCCAGTCCCCAGCCCTGCCAACCACTCAGTGCCTTAAATGGCTTCCCAAGTCCAGCAAAAGGCAGCTAGTAGGGCCACGGCTCCCAACTGGGCAGAGGGAGGACCAGGCTGGACCAGGGCAGGGCACAGGCCCTGTAGTGGAGGTTCATTCAGGGAGCAGATGTAATCAGAGCATGATTGCAGACTAAAAAAACCATTTTGGGGTGGGGACTCCAGTCCTCTCATGCCCCGAGGAGGCAAATACTGCACACTTCCCCAAGGAGAAGGCTTGGGGCTCCAGCGAGTCTCCTCATCACTGCGGGATGCCCTGTTCCGGTGCCGGCAGGGGTGAGGAAGGCACATGGTTGCCAAGGAATTTGTCCCAAGACCCTGATTCGCTTACCCGAAGCCTACTCGTCCTTTGTCCCACCTGATCACCTGCACCTGACCTCAACCCAGACCTAGTGGCACAGAAGAGGGTTTTCCTGTCGCTCTGACAGCAGCCGTTTCATCCTCCTCTCTCCTTCCCTTGGGGGACTGAGGAAGGCTCCCAGCCTAGCAGGAAGCCATCAGATAACCTATCCTCCCTGGCTGTGCTCAGAAACACTCCTCCCCTGGGGCTGACTCTCTCCTACCTCTGGCCTTTGTCCCGCTTTTTCTCCTGAACCTAATCTCTTGGGCTCACTGTAACCCAGGTCGTCACTTCCAGTTCCCCCGGGAGCCAGTGGCCTTAGGAACTACTCCCCAGCTGCGTGGACAATGTGGCTTTCAGCACAAAACCCAGCCAGGGCTGACAGTAGTCCTGAGCAGCTGCAGCTGGCACTTGTCTAAGAGTGAAACTAGTGTTGCTACTCTGGAATCACTCCATTGTTTTCAGCAAATACAGCCCTCCTCAGCAAAATCCCTACCGTCTTCAAAAGAAATGGATCTGCTTACCTTTGCTAACCTTCAAAAATGAGTCCATACCCAGGGAACTAGCATATCCTTGAAAGGTGCCTCCCTAGAACAGGGCTAGGGCCTGGGCTGCTGAGAAGAGCATTGCTGGTAGGGAGGGACTGAGGATCCTAAGGAAGAGACCCCCATCTCCATGCCCCAGTCTGATAACCATAAAACAACAGATAATCATATTTTTATAATAACACCTTTGCAACCAGTGATAATAGCAACAGTGATCGCGGCCTTTTACTCAATCACCTGCCATGTGCTGGGCCTGAGGTCAGCACGTTAAATGCGTTCTCTTCCATCCTCACTCCGACCTTCTACAGGAGAGCAAACTGAGGGTCAGAGGGGCCCAGTAATTTGCTCATCACGCTGAGTTCGTTAATCACTGATCCAGCTTGATCAGTGTCATCTCTCATTGCTGGGAGAGTTAAATTGGACAGTGTCTACGAGAGAACTTTGTAAGCCACGCATATTAACCAGCCCTCTTGGTGATCGGGTCGTGGTTGTAGAATTTGAGGCATCAGAAGACAAATAAGAGGTTTTGTGCTTTTCTTGGAGTAGGTGGGGTAATTTTTCCAGATGATCCTCCCTCCAAAATCACTAACTTCCTAAGACTCCTGAAAACCCACCAAGGCACTTAGCAAAATTGGCAACTCACACCCCTCTTTTTCCACCAATGCTATTTTTCAAGAGTAGTTAAATGGCTCCACCTCCTGGAGAGGAGGAGTGTTGTGGCAGTCAGAACAGGACAAATAGGAGAGTTATCCTTTTCCTCAGATTAAGGGGGAGGGTGTGTCCTGCTTCCCCCAGATGTGCTGGAGCCTACTGAAGTCAGTCTTTCCATGAGCCAGTTGGATTGCCAGGTGCTCCAAAACGAAGTCATTCCAGGGCCCAAACATTAAGGAAGCAACTGCATAAAGTGCATTGGAGGAATGGTGGAGATAGCAAGTGCAAAGGCCCTGAGGCAGGATGGGTGGGTGGAGTTCTATGGATGGAGACAAGGCCAGTCGTGGTGTGGAGGGCAGAGTAATGAAGAAAGGTTGTTTCTTGTATTCCCATCCTCCTCCCAGTTTTGCCATCTCTGTTCCACGTGGTTCAGACCTTCAGATCAGACCTGCTTTCTAGCTATTATTCTCTATTCCCTTCTCTCTGAAATAAGAACATCTGTCTCCTTGGGCTGTCAGAAGGATGATGTGAGATCATGCCCATAGAGTGCCCAGCACAGCAGGTATTCAATATGCATGCTCTCTCCCCCATCATGACCACAGGCTCCACCTGAGCATCCTGGGTGCCAGACCTTCTTCTAGGTCTGGCTAGAGGCCAAGCATTCCCTTCTCCCTGAGAGGTGGGGGCAGCCTGTCTCTGACTTATTTTCTGTCCCCTCAGGATAATGCACAATGAAGTAAACGAGACAGAGAGCATCAAGGAAAACATAGCCGTGGAGTGCATGATTGTCAAAGGCTGTGAGACCCTCCTGGACAGCAGCCAGACTTTTGTGAGATGGGACATGGCACCCTGCCTCCCCCCAATCTCAAAGTAGGCCCCAGAAGTGGTGGCATTTGGGGATACCACCAGTTGGTTTGGCTGCCATGTGCCAAAACCTGCCAGCGTGATTGCGGAGTATTCCGGGGCTGCTGGAGGAGTGTGACAGCTGTATGTAGATGTCGGTATCTGCACACATGGATGCAGATATTACTAGTTTCCACAGTTCCCTTCTCTCCAGGTGTACACATTATTGTTCCCAGACGCCCTTGGTGTGTTTGTGGATGTCATAGTAAACACTGACATGTCCTTTTGGGGAGAGAGGAGTGGAAGATTAGGACAGATACTGATTAGCCCCGTGAATCACAAGCATGTTCAGCATCCTAGGGGAAGTCGTATGGGTCAGTCCCTCTGTCCCTTGCTCATCATCCTTGGCCCCTTATGGGAGGCAGTGATCACAGCAGTTCTCATGGGTAGGAGATTTCCTTCACCCTCAGCCTCCACTCGCCTTGGGAGCTGTGTATGAGAGGCACAGCCCTGTGAGGGGGCAGCTAGAGGCTGTGACTGAGGGGACTGACTTCCCACTCGGCGACGTTAGAGCTGCCAGTTGTCTGAGTGTGACCTCTTCAGATTCCACTTGCTGTGGGTATCTCAGCTTCTGCTTACATGCCCCCGAGATGACTTCCACCTCAGACGGACCTCCTGAGTTCCTTCTATCCAGCCCTGGGACTCTCTGAGCAGATGAAAAGCTCGCCAGCACCTCCTGCGGCCTGTGCAGCTGCCTTTGGCGCCTGCTGCCCTTAGCAGGGTTATTGTTGACTTGGAGTTCTGTCCTGAGCCCCTCTGTGTGGCCCCTTGTGCCCTTTCCCTAGGCCAAAGTGGAGGACACACATTTAGCCACTGCGCCACCGGGCCGTCCTTAGACTGGGCACTTTTAACAACAGAAATGCATTCCTCACAGTTCTGAAGACTGGGATGTTCAAGATCTAGGTTTCAGCTGATTTGTTTTTGGTGAGAGCTGTCTTCCTGTTTTGCAGAAGGACAGCTTCTTGCTCTACCCTCATCTGGCAGAGAGAGCTTGGCCCTCCATCTCCTTATAAAGGCACTAATCCCATCATGGGGGCTTCACACTCATGGCCTCACCTAACCTAATTAAGTCCCAAAGGCCCCATTTCCAAATACCATCATGTCGGGGATTAGGATTTTAACGTATGACATTGGATTACATAGACATTCAGTCCATAGCATTCATTAAACCAACAATTAACAAATATTTATAGAAGTCATACAGCCCCAACTGAAGAATGTTCTGGAGATCATGTGGCAAATGATACAATGTCATTCCCTTCACAGAGTCTTTTAGTGAAGGCAATAAAAATTAACAGCCAAAAAAAGCTTGTGATATTAAAAAGCTAACATAGATCAATTATGACAGATTATACTTACTATTGTCTTCTGGTAACACAAGTCTGATTACCAGAGTCCAGATTAAGCAAATTCCCCCGGGTGAGGGCATGTCTGGCAATCTCACCTAAAAAGGCTCTTCCCTTTATGAAATTTTATTTCATCTAGTCCTGTTTTCTTCCACACCCCTTTGGTGTTTTCAAACATACAGTATTTATTAAATCAATGTTTAACTGTTGCTCTGCCTTTACCACATCTGACCGGAAGCAGAAGTTACTGGACTTTGCTGGAACCAAATTTCATTTCATTTTTCCTCCTGTTTCTACTCAGACTCTCTTCTCTCACTGTTGAAATAGCAAATGCCTTAGGGGAGAAACCACATGGAGCTGGTGCTCACAATCTTGTGCTTCCCTCGTCTCAGAGATTATAGACCCCCAAGTCGTGCCTGCACAGGATGTTCTCCGACCCTTCAAACAGCTGTTCTGTGTGCTTTGTCCAGCTTTTATAGCTGCCCAAGGAAAGCTACTCAATAAAAGTGGAAGCTGCAGTAATTTTATCCTGAAATGTTTTAAACCAATGAATATTTGTCATTTTTCAATGAGTATAATTTTATAAGAAACATTTAAGTAGGAATTCTAACAGCAATAATGGCTGATCTTTGGCCAGAATTCCATGTCATTCATTGTTTGGAATTACATCTAAGGTTTGATGCACTCTCCTCAGTGCCTTTTAAAATACCACTCTTCCTTACATTTAAATATCTTGTGATGCCTTTGTATCAGTCACCTCCGTTGTACCATTTCAGTTCCTCTTGGCTCCTCATACCCTTGAGTGATATGTCATTTAGCAACCAGCTTTGCAGGTATCATATTTGCTTTATGCAAGTGCCTCCTGACTGCTCCCCACATTTTTTCCCTGTGCCCTCTGCCTCTCCCTCTTGCCCCGGGGTGTCCATGTTGATGCTGAGGTGTGCAAAAACCCCTGATCAAGCTCACACGTGCATGGCCACGTTCCTTGTTATGTAGATGTCTGTGTGTTCAGCAATTCTGTATGGTCACAGGGTGCATGGCTATTATGGCATCCATGTGAAGGTGTGTTTTGTTGATGTCTGTGTGTGTTTAGAGAGTTCAAGTCACTGTAGGCTCTGCAACAGTGAGGGGTCTGTATGTGTGTGAGTTTGTGTGTATGTTCTGAGTATCAGTGTGCGTTATCAGGTGTAGTTTACAGTCTGAATGTTGATGGTCATTTGCAAATAGCGTGTATGTGGGTGTGGCTATGTGTAGTCAGCATTTCCAAGTGTTCAGAGGATGTCTGTCATTGTGGGAATGTGTGGAATAAGTATGTTGTTAGAGATTAGCATGGGCACCAACATTGTTTGCCTGTTTAGTTCAACACTCTATACCCCTGAAAAAAACACTGAGTACAGACAGACACAGGCCCCATCAGACCCACAGAAATCCTACTCAGCTGTTTCCTCCCCATCACAAAAATATAAATTGGTAGCCAAGGACCAATTGATATTTGAGGAATTCCTCTAGCATGAAAGATGGAGCAAGAAACACATACAGTGAAGTGAGGGACTAAAGGAGAAACAAGGAAATCCAGAGATCATAGTGAAACTTCAATTACATATCTAGTAACATCTTCAAAACAATTAGAGATTGCCCAGTCCCATGGCCTAGTGGTTAAATTCAGAGAACTCCACTTCAGCAGCCCAGGTTCAGTTCCTGGGCATGGACCTACATCACTAATCAGTGGCCAGGCTGTGGTGGCAACCCACATACAAAATAGAGGAAGGTTGGCACAAAGGTTAGCACAGGGTGAATCTTCCTTAGAAAAAGAAGATTGGCAACAGTTATTAGCTCAGGGTGAATCCTCCTCAACAAAGAAAAGAAAAAAGAAGATAAAACATCCATTAAGTGTATATTTAAGTGTATATATATGTATTGATGTTACCGCACAATATTGAGGTTCTCTTGCCCCATGCACATTAAAAAAGGCAATTATTCTGGCATCAGCTTTTGGGGAAAGAATTGTAGCTTTATTTTATGAGATTGATCTGCAAGGAGACAGGGGGCATGTGTCTGTCTCAGATCTTTCTCCCCAATCCAGGGCTTGGGTTACAATTTATGGGATGAAGGGCAGGGTGGTCTGAGGTGTGGAGGTAGATGATTGGAAGTAAGGAGAAGTGAGGTAATTGATGATCTGCACAAGCAAAGCCAAGCTTCATGGCTCTTCATCAGATGTGTGTTCACTAATTGGCAGTGTTACTATGATCTGAGGATGGAGCTTTTAGCTCGATGTCAAAAAGGTCACTTAGCAAGCATTTGTGCGGGCCCAGTTGATGGGTTGGTTGTCTCAACTGGCCTGAACTGGACAAGGAGTGTCAGTTCCTAAAAGAAAACACTTAACTACTCTGTTGATAAGATGGGGTCAGCTGAACTGGTCCTGGAGGGCCCATGGTTGTGTTGTTATATGCATATATATGCATATGCATGAGATTATCTGGATGTGTGTTAAATGTAGAGTATACACAAAGCTAGACTCTAGTTAAAGTGATCAGAACAGATTTTAATCAGTAATATACCACTACAATAGGGAAGAGGGAACAGGGTGAACTGAACTCAATTTGATTTGTACAGAGGTGACTGGGCATTTGAAAGAGAGAATGAGAGAGCAGGCAGGGGTTGAGCAGGGGCTCAGTAGAGTCGGGGAGGGAAAAGCTACAGAGTGTTGGTCAGTGCAGTGTGATCTGGCCAGTTGTATCTGCTAGTTGGAAATGATCAAAGTTTAACTTATCTCCTCTCACAGAATCTGGGAGACAGACACCCTGTCCTCATCTCAAGGAATAGGAGATCTCAATAGGAGACACATACACAACTCAAAAGGACAGAGGAAAGATACACAGTGGTAAGCACTTTTGGGTAAATGCTCTAAGAAAGGGATGTCAAGGGCCAATGATTGAGTGTTGACCAGAACAAACAGTCATTTCTTTTGGCTGCCTTGAGCTTTCTCAGGCAGGCACTATAAGTGGGCAGGGGTCATCTGAGGGATGTGGATTTGAGCTGTTAGAAACTATGTCAGTGTTTAAGTCTCATAAAGTGTGTGGGGGGGGGTAAAACCATTTGTGCTGAGAGGCTGTAGTTATTATAGGCCAAGATTGAGGCCTAGTGAAGAAGAGGGCTCAAAGGAGCCTGTCTTGAGTTTGGTCAAGTACAGGAAACTATATATATGAATAATACATGTATATTTTTTGAATAATATAAATAATTATATTGAAGAATATAGTATATTGAATTAAATAATATAAATATATATTTAATGAATATATATCGAATGTGTATAAATAACATAAGTATGTGTATATATATTTGAATTAAATAAAATAAATATATATATGATTTAAAGCAATATTCAGACATAATAACAGAAATTTCCAGAATTGATAAAAGACTTCTACTCTAGCTTCAGGCAGCTGAATACATCTCAAGCACAATTAAAAAAAATAAATCTAGAGTCAGATCCATCCAGGGAAACCAAAGAACACCAAATACAAAAGAAGATATTCAAAGCCCCACAGAGGAACAGAACACTTATGGAGACTTACATTTAGACCTATGACACATTTCCTTTTTTGGGGGGGGAGATCAGTCCTGAGCTAACATCCATGCTAATCCTCCTCTTTTTTTTTTTTGCTGAGGAAAACTGGCTCTGAGCTAACATCTATTGCCAATCCTCCTCCTTTGTTTCCCCCAAAGCCCCAATAGATAGCTGTACATCATAGTTGCACATCCTTCTAGTTGCTGTATGTGGGATGCTACCTCAGCATGGCCAGAGAAGCGGTGCGTCGGTGTGTGCCCGGGATTCAAACCAAGGCCGCCAGTAGCGGAGTGTGCGCACTTAACCGCTAAGCCACGGGGCTGGACCCTATGATACATTTCTTAACAATGGAAGGCAAGAGAGAGTTGGATTAATTCTTAAAGATACAGAGAGACAGTAACTTTCGGTGTATACCCAATCAAACCATATCTCAGGAACTGGGGTGAATTAAAGGTATTTTTATGCAAACATTTACTAAAAGTATTACCACCACAAAATGCTCATTAAGGACCTTTGGAGGAATGTACTTTAAGGGGGCCAGCCACCTGGTGTATTGGTTTAAGTTCAGCATGCTCTGCTTTGGTTGTCTGGGTTCGTGGGTTTGGATCCCAGGCGTGGACCTACACCACTTAATAGCCATGCTGTGGTGGTGACCCACATACAAAATAGAGAAAGTTTGGAACACATGTTAGCTCAGGGCTAATCTTCCTCAAGAAAAAACTTAAAAAGTGAAAAAGAATGTACTTTAAGAAGAAAGAAATTCATGGAAGAAGAAATGCTAAGATGTAAAAATGGATAGGGAGGATAAAAAAGGGTAAACATCTGAATAAATCATTGAAAGCATGACTTTACCAAACAATAATAATATTGACAATGTATAACTGATGGAGTTAAAAACTAATGACAGGGGAATTTCTGTTTTAGAGCAGACTAGGACACGAAAGCATTCTTGCTGCAAAACTGGACAAAGCCCGAGAAACTATAAATATATTTTTAGAGCATCAGAGTACTTCAGAATCAACCAAGTAAAATTCCAGAAAGAAGAAAACTCTTTTATGTGAGCAAGGATTGTTATCTTTCTTTCCCCTGCAGGCGTTTTCTGATTCTGGGTGCTTGCTGATGATCTGGCTTGCTCAGTAAGAGCTCCGGTTAGGGAAAAGAGAAACTAGCCAAACTTGTAGTGATTCTGCAGGACTGGTGTGGCAGAGGAAACCTGAGGGCTTTCAGACACACAACTGCTCTTCCTCACAGCACCTGTGCTAAGTTTTGGTGCCACACAGGAATCTGGGGTACTAGGCCAAAAGCTTCCACAAGCAAAGTGAAACTTCCAGAAGTGGTGAAAGTGGCCTAAGTCAAACATACTGCTAGTCTGACCTTCAGGGAATTTGCCATATTGTGAACGATGTAAGGTAGGAGGCTGCAGAGCTGCGCTGAGATGTCTGAAGGTCATGGCTTAGTTTTCTGTGTGCTCCCAAACCTGAGGAGACAGAGGTCTACCAGACTTAGACCCCTGTGCGGGGAAGGGAGCACAGAAAACAGTAACAGGGGGAAAGCGGAAGGGCTGGGTTTACTAAACCTGAGACCCAGCCCCAAGTCTGATCAAGGTCTTATTGGACTCAGGTGCTCCAACCTCACTCTGTTTACTAACGAAGGATGATAAGGTGATGTGGAGCCTCTCGAGTTATGTTACACAGACCTTCCAAAGACACTGGTGAGAGGCTGAAGAAGGCAAGCCATAGACTTGGAGAAGACCTTTGCAAATCACATATCTGACAGACTATAAAGAACTCAAAACTCGGCAATAAGAAAATCCAATTTTAAAATGGGCACAGATTTGGACACTTCACCAAAAAAGATACACAGATGGCAAATAAGCACAGGAAAAGATGCTCAACGTCATTAATCATGAGAAAATGCACCTAAAAACCACATTGAGATACTGCTACGTACCTATTAGAATGACTAGAATTAAAGAGGTTGACCATACCAAGTGTTAATGAGGATGGAAAGTAAGTGGAACACTCCTACATTGCTGGTGGGAACACAAAGTGGTTCAACCTCTTTGGAAAACAGTTTTAAAGTGGAGTTTGTTATGCTGCTGTAACAAATTAGCACAAATATTGTGGCTTAAAACAACTCAGATTTATTGTTTTACAGTTCTGTAGGTTAGCAGTCTGACACAGGTCTCCTTGGGCTAAAATCAAGGTGTTGGCAGAACTAGGTACTTTTTGGGGGACTCTAAAGCTTAATCCATTTCCTAGTCTTTTCAAGCTGCTAGAGACCACCACATTCCTTAGCCTATGGCCCCCCTCCTCCACCCTCAAAACCAAGAACTCGGCATCTGTCTGGCCCTGCTTCTCTTTTGTATCTTTTTTTCTACTCTACTGCTTCTCTTTCCCTTTTAAGGGCCTTTGTGATGCACTGTACTCACCTGGATAATCCAGGAAAAATCTCTGTATTTTAAAGTCAGTTGATCAGCAACCTTAATTCCATCTGCAAATTTAATTCACCTCTGCCAAGTAAACTAATGTATTCCCAGGTTCCACAGATTAGGACATCTTTGTGGGCCATGACTTTGCTACCACAATGAGTTTTTAAAATAAAGTTAAACATACACATACCATACGACCCAGCAATTCCACTTCTATGTACTTACCTAAGAGAAGAAGACTTATGTTCACACAAAAACTTGTTTGAAAAGATTTATAGCAGCTTTATTCATATTCAAAAGGACAAAACTGTAAATAACTCAAATGTCCTTCAACTGGTGGATGGAAAAACTTTGGTACATTCATACAATGGATACTACATTCAGCAATAAAACAGAAGGAACTGCTGATACAGTCAACAACATGGATGAACACTCAAATAAATGTATTGTGCTAAACGAAAGAATCCAGACTCAAAAGGCAAATACTGTAGGATTCCATTTATATGATATTCTAGAAAAGACAAACCACAGGGAAAGACAACAGATCATTAGTCGCCAGGGGTTATGGGTGGGGGAAGAGTTGACTACAAAAGAGCAGCTCAAGGGAGTTCTGGGTACTGGAACTGTTCTATATCTCAATTTTGTTAGTTGCACAGCTCTATGCATTTGTCAAAACAGTTGTACAAAGAGGAAAACAAATACATCATTTCTCACCCATCAGATTGGCAAAAATTTAAAAATCTGACAATGCCAATCTGACAATTCCCAGGGCAAGGATGACTCAGACACTGTTGGCGGGAATGGAAATTGTTAAAACTTCACAGGATGATTTGGCTGCTGCTCGTCAAGATGCAGATGCACATCACCCTCTGGCCCAGCAATCCACTCACAGGCAGGTGTCCATTCTAGGGAGTCCTTCACACATGTGCTCGAGGAGACACGCACAAAGATAGTCATTAAACCTGGTAGGGGAATGAATTAATTGTTGTTAGTAAAAAGAAAGGAAAGAAATGTATATGGGAAAGAATCAACCGTGCTGGCTACATATATGATTTGAGAAGATAACTCATTGATTTGTCTACTTAATAGTACATAGCACAGAGAGTACTGTACTAGGAATCTGGAGACAAGCATCTGAGCATTTAGTTCCAACTCTGCCACTAAAGTAGCACTCAGACTATGGATGACTTAACTCGAGAAACCTCACTTTCCATTTCCTGGAAAATGAAGATGTTAGGCTCTATAACCACTAAAATTATTTCCAACTCAAGAAATCTACGATTCAATAAGTCAACAATCAAAAATTATATTCCAAAGTACCTATGTTGAGAAACTGTTTTTCCCAGACACCCTGAAATCAGAAACTATCAAAGAAATAAGACATCTTAATATATTGATACATAAAATGGTCCGAATTTCTTGGTATGTCCATGACCAGCTTTTTAATCAAGATCATAACTCAGAAAGAGTGTATAAGCAGCTAAACCCACCACATTGACTTGGGTCACCCTCAGGTAAAACTTATATATCTTCTCCCATTTTAACTTTCCAAAACAAGTTCACCATACTTATGAGTTCATCTTGTCAAGTTCAGGTCTGTCTAGCCAAAAGTCATTCATGTGTATGGTAAGATTTACTTGATTTTTTAACAAAGATAAAATGATGAATGGCTTTTTGTAATTTTGCCTGTTTCATCTATAAAGATCTTACATTATAATTTAATAGCTTCAGCCTGCTACAATAATTTAAAGAGCGTTTTGAAACTTGTAACATGCCATGTTCAACAGGATCTAGTAAAAAAATCAGTAGTTCAGAATCCAAAAATCCTTATTTAAAAATTTCATTACCACCAATACTTACACTTCAAAGACACCAATAACCAACATGTCATTTCTTCCTATTGCAGAATTTAATAGGTTATTAACTTCTGGTATCATCCAAAAGCATAATTAGGATTCTATCATTAAAATGTATTTTTTAATCAGAAATATTAAAACTAATGATTAAACTATTAAACTAAATGATTAACTAATTTGAAAACTAATGACAACTAAAGATCTGTTGTCTCTCCCTATGGTTTATCTTTTCTAGAATATCATATAAATGAAATCCTACTGTATTTGGCCTTTTGAACTTTCACATTGTCAGTCAAATCAAAATTTCAAAATTCTTGTTCTATGGGCTTTCCAAATCTAAATTCTTACAATTCTAAATGAGTACACAGAAAAAACACACACTACATACTACTTCTAAAATCCTCCTCCTTATCCAATTTTAATTTTAGCATCAACTGCCAAGAAAATCTTTTCAACTGAAGCCAAAATTCCGTACACATTATGTCAATCATCAATTGATCAGTCATCAGTCTATGTTAACAGAAGGTGAGTTATTAGTTATTAGGAAGCTACATAATTTTCACCAAAGATTGTTTAAAGCTCCTTTCATTAAATGCAGTTTACAACAATTCACAGGTTTCAAAGTTCGCCTTGCAAATATAGAGTCAATTATCAGAAATCATGAATGCGATTAGGCTTTTCTATAAAGGTGGTCCCAAGAAAGCAGGAACTGTTTATTTGTTTAATGAAGGCAATGAGGAGCCCAATAGCTGGAGTGGAGTCAGGCAGAGGAGCGCTGACCACAGTCTGTCTTCTGAAGGAAAGTGTTCACGCAGAGATGTTGCAACCTTGCCTAGACAGGGTCCCTGGGGGCACAAACTCAAGGGCACATGCAGAGGGCAGGTGACTCCCTGCCGCCCCCTGCACCCCCGCTGGGTGGGCAGGAGGCCCCACAGAGGTGGGGCCCCACCAAGGTAGCGGGACCAGCCAGCCAGGCTGCGCTCCTCTGCTCCTCCAAGAGACAGAGGTTGGGCTCCCCAGCCTGGGGCAGCCCACCAGCATCTCCCGCCCCCTTCCCCATCCGCCGCCGCCACTGACACCACACTCCCGCCATCTGTGGCGGCGATCTCCATGCCGATTCCGCCGCCCACCGCCTACCTCGGCGCCGCCTCCTGCCCAGTGCTCCTCCACACTGCAGAAAGGAGAGCTCCCCAGCACTGAAAATCTTGGAGAAAGGATCCAGAAACTTCCCAATCCCCCCACAAATCCCAGTGGCCCACAACTTCCGCACCAGGGACCCCGCCCCCAGTCTGAACGCCCAGGGGTTCTCCAGCTCACTGGCCCCTCTGTCGCTCTGAGCACCTGTCGCCCACACGTGGGCCTCCGAGTATACAATGGGAACGGCTGGGGGGGCACCGGGAGGGGCGTGGGGGGGTGGGGACCGAGGTGTCTCTGAGACAGAGAGCAGGAGCGGGCTGGCACTCTGCAGCCCTTGACTCTGCTCTCCCTGCATGAGGGTCAGCTCCTAGAACAGATCTGCCTTCCCTTGAGGCAGCTTCTCCTGTCCTGAGAAGCACATCACATGATCGAACATCTGTTTACAAAAGAACCATGACATCCTTAACACCTGATGTGTTGTGTCCCCAGAAGAATTCTCTGCTTCCCCAGAAGACTAGACAGCAAGCAGCTGGGACCGAGTTCTGACCCAGGAAGGAAGGATGCTGAGAACACAGCTGTCTCCCCTCCACCGGCTCCTTCCCCTGATCTGTGGCCCTGATGGGGCAACAGCGCTGGGGACTCCTGCAGGTGACAATGCTCAAGTGTTTGCCCATGGTATTACATTTCTTATGGTTTAGTGGTTAAAATTAGAGGGTAGCTGTCAGTTTTTCAGATGATTTCATTTGCAGAAATGTCTTTGGACAAAGAAGTTTGTTTTCTTCATCTCTGATTTTTAAAATCAATAACAATAATTAAAATATGTATTTTCTTAATCTCATTGGCATGCTAAAACAGACAAGTCACTTGGTTTTCACCAAATTGGCCACATTTTCATTAAAAGTTTGGAAGTATTGCTGTTTGAGGTAAAGAAAGAATTTGGGAAGAATAATTACCCTCAGATAATATCTTCCCAGATAAATGTACAAACACAGAGTTATGAGCCGTTTTGAGGGGCCTGGCAAATCCAGTTTGAGTTTTACAATGGATCGTACAAAGTACAGGATAAATTAGTAATTTTCTGAGGAGTTTGTGAGTAAATGTTCATGTCGCCTTCATCAAATAGGTCTGGTGATTTAAATGAAGGTTGAGCTAATGATAAAAGTTTTCAAGAGACTGAGAAATATTAGGTAAATATACTTAAAAAAAGCGTGCAAATTAAAGTAAAACCTGCCATTATCCTCTTTAAAACAGTCACAATAACATGATTGTCAAGATATAAGAAGGAATAGAAATGTTTTATAAAAATGATTCTTCACTTCTAAGGGACATAACGTGACATTCTAGAAGTCTCCATAGTCTTTCACTCATCTAGATTTAAATTGCTCAATTTATACTTTAAAGACTAATGAATCTGAGGGCAAAATATTTAAGGTCATTGTTTCATTGTTTTCCATTGTTGCAAAGTACATGGGTACAAACTGTGGCTGAAATCCATGGTCTTGAAGAAGAAAAATATATAGAACTTATCACTCTCACAGTGCATCCTGACTTAATCCTACACATGTCCCAAGAATAAAGCCTCAAGGAATTCCATTACGTTATTAGAAATGACATCTTTCATTCATAATGAATATTCTGTAATTAGGCTCTAGCTAGTAATTATGTTCCTGATGCAAATAAGCAAGAAAAAAGAATCCATGATTGATTAAATTGGGCTCATAACATGTATACATGGGAGAAACCTGAGGAATGGAGTCTCTCAACACAATGGCAGACATTCTCCTCTTAAATGCTATCTTCAGCTAAAGACAAAGGAGGATGTTGGGGGTGGTGTTTTGGGATTTGAGAGGGAAAGAAGACCATTCTCATGGAGAGGGACATGTAAACGTTTGTCAGAACGTTTGCACTGTGCTCTGCTCTGGAAGGGACAGCATATATGTGAACAGAACCGTCCTCTCTGTGGGGGTGCCTGCCCTGGGGTGGGCTTGGGGGTGGTGGGGGGAAGGGGGATGGCGTGTGACATGGCACCAGCAGTGGAGGCAGCCACTCAGAGGTCAGGGAAGTCTCTCTCTCTGTTTCTCTGTCTCAGTCTCTCTCTCTCTCTGTCTCTCTCTCTCACTCTCACTCTCGCTCTCTCTGTCTCTCTCCAGGACATGAGGAGAGGAGGGGAGCTCCCCCTGCCCACCTCACCTACCTCTCTCATGGGCCCTTCTTTCTATGGTGGCTCTGGGAACCCTGTGGGCTTGGGTTCAACTCGACAGGACAATGGTGCATGCACGGCAGCAGGGGACTAGGGCAGGCCTCAGGAGTCCTCAGTGAAGGCCCCGCCCACCTGCCGGGCTCTGACCAGCTGGGGAGCTCTCTGGCGCCTGCCAGGTTCAGGTGAAGAAGGAATGCCAGCTGGGGCACTCTCTGGCGCCTGTCAGGTGGAGGTGAAGAAGGAATGCACCCGTGCTTGACTTGGCTTCAGCTGTTGTCTCCCTCCCATTTCCCCACTTCCACTCAGCTCCTTGGCCATTTCCCTTCTTTGGAAGCGGTGGTCTGGCACTGGTGGCCAAAGGCGGACTGGGCTGCAAGGTCAAGGCTCTGCCTCAGCCAGTTGCTTTGTCCCGGGCGTCATTTCTTCCTGGAAAGACAAAGTCACAGCCTCACCCCACG
Source organism: Ceratotherium simum simum (assembly GCF_057802395.1). NCBI lineage: Eukaryota > Metazoa > Chordata > Mammalia > Perissodactyla > Rhinocerotidae > Ceratotherium > Ceratotherium simum. Next base: position 11,643,183 of record NC_141900.1, on the reverse strand, counting down.
CCCACACTTTTTGACTCCAGCCAGGTGGAGGATAGGCTCTGTGGAGTCAGGAGGGCTGAGACAGGAATATGGCAAAGCAGTGAATGTGGCTCCAGCAGGCTGCAGACAGGGAGATGGGGCCACAATGGGCAAGCCCTTCTGGTGACAGGTCCCAGCCTCTTCTCTGGAATCTGTATGGCCTGATGTTCCTAGATCCCAGGCCAGGGCTCTGGGGAGAAATCCATGATGGAGGGCATGTATTTGGCCCTCTGCCTGAGGGTGCAGAAGCCACGCCCAGGGCAATGGGAAGGCTGGCTCAGCTCACATGCTTTGTCCAAAGGAGGCTGGCCAACCAGCCAAACCAGACTCCTGGGCCAGGCCCCTTCCAAGGGGACAATTTCCAGAGGAAAGAACTCTGGAGCCTGCCGCCACGTGTCCTGGGGCATGTGCTGGGCCCTGTCAGAGGAGAAAGCTGCCTGGCAACCAGTGTGCCAGACCTGAGATCTGGTGGCCTCCCACAACCAGGTCCCTGTCCTGCCCAGGCCTCCCTAGGGAGGACGATGGTCTTGGCAGTGGCAAGTGTGGTGGGGATGGTGCTGAACCTTTCTTGTGATGCACTGGGAGAGGCGGCTGGGGATGGGCTGCCCCTGGCCAGGTCTGAGACACTGACCCAGCTCAGGGCTGTCTGGTGCAGATAGACAATCCCCCTCTACCTGTTCCCTTAAGGTTCTTATGGCTGGTCAAATACTTAACAAGACAAGTTAGCTGGAGAAAATAATACCAAGCTTAAGAACATGTGTACATGTGAGAAACCCTGGAAACTGAGTCTCTCAACACAATGGCAGAGATTCTCCTCTTAAATCCTAATTTGAGCTCAAGACAAAGGAGGATGTTGGGGGTGGGGTTTTGGGATTTAAGAGGAGAAGAATACAATTCTCCTGGAAAGGGACATGCAAACGTTTGTCTGAAATGTTTCTCCTGCACTGGGGTCAGGTCCGGAAGGGACAGCATGGAGGTGACCAGGAACTGGTCTCTCTGTGGTGGGGCTGGCCAAGGAGCGGGGGTGGCTGTGGTGGGTGGAAGTGGGATGGCCTATGGGGTGGCTGCAGTGACTCAGAGGTCAAGAATCTCTCTCTCTCTCTCTCTCTCTCTCTGTCTCTCTGTTCCTCTCTCTCTCTCTCTCTGACTCTCCCTTTCCCTCAGGGACCTGAGGCTAGGAAGTTGGCTTGCCCTACCCACCTCACCTAGCTCTCCAATGTGCCCTTCTTTCTCTGGCCACTCTGGGATCCCTGTGGGCATGGGTTCAACCCATCAGGCCAAGGGCAAATGAGCGGCCTCCAGGGCATAAGGTGGGCCTTGGGGGTCCTCAGTGAAGGCTCAGCCCACCCACCAGGCTCTGACCGGCTGGGGCGCTCTCTGACACCTGCCAGGTGCAGGTGAAGAAGGAAAGCTGCCCTTCTTGACTTGGCCTCAGCTGTTGTCTCCCTCCCTTCCCCCACTTCCATTCAGCTCACCGGCCGCTTCCCTTCCTTGGAAGCAATGGTCTGGCCCTTGTGGCCACAGGTGGACAGGGGTGCAAGCTCAAGTCTCTGCCTCAGCCAGCTGCTTTTTCCCGGGCCTCATTTCTTCTAGGAAAGACAAGACCATGGCCTCACCCCACGCCTGCACTTTTCAACAGCAGCCAGGAGGAGGAAAGGCTCTGTGGAGTCAGAAGGGTCAAGACAGGCATATGGCAAAGCAGTGAGTGTGGCCCCAGCAGGCTGCAGGTTTCTGGAGCTGGGGCCACACTGGGCAAGCCCTTCCAGCAACAGGTCCCAGCCTCTTCTCTGGAGTCAGGAAGGCCTGGCCTTCCAAGTGCCCAAGGTTACGTTTAACCCTAAACTTAACCTTAACCCTAACCCAATGCCGGATGCAAACCCTATCCATTACTCAAAGCCTCACCATTTGTCTATACCTAACACTAACACTAACCCGTATACTAATCTTAAGCCTAAACTGTACCTTCACCCTAAATCCAACCTAACCGAACCCGAAAACTAAATCTACACCAAACCTGAACCCTAAACCTCACCCTAAATATAACCTGAACTACAGCCTAAACCTAACAGTGAGCTGAAGCCACCTCAAAACCTAATCTGAACCTAACTCTAACGATGACCCAAACCCTTACCTGAACCCTCACCCTGAGCATAAACCAAAAACTAATGCTAATCCCAGCTTGAACACTTCGTCTAAATGGTACCCAAAAGCTAACCCTCACCCTAAACCTAACCTGAGCCTGAGCACTAACTCTAAACTGAAACAGAAGCCTAACCCTTACCATAAAGCTAACTTGAACACTAAGCCTGTCCCTCATACCTAACCCGAATGCAATCCTAACTGTGAACTGAAAGTGAAAGCTAACCTTAACTGGAATAGTATCCTTTACCCTATCCAGAACCCTAACCCTACCCCTACCCCTAACCACAACAGTAACACTAACCCTCAACTGATTATAACCCTAACTAAACTGAGCCCTAAACCTAATCTGAAACCTAACCCGAACCTGGACCCTAACACTAACCCTAAAACTAACTAGAACCCTAACCATAACAATAACCCTAACCATAACCACAACCCTAACGCTAACCCTCATCCTAAACATAACATTAACAGTGAATCATAACCCTACCCATAACCTGAGCCATAAACCTAACCCTAACACTAACCCTAAAGCAAAACATAAAAGTAAACCTAACCTGAACCCTAGCCCTAACCCTAGCAAGAGGTCTAAACCTAACCCTAACACTAACCAGATCCCGAACCAAAACACTAACACTAACCCTAATGTGAACACCAACGATGACCCATACCCTAAACCTAACCTGAAACTTAACCCTAAACCAAACCTGAACACAAATACTAACCTGAACCCAAGCCCTAACCCTAACCTAACCCTCACCTGAACACTTATCCTAACCCTAAAACTAACCCTAAACCTAAACTAAACCTTAGCCCTAACCCAACAAAACCCTAACCCGAACACTCACCGTAAACATAACATGAACCCTAACCCTAAGCCTAACCCTAAACCAAACCAAATCGTGACCGTAACCAAAAGCATAACCACACCCTAACCTGAACCTTAACCTGAACCTCAACCCTAACCCTAACAGCAACCCTAATGCTAATGCAAACCCTAAAGCTAACACGAAGCCTAGCTCTAACCTGAATTCCGAACCCGAACCGGAACCCCAATCCAAACACTAACCCTAATCCTACACTTAACCATAACCCTAAACCGAAACTGAACCCTAACCCTTGCCCTAACCCTAACCCTAACAGTAACCCTAACCCGAAACCTAACACTAACCATAAACCGAACCCTAACCCGAACCATCACCCTAAACTGACCCCTAACACTAACCCTAACCTAACCCTAATCCTAACCCTAACCAGAACTGTATCACTAACCCTAACATTACGTCTAACCTGAACCCTAACCAGAACCCTAGCAATAACCGTTACTCTAACCATAACCCTAAACCGAACTGGAACACTAACCCGAACCCCAACCGTAACACTAACCTGAACCCTAACCATTTCACAAACCCTAACCCTAGCCCTAACATTAAGTGTAACCTGAACCCTCATCCGAACCCTAACTCAGTTACCCTAAGCTTAACCCTAACCTGAACCCTTACCCAAAAACTAACCCTAAGCATAAACCGAACCCAAAATTTAACCCTAACCCTAAGCCTAAACATAAGCAGAATGCGAACTCGAACCCAAACGCTAACTCTAAGCCTAAACCTAACCCTAACCTAAACCAAACCCTAACCTTAAGACTAACCCTAAACCTAACCATGACCCTAACCCTACCACTAGCACTAAAGTGAACCCGAATCCTAAACCTAAAAATAACCCTAACGCTAACCTGAACGTGAACCCCAACATTAAACCTATCCCTAACTTAACCCTAAACCATACTCGAACACACACTCCAACAATACCTCTAAACCAGACCCAAACCCTAAGCTGAATCCAAAGTAAAGACTAATCCGAAACATAAACCAAACCGGTTCCCTAACCCTAACCTAAAACCTAACTCAAACCCAAAACCGAAACCCAACACTAACCCTAACACTAACCCTATTCCTAAATCTAAGCATCACCAGGGAAGATAACACTTACACATGTCCTACTGCGAAGCCTAACACGAACCTCACCCCCACCCATACCCAAACCCTATCTCTAACACAAACCCAAGCCCTATCAGGAAACCTTATCCTAACCCTAACTGTAACCCTTAGCTGAACCCGAACCCTAACCAGAACCCTAAGCTGAAGCCGAACCATAACACTAGCCCTACCCCTAAACCAAACCCAAACATAACCCTAAACATAACCCTAACCCTAAACCAAACATTAACCCTAAATCTAAGAGAAAACCTAACCTGAACTCTCAACCTAAACCTAAGACGAATACTAACCCGATCCTAACCCTAAACCTTACCCAATCCCGAATATGAACCCTAAATCAAACCCTAACCTGAACACTAACACTAATCCTAAACCAAACCCTAGCCATAACAGGAACCCTAATACTAACCCTAACCCGAACACTAACCCTAACCTAAACCCTAACACTAACCTAACCTAAACAAAACCTGTGCCCGAAACCTAACCCTAACACTAACCAGACCACTAATCCTAGCCCTAACCACAACCCCAATTCTAAACCTAACCTGAACCCTAACTCTAAAACTAACTCTAACCCTAAACCAAACACTAACCCGAACCTAACCTTAACCTAACTGGAACCCAAACATAAGCCTAACCTAAACCTAATAACAACCCGAACCCTAACGCTTGCCTGAAAACTAACACTAACCCTAACCCTAACCCAAACTCGAACCATAATCCTAACCCTAACTTAACCCAACCCTAAACTAAACTTAGCCGTAAAACTTAGCCTAACCATAACACAAATCCCTGCAGTAACCATAACATTAACCAGAAGCAAAACCCCAACCCTAACCCTAAACCTTACACTGATCCCGAAAACGAACCCTAACCCCAACCCTAACCCAAACACTAACCCTAACACAAATTCTAAAAGTACCATAACACTAAGTGAACCCTAACCCTAACCTTAACCTTAACGTGAACACTAACCCTAACACTAACCTAAACCCTAACACTAACCCTAAGCCTAAACAAAACTGGTGCCTGAACTCTAACCATAACACTAAGCAGACCCTAAACGTAGCCCTAACCCCAACCACAACCCTAACCCTAACACTACCTGAACTCTAACCCTAACCCTAACCCTAACCCTAACCTTAACACTAACACTAACACTAAACTGAACCTTAACCCAAACCCTAAACTTAAACCTAACTGGAACCCAAACATAAGCCTAACCCTAACACTAACACTAACCCTAATGCTCACCCGAACCCTAACTCTACCCTAACCCGAACCCAACACTAACCTGAAACCTACCCATTACCCTAACCTCGAGCCTGCCACTAATCCTAACCCTAATTTGAACCCGAAACCTAACCTAACTCTAATCAGAACACTAATTCTAACCCCAAACCTAACTCTAACTCTAATGCTAACATGAACCCTAACCCTAACCCTAACCAGGCCAATCCTAACCCTAACCCTAGCACTAACCCTAAGCCTAACCCTAATCCAAACCTTAATGCTAACTCTAACCCTAACCCGAACCCTAAACCTAACACTATCCCTAAGGCGAACCCTAAACCTAACCCTGACCAGAAGCCTAACCTGACCCTAACCATAACTCTAATCTGATCTTAAACCTGAAACTGAACCCTAACACTAATCCTAACCATAACCCCAACCATAACCCTAACCCAAAGACTAACCCTAAACCTAATTGTATCCTGACCCGAATCCTAACCCAAACCCTAATCGAATGCAATCCTCACAGTAAACCTAACCCTAAACCTAACAGTAACCCTAATCCTAACCTAACCCTAACCCAAAAGCTAACCATAACCCTAATCCAAACACGAAACTGAACCCTAACCCTAAACCGAACCCAAGCCCTAACCCAAACCAGAACCCCACCCTATCCCGACAATTAACCCTAATCCTAAGGTGAACACTCAACCTAACCATAACCTGAACACTAACATGAAGCCGAATCCTAACCCTAACCATAAACCAAACGTTAACCCGAACCCTAACCCTAACACGAACGCTAATTTTAACACTAAACCTAACGTTAACACAAACTCTAACCTGAACCCAGTCCTAAACCTAAACCTAACTATAATCCTAACCCTAACACTAACCCTAATCGGAACCCGAACCCCAAGCCTAAGCCTAACCCTAACCCTAACCTTAACCCTAACGTGAACCCTAACCGTAACCATGGCATTAACCTAACACGAAAACAAACCCTAACCCGAATCCTAAACATAACCCGAACCCGAACCCAAACCCAATCCGAACCATAGCCCTATCCCTAACTCAGAACTAACCATAACCCTAGCCCTAACCCAAAGCCCAAACCTAACCCGAACCCCAACGCTAACCCTGACTGTTATTCTAACCTTAAAGCTAATCCTAAAACTAACCCTAACCACAAGCCTAAACCGAACCTAACCCTAAACCCATCCAGAACTCAAACCCTAACCCTAACCCTAATCTGAACACTAAGGTCACCCTAAACCTTAACATAACCCTAACAGTAACCCTAATCCTAAGCACGACTGTAAACTAAAACATAACCCTAACCCTAACCGGAACACAAACCAGAACTCTAGCCAGAACCCTAACCCGAAACCAACCCTAACCTTAAATCTAACCCTAAACCTAACAAGAACATTAACCCTAACCCTATCAGCAAACCTAACCCGAACCTTGACTCTAACCATAACTCTAATCCTAGCCTGAACTTAACCCTAAACACAACCCGACCCTGAACCCTAACCCTAACCCTAACCTGAACAATAAACTTTACACTAAACCTAAACCTTACCCTAACCCGTAGCCTAATGCTAACCCTAAGCCTAACCCGAACCCTAACCCTTACCCTAACACAAACACTAACCAGAACCCGAACACTAAACCTAAGCCTAACACTCACCCTAATCCTAACCTGAATCCTAATCTTAACAAGAACCCTAACCTAAACCAGAACCCTAACCTAAACTGAAGCCTAAGCCAACCCTAACCCTAAGCCTAAACCAATACTGAAACCGAACCCCAACCTAACACTGAATACTAACACTAAACATAAAACTAACCCTAACACTAATGCGAACCTAAAACCTAACCCTAACACTAACCTAACCCAACCAGTGACCCTAAGCCTAACCCTAACCCTAACCTAAACTCTAACCCTAACCCTACACGTAAAACAAACATGAACCAAACTCAAAACCTAACCTAATGCTAACCATAACCTTAACCCTAACACTGATCATAACCCTAGCCCTAAACTGTACCCTAACCCGAACCTGAAACCTAACCCAAACCTGGACCCAAACTCAAACCCTAAGCCTAACCAGAACACTAACCCTAATCATAACCCTAACCCTAACACCAACCCTAACCCAAACATTAACCCTAACCATAACCATAACATTAAGGTGAATCATAACCCTATCCCTAACCTGAACTGTAAACCTAACCTAACCAGAACCCTAAACCTAACCATAAGACTAACCCTAACCCAAACCCTAACCCGAACCCTAACCAAAACCAAACATAACCCTAAACCTAACACTAACTCTAAACCTAACACTAACCTGAACCCAAACCCAACCCTAACACTAACCCTAGCCATAACCCTAACCCTAACCTAAAACTAACTCAAACCCTAACACTGAACCTTAACCCTAACCCTTACTGGAACCCAAACATAACCATACACCTAACCCTAACACTAACCCTATCCCTAACTCTAAACCGAACCCATACCCAACTCTAACACTAACCATAGGGCTAACCCTAACACTAACTCGTAACCCTAACCCTAACCTGTACCCTAAGCCTAACCCTAACCTGAAGCCTAACCAGATCCTAATCCTAAACATAACCAATCCCTAACCTGAAACCTAACCCTCACCCTAATCCGAGCACTAACCCTAAAACTAAACCTAAGCCTAAAACTAACCCTAACCCAAACAGTAACAATTAACCTGACAAAAAACCTAACCCGAACCCTAAACGGAAGTCGAATCATAACACAAACCCTAACTCTTACTCTAACTCGAACTCTAACCGTACCTAACCTGTACCCTAATCCTAACACTAACCCTAATTGTAACCTTAACCATAACCCTAATCCTAACCCGAAAGATAACCCTAATGCTAACCATAAACCTAATCCGCACCCTAACCCGAAACCAAACCTAAACCGAACCCTAGCCCTAACACTAACCAGACCTAACCTAACTCTAACCCAACCAAAGCCTAACACTAAACCTAGCCCTAACCCTAATCCTAACGATAACTCGAACTCTAACAGCAACCATAACCCTAACTCGAACATGAACAATAACCCTAACTCCACCCCTAACACTAACACGAACCCTAAACCTAACCCTAACTTGAACCCTAATGCTATCTGTAACCCAACCCAACCCTAACCCTAACCCTACCCCTAACCTGGAGCCTAACCCTAAAACAAACCATAGAATTAACACTAACCCTAACCCTAACCCAAACCCGAAGCCTAACCCTAACCCAGCCCTAACCCGAACCCTAACACAAACACTAACACTAACTCAACGCAACCCAAACCCCAAACCTAGCACTAACCCGAAGCCTAACCCTAACCAGAACCCTAATAGTAACCCGAAACAGAACCCTAAACTTAACTCTCAACCTAACCGTTACATTAAATCGAACCCTAAATCTAACCCTAACTCGAAGCTTAACCTAACAATAACCCAAACCCTAACCCAATCCAGAACCCGAACCCTAACCTAACCCTAACCTAATCCGAACATTACCTCTCCTAAGCGTAACACTAACACTAACTGTAACCCTAATCCTAACCCTAACATAACCCGAAACATAACACTAACCCTAACCCGAACCAGAACTGGAACCCTAAACCTAACCTGAACCCCAGACCTAACCATAGCCCGAAACGAACACTAACCCTATACCTAACCATAACCCTAACACGAATATTAACCCTAACACTATCAGAAACCCGAACCCGAACCGTAACCGAACCTTAACCCAACTCCTAGTCTGACACTAACCCTAACACTAACCCTAACTCTAACCCTAACCCTACCCTACGCAAAACCTTAAGCTAACATTAACCCTAACCCTACCCCAAAACGTAACCTTAATTCCAGCCCTAATGCTAACCCTAACCCTAACCCTAATCAGAACCCAACCCTAACCCTAACACTAGCACTAACCCTAACCCGAAACCTAAAGCTAATTCTAACAGAAAACCGAAACCTAATTCTAACATTAATCCAAACACTAAACATAACCCTATACATAAACGCAATATTAACCCTAAACCAAAGCCAACTGTAACCCAAACCCTAGCCCTAATCCTAACCCTAAACTGAACCTGACACTTAACACTAACCCGAAACCTATACCTAACCTTAACACTAACACTAATTCTAACCCTAACCCTAGCCCTAACCATAGCCAAAGCCCTAACCCTAGCCCTAGTCCTATCCCTAATGCTAACCCTAGCCCTAGCCCTAGCCCTAGCCCTAGCCCTAGCCCTAACCCTAGCCCTAGCCCTAGCCCTAGCCCTAACACTATCCCTAATGCTAAACCTAACACTGACCCTAGCCCTAACACTAACCTGGACCCTAGTCCTAACCCAAACCCTAGACCTAACCCTAACCCGAACCCAACACTAATCCTAGCCCTAGCCCTAACCCGAAAATGAAATCTAACCTTGACCCTAATCCGAACACAAATTCTAACACTAAACCTAACCCTAACTCTAACCCTAACATGAACCCTATCAGTAACCCTAACCCAACCGAATACTAACCCTAAACCTAGCCCTAACCATAAGCCTAACCCTAACCCAAGCCCTAATCCAAACACCAAACCTAACCCTGACCTGAAGCCTAATCCTACCCTAACCCTAAACCTAATTGTATCCTGAACCAGTACACTAACCCTAAGCTTAATCATAATGCAAACCTAACAGTAACCCTAACCCTAACCCTAACCTGAACACTAACCCTAACACTAAACCTAATGCTAACACTAACCCTAAACCTAAACCTAACTCTAATCCTAACGCTAACAGTAACCCTAACCCGAACCCGAATCATAAGCCTAAGCCTAACCTTAACCGAACCATAACCATAACCACAACGCTAACCCTAATGCAAAAACAAACCCTAACCCGAATCCTAAACATAACCCTAACACAAACGCAACCCTAACCCTAGCCCTATCCCTAACTCAAAACTAACAATAACACTAGCCCTAACCCAAAGCCCAAATCTAACCCAAACCCTAACAGTAACCTAACCCTAACCCAAACCCCAACACTAACGCTGACTTTTACTCTAACATTAACCCTAATCCTAAAACTAACTCTAACCCCAAGCCTAACCCAAACCTAACCCTAAACCCATCCAAAACCCAAACCATAACCTTAACCCTAATCCGAACACTAACGTCACCCCAAAACCTAACTTAACCCTAATTGTAACCCTAATCCTAACTGTGACCGCAAACCAAAACATAATCCTAACCCTAACCAGAACACAAACCCGAACTCTAGCCATAACCCTAACCCAAAAACAACACTAACCTTGAACCTAACCCTAAACCTAAAAAGAACATTAACCCTAACCCTATCAGCAAACCTAACCCGAACCATAACCGTAACCATAAGGCTAATCCTAGCCCAAACTTAACCCTAAACCCAACCCGATCCTGAATCCTAAACCTAACCCTAACAGGAACACTAACCCTAACACTAAACCTAAATCTTACCCTAACGATAAACCCAAAGCCAACCCTAAGCCTAACCGAACCCTAACCATAATGCCAACCCTAATGTTAACCCTAACCCTAACCCAAGATCTAACCCTAACCCTAATAAGAGCCCAACCATAAGCCTAAACCTAGACCTAACCCTAAGCCTAAACCGAACCCTAACACTAACCCTAACCCTAATCTGAAAATGAAACCTAGCCTTAACACTAATCCGTACACTAACCCTAGACCTAAACCTAACCATAACCATAAACAGAACCCAAACTAACTCTAACTGTAAACCTAGCCCTAACTCTAACCCTAAACCTAACAAGAACCCTAACGCTAAAGCTAGGCCTTTTCCGAACCCAAAACCTAACCATAACCCTAATCCTAACACTAATGCTATTCCTAAACCTAACCCGAACCCGAACCCTAACTCTTACCCTAACACGAACACTAACCGTAATCCTAACTGGAACTCGAAGCCTAAACCTAAGCCTAACACTCATCCAAACCCTATCCTGAATCCTAACCCTAACAAGAAACCTAAACTGAACCTGAACCCTAACCCTAAACTGAAGCATAACCAAACCCTAACCCTAAGCCTAAACCGATACTGAAACTGAACCCTAACACTAACCCCAACCCTAAACCGAATACTAACACTAATGCTAAACATAAAACTAACCCTAACTCTAAAGCTAACCTAAACCTAACCCGACCAGTGACCCTAACAGTAACCCTAACCATAACTCTAAATTCTAACCCTAACCCTGCATGTAAAACAAACCTGCACCGAACCCAAACCCAGCCCTAGCCAGACCCTAACCCTAACGCTAACCCAAACCCTAACCCTAACCTTAACATAACTCTAGCCATAAACTGAACCCTAACCTAACCTGAAACCTAACCCAAACCTGGACCCAAACTCAAGCTCTAACCCTAATCAGAACACTAACCTTAATCATGACCCTAATCCTAACCCAAACACTAACCCTAACCCTAACCATAACATTGGTACGAATCATAACACTATCCCTGACCTGAACGGTAAACCTAACCCTAACACTAACCCTAAACCAGCCATTACACTAAACCTAACCTGAACCGTGTAGTCCGACCTCTAACCAGAAACCAAACATAACCCTAAACCTAACACTAACAGTAACCCTAAACCTAACACACACAAGAACCCAACCAAACCCTAACATTAACCCTACCCATAACCCTAACACTAAATCTAACTCAGAACCCTAACCAGAACCCTAACCCTAACCCTTACCAGAGCCCAACCATAACCATAAACTTAACCCTAACAGTAACCCTATCCTTAACCCTAACACTAACTCGTACCTGAACACGAACCCTAACCCTAACCTGTACCCTAAACTTAACCCTAACCCGAAGCTTAACCAGACCCTAACCATAACCATAACCAATCCCTAACCTGAAACCTAACCCTTACCCTAATATGAACATTAACCCTAAAACTAAACATAACCCTAAACCTAACCCTAACACAAACTGTAACACTTACCCTAACACAAAACCTACCTGAACCCTAATCTGAAGTCGAATCATAAGACAAACCCTAACTCTTACCCTAACTCGAAGTCTAACCATAAACCTAAACTGTGCCATAACCCTAACATTAACCCTAATTGTAACCTTAACCCTAAACCTAATCCTAACCTGAAAGATAACCCCAATGCTAACCATAAACCTAACCCTAACCCTAACCCGAAACCAAACCTAAACTGAACCCTAGCCCTAACACTAACCTGAACACTATTGCTAACCCTAACCCGAACCAGAACACAGACCCAAAACCTAACCATGACACAGACACTAACCCGAACCCTAACCCTAACTCTAACCCAACCAAACCCTAACACTAAACCCAGCCCTAACCCTAACCCTAACACGAATCCTAACGCTAACAGAACGCAACCCTAACCCTAACCCTAGCACTAACCCTACCCTGAACCCTAATAGTAACCCGAAACCGAACCCTAATGTTAACTCTCACCATAAGCATTATACTAAACCGAACCCTAAACCTAACCCTAACACGAAGCTTAACCCAAAAATAACCCAATCCCTAACCCAATCCAGAACCCGAACCCTAATCGGAACATCAACCTCTCCCTAAACATTACGTTAACACTAACTGTAACCCAAATCCTAACACTAAACCTAACCCGAACCCCAGAAATACCCCTAACCCAAAATGAACTCTAACCCTATACCTAACCGTAACCCTAACACGAATATAAACCGTAGCACTATCAGAAACCCTAACCCGACCAGTAACCCTAACCCTAACACGAAGCTTAACCTGAAAATAACACAATCCCTAACCCGAAACAGAACCCGAACCCTAATTCGAACACTAACCTCTCCCTAAACGTAACACTAACACTAACCATAACCCTAATCCTAACCCTAAACCTAACCCGAACCCCAGACCTAACCCTAACCCAAACCAAACTCTAAGCTTATACCTAACCATAACCCTAACACAAATATTAAGCCTAACACTATCATAAAACCTAACCCGAAGTGTAACCCTAACGCTAACCCGACTCCTAGCCCCACAGTAACTCTAACCCTAATGTGATCTCGAAGCTGAACCCTTACCGTAACACTAACCTGAACACTAACCCAACACTAAACCTAACCTTTACCCAAACCCGAACCCTTAACCTAACCTTAACCCTAACTCTACCCCGAAACACAAGGTTAATTCCAGCCCTAATGCTAACCTGAACCCTAACCTGAACCCTAACCCTAACCCAAACCCTATCCCTAAAACGAACACGAATTCAACCCTGCCCCTAAACCTAACCCCAACACTAACCCTAACCCTAACTCTAACCCTAACCTGGACTTGAACACTAACCCTAACCCATAACCTAAATCGATGCCTAACCATAACCCTAACCCTAACCCTAACCCTAACCCGAAGCCTGAACCGACCCTAACACTAACCTCAACCTGATACCAAAACCGAATCCTAACCCTAGCCCGGCCACTAAACCTAACCCTAACCTTAATCCAAACCCTAACACTAACATTAAACTAAAGCTAATCCGACCACTGACCCTAAGGCTAACCTTAACCCTAAACCTAAACCAAATAGGTACATGAACCCTAACACTAACCCTAACCAGAACTTAAGTATAAGCCTAACCCCAACCCTAACCCTAAAACTAACCCTAAACTAAACCCTAACCTGAACCATATCCCTAACCTTAACCTGAACGCTAACCATTATCCTAACCCAAACCCTAACCCTAACCCGAACCCTAACCATAACCCTAATGGGAAGGCAATGACAACCCTAATTCTAACTCTAACAGTAACCCTATCCCTAAGCCTAACACTAACCCAAACCTGAACCCTAACTCTAACCCTCACCTGAAGCCTAATGCAACAGGAACACTGACCAGAACACTAAATATAACCTTAACCCCAATCCTAAATATAACTCTAACCATAACCAGCCTGAACCCTAACCCTAACCCTAACTGGAACCAAACCATAACCCTAACAATAACCCTAACAGTAACCCTAACTCTAACCCGAACCCGAACCCAAAACCTAACCCTAAGCCTAAGCCTGCCCCAACCCTAACCCTAGCCCTAACCCTAACACTAACCCTAAACATAACCCGAACTCTAACCCTAAACCTAAACCAACCCCGTACACAAACCCCAACCTGAACCCTAAGCCTAACCTTAATCCTAACACTAACCCGAAACCAAACCCTAATCCTAACCCTAAACCTAACCCGATCGCTAACCCAAACCCTAACACGAACCTTAACCCAAAAGCTAGTAATGATTCACACTCAGATACAAAGATGTATCTTTCTGTCAACTTACAAACTGAGAGAAGAAATTGTGTTCTCTAAGGAATTTGAGAGTGTTTCTGTCTCTAGGAACTCCACGGCCCTGTTTACAAACCTCCTTTTGGAAAGTGACCATTAGCAAGTGGAAGGAAGGGAGATGGGTCATGAAGTTACTTCCAGGAGTGAGTGTTATCCATAGTTTAACTCAGCTGTAGTAGTGATTGTCCCTCAGATACCAAGATGTTTCTTACCATCTTCTCAGAAGCCGGGATAAGAGAGTGCCTTCTCTAAGGCATGTGAGTGAGATTCTCTCTGAAGACCCTATGTGGGCCTGTGAAAAACCTTTTTGGGAAGGCGACCCTTAGGAGTGGGTAGGAAGACAGATGGGGCATGAAGTTACTTCCAGGGATGGGTGCTATACATAGTTGATCTGAGTTGTAGTAGTGACTGCCACTCAGATACAAAGATGTTTCTTACCATCTAAAAACAAGCTGGGATAAGAAAGTGCCTTCTCTAAATCATGTGAGTGAGTTTGTCTCTCAAGGCCCTTCATGGGCCTGTGTAAACCTGCTTTTGCAAGGTGATCCTTATGCGCTGGAAGGAAGCGAGATCTGGCATGAAGTTATTTCTAAGAATGGATGTTATACATAGTTTAACTCAGCTGTAGTAGTGATTGTCACTCAGATAGAAAGATGTTTCTTTCCATCTACTTACAAGCTGAGATAAGAAAATGCCTTCTCTAAGGCATGTGTGTGAAATCCTCTATCAAGGCCCTAAATGGCCCTGTGCACAACCTGGTTTTGGAAGGCAACCTCTAGGAGCTGGAAGAAAGGGAGATTGGGCACCAAGTTGTTTCCAGGAATGGGTCTTATACATAGTTTAAATCAGCTGTAGTAATGATTGCCACTCACAAACAAAGATGTTTCTAACCATCTACTTCCAACCAAGGATATGAAATTACGTTCTCTAAGGCATTTGAGAGTGATCCTGTGTCAAGGCCCTACACGGCCCTGTTTCCATACCTGCTTTGGGGAGGTGATCCTTTGGAGCTGGAAGGAAGAAAGATTGGGCACATAGTAATTTCCAGGAATGGGAGTTATGTACTTAGTTTAGCTCAGCTGTAGGAATGCCTGCCACTCAGATACAAACATGCTTCTAGCCATCTACTTAGAATGTAGTATGAGAAAACGCGCTCTCAATGACTTATGAGTGAGATGCTGTCCCAAGACACTACATGGTCCTGTTTCCAAACCTGTTTTGAGAAGGCAATCCTTAGGACCTGGAAGGAAGAGGTTGGACATGAAGTTACTTCTACAAATGGGTGTCAACCATAATTTTACTCAGCTCTAGTAGTGATTGTCGCAAAGACAGACAGATGTTTCTTACCATCTACTTTCAAGCCAGGATAGGAATGTGCCTTCTCCAAGGCATGTGACTGAGATTCTCTCTGAAGGTCCTACATGGACCTGTGCAAAACCTTCTTTGGGAAGGAGATTCTTAGGAGGTGGAATGATGGGAGATTGTGCAAGAAGATACTTCTAGGTATGGATGTTATACATCGTGAAATTCAGCTATAGAAATGACTGCCACTCAGAATCAAAGATGTTTCTTATCATCTACTTACATGCCGGGAGTAGAAAGTGTGTTGTCTGAGGCATTTGAGAGTGGCCCTGTCTCAAGTGCCTACACAGCCCTGTTTCCAAACATGCTTTATGAAGGCGATACTTAGTAGCTGGAACGATGGGAGTTGGGCAAAATGTCATTTCCAGGAATGGTTGTTATACTTAGTTTAGCTCAGCTGTAGCAATTCTTTCCACTCAGATACAAACATATTCCTAACCATCTACTTCAAATCCTATTAGTAAGTGTGCTCTCTATGGCTTGTGAGTGAGATTGTCTCAAGGCACTACGTGGTCATCGTTCCAAACCTGCCTTAGGAAGGCTATCCTCATGTGCCGGAAGGAAGGGATATTGGGCATGAACTTCGTTCCAGGAGCTGGTGTTATCCATAGTTTAACTCAGCTGTAGTAGTGATGTCATTCAGATAGAAAGATGTTTCTTACCATCTACTTACAAACCGGGATAAGAAGGATCCTTTTCTAAGGCATGTGCATGAGATTCTCTCTCAAGACCCTACATGGCCCTTTGCAAAACCTGCTTTGGGAAGGCAATCCTTAGGAACTGGAAGGAAGACAGGTTGGACATGAAGTTACTATCAGGAATGGTTGTAATACAGGGTTAAACTCAGCTGTAGTAATGAATGCCTCTCAGATACAAAGGTGTTTCATACCGTCTACATTCAAACTGGGAAAAGAAATTGTGTTCTCCAAGGCATTTGAGAGTGATCCTGCCTCAAGGCCCTACATGGCCCTGTTTATAAACCTGCTTTTGGAAGGAGAGTTGTAGTAGCTGGAAGGGAGATTGAGCATGAAAGTCATGTCCAGGAATGGGTGCTATACATAGCTTAGCTCAGCTGTAGTAATCATTACCACTCATATAGATACTTGTTTCTAGACAGTTACCCACATGGGGGTTCAGAATGTGCCTCATCAAAGGAGTATGAGACTCATTCTCAGGGCACAAAATGGTATTATGCTCCAAACCTGGTTCAGGTTTTTCACCATTACAAGATGGAAGGAAGAGAGGTTAGGCACAAATTAATTTCCAGGAATGGGCATTACACATGCTTTTGCTAAGCTGTAGGAATGATTGCCACTCATATACAAACTTGTTCATGGAATTCTACTTAGAAATCTGCATCAGTAATATTTTTCTCAAAGGAATGTGAGATTAATTCTCAGGTCCAGAAATGGCATTATGTTCCAAACCTGGTTGAGGAAGGTGATCCTTACAACATGGGAGGAACAGAGATTATGTACAAACATTTCCAGGGTTAGGTGTTATACATAGTTTTACTCTGCATTGATAATGATTGTCACTCATTTACAAACTTGTTCCTGCATGTCTACATATCAGCCAGGATTAGAAAGTGCCTTCTCACAGGAATGTGAGATACCTTCTCAGGGTGCTAAATGACAATATGCTCCAAAACTGGTTTAGGTTGGTGAGGGTTACGAGCTGGAAGGAAGAGAGATGGGGCACCAAGTTATTCTCAGGAATAGGTGATATATATTTCATATCCGCTATAGTAATGATTGCCACTCATATTCAAACTTGCTCCTAGACATTTACTTCCAAGCCAGGTTCAGAAATTGCCTTCTCAAAGAAATGTGAGATTCGTTCTTAATGGCTGAATTGGCCTTATTTACCAAACCTGGTTTCGGGTTGTGATCCTTACATGATTGAAGGAAGCTAGATAAGGCACAAAGTTATTTCCAGGAATGGGTGTTATACTTAATATAGCTAACTTCTACTAATGATTGAAATTCATATGCCAATTTTTTCCTAGACATCTACTTAGAAGCCAGGATTAGAAAGTGCCTTCTCAAAGGGAACGTGAGATTTGTTCTCAAGGTGCAAAATGGCAATATGTTTGAAATCTGGTTTAGGTTTGTGACCTTTGTGAGATAGAAGGAAGGGAGATTAGGCACAAAGTTACTTCCAGGAATGGGTGTTATATGAAGTTTACCTCAACTGTAGTAATGATTGCCAATCATGTACAAACTTGATCCTAGACATCTACGTAAAAGCCAGGATCAGAACGTTCCTTCTCAAGACAATGTGAGACTCCTTCTTAAGGGCAAAAATGGCATTATGGTCAAAATCTGGTTTAGGTTTGTGATCCTTATGAGATGGAAGGAAGAGAGATTAGGCACAAAGTGATTTCCAGAAATGGATGTTATACCTAGTTTGTCAGCTCTAGTAATGACTGTCATGCCTATACAAACTTGTTCCTAGATATCTACCTAGAAGCCGGTATCAGAGAGTACGTTATCAAAAGAATGTGAGATTCCTTCTAAAGGCCCGAAAGGGCACTATGTTCCAAACCTGGTTGACGAAGGGGGTCCTTACGAGCCGGAATGAAGAGAGTTTGGGCACGAAGATATTTCCAGGAATGGCTGTTAGTCACAGTTTAGCCCAGCTGTAGTAATGATGGCCAAGCATATACAAACTCATTCCTAGACTTCCACTTAGAAGCCGGGATAAGATGATTCCTTCTGAAAGAAATATGAGGTTCCGTCTCTCTCTCTTTTTTTTTTTTTTGAGAGGAAGGTCAGCCCTGAGCTAATGTCCATTCCTATCCTCCTCTATTTGCTGAGCAAGGCTGGTCCAGATCTAACATCTATCTCGATCTTCCTCCACTTTATAGTGGGACACCACCACATCATGGCCTGACAAGCAGTGCTTTGGTGCATGCCCGGGATCTGAACCCGGGCCACCAGCAGCAGAGCGTGCACACTTAACCACTATGCCACAGGGCTGGATCCTATGAGGTTCCTTTCAAGGCCTGAAATACCATAATGTTCCAAAAATGGTTGAGCAAGCTGATCCTGATGAGATGGAGGAAGAGAGATTAGGCAGAAAGTGATTTCCAGGAATGGCTGTTATATATACTTTAGCTCCTATAGTCATGATTGCCACTCATATGCAAACTTGTTCATAGAAATCTACATAGAGGTCAGGAACACAAAGGACCTTCGAAAAGGAGTGTGACATTCCTTCTCAGGGCCCAAAATCACAATATTGTCCAAACCTGGCTTAGGTTTGTGATCCTTACTGGATGGAAGTAAGAGAGATTGGACACAATGATATTTTCATGAATGGGTTTTATCCACAGATTAACTCAGGTGTAGTAATGATTGCCACTCATATACAAACTTGTTCCTAGACATCTACTTAACCCCAGGATCACAAAGTGACTTCTCAAAGGAATGTGATATTCCTTCTCAAGGCCTGAAACAGCAATATGTTCCAAACTTGGTGGAGGATGGGGGCACTTATGAGCTGAAAGTAAGAGAGATTGAGCATGAAGTTTTTTTCCAGGAATTGATGTTATACATAGAATAGCTCAGTTGTACTAACGATTGCCACTTATATAGAATCTTGTTGCTGGACATATACTTAGAAGCAGGGATCAGAAAGTGCCTTCTTAAAGGAATATGAGATTCCTTCTCAAGGCCGGAAATGGCAATATATTCCAAACCGGGTTTAGCTTTGTGATCCTTATGTGTTGGAAGGAAGAGAGATGAGGCACAAAGTTATTTCCAGGAATGGGTATTATACATAGCTTAACTCAGGTGTAGTAATGCTTGCCACTCATATACAAACTTGTTCCTAGACATCTACTTCCACTCTGGGATCAGAAAGTGTCTTCTCAAAGGAATGTGACATTCCTTCTCAAGACCCAACAAGGCAATATGGTCCAAAGCTGGTTTCGTTTAATGATGCTTAGTGCTAAAATGAAAAGAGTTTGTACATGAAGTTATTTCAAGGAATGGGTATTATAAATCGTTTTACTCAGCTGTGGTACTGATTGATGCTCCAATATAAACTTGTTCCTAGACATCTACTTACAAGAAGTTATAAGTGTCTTCACAGAGGAATATGAGATTTGTTCTCAGTGACCAAAATAGCATTATGTTCTAAACCTGGTTTAGGAAGGTGATTCTCACGAGCTGAAAGAAAGAGCGAGTGAGCACAAAGATACTTCCAGGGATGCGTATTTTATACAGTTGAGCTCACCTAGAGTGATTATTGCCACTCATATACTAACTTGTTCCTAGACATCTACTTACAAGCTGGGACTAGAAAGTGCCTTCACAAAGGAATGTGATATTCTCTCCTAAGGCTTGAAACAGCAATATGTTCAAAACCTGTTTTAGGAATGTAAACCTTGAGAGCTGGAAGGAAGAGAGATTGGGCATGAAGATATTTCCAGAAATGGGTGCTAGCCATAGTTTAGCTCAGCTGTATTAATGATTGCCACTCATATACAAAGTCATTTCTAGACATTTACTTACAACCCTGGGTCAGAAAGTGCCCTCTCAAAGGAATATGAGATTCAATCTCAAGGCCTGAAATGGCATTCTGTTACATACCTGTTTTAGGTTTCTGATCCTTACGAGATGGAAGGAAGAGAGATTGGGCATGAAGTTATTTCCAGCAATGGGTGTTATACATAGTTCAGCTAAGTTCTAGTAACCATTGAAACTCATTCACTAACTTGTTCCTAGAGCTCTACTTACAACCCGGGATCAGAAAGTGCCTTCTCAAAGGAATGTGATATTCCTTCTCAAGGTCAGAAATGGCAATATGTCCCCAACCTGGTTAAGGAAGGCGGACCTCATTTGCTGGGAGGAAGAGAGACAGGGCACGGAGTTATTTCCTTCGTGCTACTGGCAAAAGTGCTTGAGCAGTGGTATTTTGTCTTTCCATTGAGAAGGGCCTCAGTGCAGGCAAGGAACCAAAAACAAGAAAAGGAACTTTCCATTATGATCCTCAAAAACTAAAAGGAAATGTTTTTCTCCACAGAGTACGTTCATTAGATGGATACTATAGATATTCTCACCCAGCTGCAGTGGAAAGTTCAAAAGCTTTCAGGGGTAGATCCTCCTTAAACCTACTTGCAAGCAGAGTTAAGCAAGAACTTGCTGGCATTACATGGGAGAGAATTCTATTTTATTTTGTGAGGAAGATCAGCCCTGATGTGACATCCGATGCTGATCCTCCTCCTTTTGCTGAGGAAGATTGGCCTTGAGCTAACATCTGTGCCAATCTTCCTCTACTTTATATGGGATACTACCACAGCATGTCGTGGCAAGCAGTGCGTTGGTGCGTACTCGGGGTTGGGAAACTGCAAACCCCAGGCCACCAAAGTGGAGTGTGCACACTCAACTGCTTGTGAAACCAAGCAGGCCCCATGGAGAAAATTCTTAAGTGAATGTCGTTAACAGCAATGTTGGCAAAGGCAATTTTTTCAGGATAGACTTCTACAGATGCAAGCAAGAATTTTTCTCCAGACTGGCCTTTTCTTTTACAGATGCTATAGATACACTCTTCCAACTCTACTGAATGTTTAAACTCTCTCATATGAAGATGTTACTTACACTTATTGGGTACATGTGTTAAGCAAAATTGTTCGTCATGATATGCCAGTGAGACCCTGAATGTAGATTGAATTGCAGTGTATTCAAATTTTCAAGATGATCCTAAACAGCTACAAGGAGGAGTTTCTCTGAAGAGTAAACTGTCATTGAATGGATGGCAAGTATAATCTGCACCACCTGTAGTGATAGCTGTCATAGGAAGATGTTCCTGAAAGCTACTGGCAAACTTGGTTGATCAGTGGTGTTTTGTCATTCCATTGGGAAGACAGCCTCAGTGCAGGCAATGAACAGCAAAGAGGAAAAGGTACTGAACCACATCATCCAAAAATCTACAAGGAAGAGTTTTTCTGCACAGGGTACATTCATGTTCTGGATGTTATAGATATTCTGTCCCAGCTGCAGTGGAAAGTTTAAAAGATCTCAGAGGCAGATCCTGCTGAAAGCTACTTGCAATCTGAGTTCAGCAAGGTCTTTCTTGCATTACATAGAGAGAGAATTACTAAGTGAAGGTTGCTGACTGCAAGGATGGAAAGGAATTTTCAGGATAATCCTATAGAGATATTAGCAAGAAATTTTCTCTACAATGAACTTTCATTTTATGGATGTTATAGATACTCCCATCTGTACTGAAGTTTTAAAACCTCTCATATGAAGGTATTCCTAACAGATATTTGCAACCTGTGTTAAGCAATAGTGTTGATAATGATATGATAGTGAGACCCTGAAGGTAGAGTGAACTACAATGTATTTAATGTCACTCATGGATATGATTCTAAACAGCGACAAGCAAAGGTATTCTTCACAAGATACTTTCCTTGAATGGATGTGATAGAGTTTCTTCCCCGGTTGTGGTGACAACTTTAACATCTCATAGGAATGTGCTCCTAGCACCAACTGGCATAATAGGTTTACAGTGGTGTTTTGTCTTTATATTGGGGAGGAGGCCTGAGTGCAAGCAATGAACTGTAGAGATGAAAAGGCATTTTGCAAGATTATCTTAAAAAGCTAAAAGGACGTATGTTTCTCCACAGAGTACGTACATGGAATGTATGGTATAGATAGTCTGTCCCAGAGGCAGTGGAAAGTTTAAAAGCTCGCAGAGGCAGATCTGCTGAAAGCTACTTGCCATCTGAGTTCAGCAAGATCTTTCTTGCCTTACCTGGGTGCAAATTCCTAAGTGAAAGTCGTTAACTGCAATGATGGAAAAGGCAATTTTCAGGATAGTCCTATACAGATACGACCAAGAGATTTTCTCCTCACTAAACTCTCATTTTGTGGATGTTATAGATACTCTCTCCCAGCTGTACTGAAGTTTTAAAACCTCACATATGAAGATGTTGGCAACCTGTGTTAAGCAATAGTGTTCATCACGATATGCGAATGGTACCCTAAATGCAGGCTGAACTGCAGTGCGTTTAAAGTCATTCATGAAGATAATCCTAAGCAGGTACAAGGAGTTTTTCTTCACGGCATACTTTCATTGAATGGATTTGATAGAGCTTCTTTCCGAGGTGTGTTCAAAAGTTGAAAATCTCATAGGAAGGTGTTCCTAACAGCTACTGGCAGAGTAGGTTTAGCAGTAGTGTTTTCTCTTTACATCAGGGAGGAAACGTGAGTGCAGGCAATGAAATACAAAGATGAAAATGCAGTTGACAATATGATCCAAAGAAGCTAAAAGCAAGTGTTTTCCTCCACATGGTACTTACATGGCATGTATATTATAGATAAGTTTTCCCAGCTGCAGTGAAAAGTTTAAAAGCTCTCAGAAGATCATTCTTAAAGGTCCCTGCATGCTGAGTTCAACAAACGCTTTCTTGTTTCAGTTTGGAGAGAGAGCTGAGTGAAGGCCATTAAATGCCAGGAGGATTAAGGCGATTTGCATGATGAACCTACACAGATACAAGCATGAGATTTTAGGCAAACTTGACTTTCATATTATGGATGCTATAGATATTCTCTCCCAGCAGTATTGAAATTATAAAACCTGTAAGATGAAGATGTTGCTTTCAGATATCGGCCACCTGTCTTAAGCAATATGGTTCATCATGATATGCTAGTGGGACCCTGAATACAGTTTGAACTGCAGTCTATTAAAAGTTTCTTCTCAAGATGATCCTTAACAGCCACAAGCGGGAGTTTCTCTGAAGCGTCAACTTTCATTGAGTTGATCATAACAATAATCTGCACCACCTGTAGTGATCGTTCGACAGCTTTCCTAAGAAGATGCTCCTGAGGGCTACTGGCACACGTCATTGAGCAGGGGTCTTTTGTATTTCCATTGGGAAGGGAGGCTCAGTGCAGGCAATGAACGACAATGAGGAAAAGGCACTTTACAATATGATCCTAAAAAGCTAAAGGAAGAATTTTTCTCCACAGGGTACATTCATGAAATGGATGTTATAGATATTCACTCCCTGCTGCAGTGAAAAGTCTAAAAGCTTTCAGAGGGGGAGCCTCCTTAAAGATACTTCGAGGCTGAATTTAGCAAACATTTTTTACCTGACTTGGTAGAGAGAACATGGGTGAAGGTTATTTACTGCCATGTTGGAAAAGGCAATTTTCATAATACTCCTATTCAGATACACGCAAAAGATTTTCTTCACACCTGAATTTCAATTTATGGATGTTATAGACACTATTTCCCAGCTGTACTGACACTTGAAAACCTCTCATATGAAGATGTTACTTAGAGATATTGGTCAACTGTGATAAGCAATAGTATTCGTCATGATACATTACTGAGAACCTGAATGTAGATTGAACTGCTGTGTATTCAAAGTCTCTTCTCAAGATGACCCCAAACAGCTACAAGCAGAGTTTCTCTGAAGAGTCCACTTTCATTGAATGGAGTGTAATGATAATCTGCATCACATCTAGTGATAGTTTGAAAACTCTCCTAGGAATGTCTCAAACAGCTACTGGTAAACTTCTTTGAGCAGTGGTGTTTTGTCTTTCCTGTGGGAAGGAAGCCTCAGTGCAAGATATGAACTACAAAGAGGAAAAGGCACTTTACTATGTGATCCAAAAAACTAAAAGGAAGACTTTTCCACCACACAGTACGTTCATGGAATGGATGTTATAGATATTCTCTCCCAGCTGCAATGGAAAGATTAAAAGCTCTCAGAGGACGGTGCTCCTTAAAGATACTTGCAAGCTGAGTTCAGCAAGAACTTTCTTGCATTACAAGGAGAGAAGTCCTACGTGAAGGTCGTTAACAGCAATGAGGTAAAAGGCAATTTTCAGGATACTCCTATACAGATATAAACAAGAGATTGTCTCCAAACTGGACTTTCATTTTATTGATGTTATATATACTCTCCCCCAGCCGTACTGAAATTTTAACCTCTCCAATGAGGCTGTTACTAACAGATATTCGCCACCTGTGTTAAGCAATAGTATTCGTCATGATATGCTAGTGAGCCCCTGAATGCAGATTGAACTGCAGTGTATTTGAAGTCACTTATGAAGATGATCTTAAACAGTTATAAGCAGAAGTTATCTTTATGGTGTACTTTCATTGAATGGATGTGATAGAGCTTTTTTCTGATCTGTGGAGAAAAGTGTAAACTCTCATAAGAAGGTGTTCCTAATCGCTACTGACAGAGTAAGTTTAGCAGTGATGTTTCTTCTTACATCAGAGATGAAGCCGGAGTGCAGACAATGAAATTCAAAGTTGAGAATGCAATTGACAATATGATCCAAAGAAGCTAAAAGCAAGTGTTTTCCTACACAGAGTGCTTACATGGAATGGATGTGATAGATAGGTTCTCCTAGCTGATGTGAAAAGTTTACAAGCTCTCAGAGGAAGATCGTCCTTAAAGATTCCTGCAAGCTGAGTTCAGGAAACACTTTCTTGCATTACACGGGATAGAGAGCCTGAGTGAAGGTCGTTAACTGCAGTGATCTAAAGGCAATCTGCAAGAGGATCCCATAAAGAGACAAGCCACAGATTTTCTCCATATTTCACTTTCATTTTATGGATGTTATAGATACTCTCTCCTAGCTGTACTGAAATTTTAAAACAACTCAGATGAAGATGTTACTTACAGATATAGGCCACATGTGTTAAGCTATAGTGTTTGTCATGATATGTTCGTGAGACCCTGAAAGTGGAATGAACTGCAGTATATTAAATGTCTCTTCTCAAGATGATCCTAAACAGCTACTAGCACGAGTTTCTCTGAAGAGTCAAGTTGAATGGAATGGATGTTAAATATAAGTTGCAAAACCTGTAGTAATACTTTGAAAGCTCTCATAGGAAGATGTTCCTAATAGCTACTGGCAAAATTGGTTGAGAAGTGGTATTTTGTCTCTACTTAGGGAAGGAAGCATCGTTGCAGACAATGAAGCGCAAAGAGGAAAAGGCATTTTACCATATGATCCTAATACCTAAAAGGAGGAGTTTTTCTGCACAGAGTTTGCTCACAGAATGGATGTTAGAGATATTTTCTCCCAGCTGCAGTGAAATCTTTAATAGCTCTCAGAGGAAAAGCCTCCTCAGAGATACTTACAAGCTGAGTTCAGCAAACATTTTCTTGCATGTCTTGGGAGAGAGAGCCAGAGTGACGGTCGTTAACCACAATGATGGAAAAGGCAATTTGCAGGAGGCTTCTATACACATAGCAAGCGGAGATTTTCTCCATGCTTGACATTCATTTTATGGATGTTACAGATACTCTCTCCCACCTGTAGTGACAGTTTAAAAGCCCACCAAGGAAAAGCTGACTTACAGCTACAGGGCTTTTGAGTTCAGAAGGGGTGTTCTTTCATCATGTTTGAGGGAAAGCCTGAGTGCAGGCCATGAAGATCAATGATTGAATAGTTCACACATCAAGATGATCCTCAACAACTAAAATGAGTTTTTTTCCTCCGTGTATGTTATTTCAATGGATGTTATAGATATTTTCTCCCAGCAGTAGTGAAAAGGTTAAAAGCTCTCATGGGGAGATCTTACTTACAGCTAATGACAACCTTTGCTCAGTAAGAACATTCTCTCCTATAATGTGAGAGCGAGCCTGAGTAAATGTCGTGAGCTGCAATGTTTGAAAAAGTACTTTTCAGTGCAGATGCTAAACAGGTACAAGCAAGAGTTTTTCTCCACACTGTGCTTTGCATAAATGGATATTATAGATAGTCTCTTCCCTGTATAGTGAAAAGTTTAAACCCTCTCATGGGAAGATGCTCCCTAATGCCTACTGGCAAACCAAGTTCAGCAAGCACATTCTTTCATTCCATGTAAGAGAAAGCCTGAATGAAAGACGCGAACTGCAACCTTTGAAAAGGGACTTTTCAAGATGATCATAAACAGAAAAAAAAAAAGGAGTCTTACTTCACACTGTACTTTCATTGAAGGAATGTTACAGATATGCTGTACCAGTTGTAGTGAAAGTATAAAAGTTCTCATTAGAGTATGTTCCCTACAGCTACTGGCAAGCTGAGTTCAAGAGAAGTGCTCTTTCAATACATTGGATAGAAACCTGAGTGTAGACTATTAACAGCATGTGTGTGATATCAGTCATGTGTCCTTAGTGAGATTACTCATATATTTATGTGTGACATCACTCCCATTGTTATGAGTCACATCAATTCAATAGTGTGACATAACTCCTACTGCTATCTGTGACGTCAGTGACGTGTAACTTGTGACATCACATCCATTGTGATCATGTGATATCACACCCTATGTTATGTGTGATGTGACACACTTGGTTATGGGTGACATCACACCCCGTGTGTGTGTGACAACATCCTCCTTGCATGTCACATCTCATCAATTGCGAGTGACATCAACCTTGTCATATGATATCAAACCATTATTATGTGTGTTGTCACTCCCAGTATTATGTATGACATCACACCTATTGAGTGTGACATCACTCTGATAGTGTTTGACATCATTCCAACGGTGTGTGACATGGCTCACATTTTGTGTGTGACGTCAGTCCAATCCTTATGTGTGACATCACACCCATTTTGGAACATCACACATCTTGAGTGTGATAACACTAGGATAGACGGTCACATCTCTCAAATTGTGTGATATCCCTCCCATTGTGTGTGATGGCAGTCATATTCTTAACTGTGATGTGACACCCACTGTTATGTATGAAGTCTCTTCCAGGTTTCTGTGAAATCTCTCACATTTTACTCTGACATATCGCACTGGTGTGTTCTGTGTAACTCTCATTGCTATGTGTGAATATACACTCATTTTCCTTAGAGACACCACCCCCATTATCTGTGACATCACCAGGTTGGTGTGAGCCTTCACACACATTGTGTATCTGACATCACTCAATGTGTGTATCACATCACACCAATGGTGTACTTGTGACAGGGCTCACATTTGTGTGTGAAAACACACCCAATGATATGTGTGACACTATTCACTTTTTGGTTACGTAAGACATTTTTATGTATGACATCACATCTACTATGAGCGTGACAACATGCACAGATATTGACATCACACCAATTGCATGTGACATGAATGCAATTTAGCATATGAAATCGCTATTGTTACGTGTGATGTCACTCCCAATATTCTAAGTGATGTCACACTAATTCTTGAGGACATCACTCTACTAGTGTTGTGGCATCACTCCCACGGTGTTTCTGTGACGTCACTCATATATTTGGAGTGACATCTCTCTGTTATTTGAGATAACATGCCTGTTGTTTTTATGACATCACACCAATAATGTGACATCACTGACACATGTGTGTGACATCAGTCACGAGTCCTTTGCTATATGACTCACATGTCTCTGTGTGACATCACTCACATTATGTGTGACATCATATGAATTGTGTGGCGACACTTCCACTGCTGTGTGTGACATCGTCATGTCACACGTCATTTTGACATAAATCACATTTTATAGTGTGACATCACTCCCATTGTGTGCATGTGATATCACTCCCATCATTATGCGTGACATGACACACATGGTTATGGGTGACATCACACCACTTGTGTGCGTGACAACATCCTCATCGTGTGTCACATCACATCAATTGTCTGTGACATCAACCTTAATTAGCATATGATATCCAAACCGTTATTATGTTGGTATCACTCCCAATATTATGTATGACATCACACCAATTGAGTGTGGCATCACTCTGATACTGTGTTTGACATGACTCCAACATTGTGCTTGTGACATTGTTCACATTCTGTGTGCGACATCACTGCAATCGTTATGTGTGACATCACACCTTTTTTTGGACATCACACACCTTGATTGTGATAACACTAGGATAGCCAGTCACATCTCTCAAATTGTGTGATATCACTCCCATTGTGTGTGACGGCAGTCATATCATTCACTGTGATGTGATATCCACTCTTATGTATGAAATCACACCCAGCTTTCTGTGAAATGTCTCACATTTTACTCTGACTTAAATCCCACATGTGTGTATTGTGTAACTCTCAATTTGTGTGAATTCACACTCATTATCGTGAGAGACACCACTCCCATTGTCTGTGACTTCACCAGGTTGGTGTGAGCCTTCACACACATTGTGTATCTGACATCACTCAATGTGTGTGTGACATCACACCAATGGTGTATGTGTGACAAGGCTCACACTCTGTGTGAAAACACACCCACTGATATATGTGACACCATTCACCTTTTTTGTGACATAGTTCACATTTTTATGTATGACATCACACCTATTGTGTGTAAGAACATTCACCTATGTTGAAATCAAACCAATTGTGTGTGGGTTAGGGTTAGTGTTAGCGTTAGGTTTAGGGTTTTTGTTGGGGTTAAGGTTAGGGATAGAGCTAGGCTTAGGGTTGGGGTGGGGCTAGGGCTAAGGCTGGGTTAGCGTTAGGATTAGGGTTATGGCTAGCGATAGGTTTAGGGTTAGGGTTAGGGTTAGGCTTGTGGCTACGGTTAGGTCTAGGGTTAGGTTTAGGGTTAGGGCTAAGGCTAGGGCTAAGGCTAGGTTTAGGGTTATTGCCAGGATTAGTGTTAGGGCCAGGGGTTGGGTTAGGGCTAGGGTTAGGGATAGTGTTAGGGTTAGGGTTAGGGGTAGGGCTAGGGTTAGGGTTAGGGTTAGGGTTACTGCTAGGGCTAGGCTTAGGGCTAAGTTTAGTGTTATGGTTAGGGTTAGTGCTAGTGTTATGGTTAGGGTTATGGCTGGGTTTACGGCTAAGACTAGTCTTATGCTTATGTTTAGTGATAGGGTTAGGGCTAGGGCTAGGGCTAGGGCTAGTCCTAGTATTATGGCTAGTGTTAGGGTTAGGGTTAGGGTTAGGGCTAGGTTGGGGTAGGGTTAGGGTTACTCTTAGGACTAGGCTTAGGGCTAAGGTTAGTGTTATGGTCAGGGTTACTGCTAGGGTTAGGGTTAGGGTTATGGTTGGGGTTATGGCTAGAGCTAGGGTTAGGCTTAGGTTTAGTGCTAGGGTTAGGGGTAGGGCTAGGGCTCGGTTTAGTGTTAGGGCTAGAGCTACCGTTAGCTCTAGAGTTAGGATTAGGGCTAGTCTAGGGCTAGTGTTATGTCTAGAGCTAAGGCTAGGCCTAGCGTTCTGGCTAGGGTTAGCCTTAAGTTTACAGTTATGGTTAGGGCTCTGTCTAGGTCTAGGTGCATAGCTAGGGTTACAGCTAGGGTTAGAGTTAGGGTTAGGGCTATGGTTAGGGTTAGGTTTATGTTTAGGATTAGTCCTAGTGTTGGGGTCAAGGTTAGGCTTCATGTTAGTGTTCAGGTTCGGGTTTGTGTTCCGGTAAGTGTTCGGGTTCATGTTCGGATTCTGGTTCGGTTAGCGTTAGGTTTAGGGTTAGAGGTTAGGGTCATTTTTAGGGTTAGAGTTAGGATTAAGATTAGGATTAGTATTAGGCCTGGTCTCTGGTTAGGGTTAGGTTACAGATTAGGGTTAGGATTAGGGTTAGCTTTACAGTTATGTTAGTGATAGCGCTAGGGCTAGGGTTAGGGTTAGGTTTATGGATAGGATTTGGCTTAGGGTTAGGATTAATCCTCCGTTTCGGGTTAGGGTTAGGGATAGTGGTACTTGTTGGCTTTGGGCTATGGTTCAGGTTAGTGTTGTTGTTATAGCTAGGGCTAGATTGAGCTTTAGGGTTAGTGCTAGGGTTCAGCTTAGGGCTAGGGTCAGGGTTAGAGTTAGGTCTAGGTCTAGCGTTATGGTTAGGGCTATTGCTAGGATTATGGTTCGGTTTAGGGTCATGGCTCGTGTTAGACTTTGTGGCAGGGGTACTGTTAGATTCAAGGTTAAGCATTGGGCTATTGATTGGGTTTGGGAGAGGTAGGTTTAGGGTCATAGGTTGGGTTAGGATTAACATTAACGTTGGGGCTATGGTTAGGGATAAATTTAGTGTTAGAGTTTGGGTTAGGGCTAGGGCTAGGGCTAGGGTTAGGGCTAGGGCTAGGGTTAGGGCTGGGGTTAGGCTTAGGGCTAGGGGTAGGTCTGTGGTTAGGGTTAGGTTTAGGGCTAGGGTAGGGGTCCAGTCTAGGGCTGGGTTAGGGTTAGGTCTAGGGCAAGTGTTAAGGTTAACATTATGCTTAAGGTTAGGGTTTGGCATAGGGCTAGGTTTAGGCTTAGGGTTGGGTTAGGCTTAGGTTTGGTGTATGGGTAGCTGTTTTGGTTGAGGTTGGGGTTAGGGTTACGTTAGGGCTTGGGGTTGGGTTAGGGACAGAGTTCTGGTTAGTCTTAGAGCTAGGCTTAAGGCTAGGGCTAAAGTTAGGTTTAGAGTTATGCTTGGGGTAGGTTAAATGTTTGGGTGAGGGTCAGGCATATGGTTAGTGTTAGGATTAGGTTTTGGGAAAGACTTAGGTTTAGGTCTAGGGTTAGAGCTAGGGTTAGGTTTAGTGTTAGAGTTCAGTTAGGTTTATGGCTATGGTTAGTGTTAGGGCTAGTGTTAGTCCTACAATGCTGGTTAGGGCTTTATGCTTATTGCTATTACTAGGATTAGGGTTAGTGTTAGGGTTACTGTTGGATTAACGTTAGAGGTAGGGGTATGGGTAGGGTCAGGGTTAGCTTTAGGGTTAGGTGTAAGGTTAAGTTTATATTTAGGGTAAGCGTTAAGGTGATGGGTAGGAGTAGCGGTAGAGTTAGAGGTAAGGTTAGAATTGGGTTACAGTTAGGCTTATGGTTGCGGTAGGGTTAGAGTTTGGGTTAGGGCTACTGTTAGTGTTAGCATTAAGGTTAGGGCTAGGGCTATGGTTAGTGCTATGGTTAGGGCCAGGGTTATAGTTAGGGTTAGCATTAGTGTTAGAGCTAGTGTTAGACATAGGGTTAGGGGTAGGGTTATGGTTACCACCAGGGCTATGGATAGGGCTAGGGTTAGTGTTAGTTCTAGGGCTAGGTCTAAGGTTACTGTTAGGGTTAGAGTATGGGTTAGGGCTAGGCTTAGGGTTAGGCTTAGGTTTAGGGCTAGGTTTACGTCTTTGTTTAGGGTTACGGTTAGGTCTAGGGCTTGCGTTGGGGTTAGGGCTGGGGCTATGATTAGATCATGGTTAGCATTAGGGTTAGGGTTAGCGTTAGGGTTAGGGTCAGGTCTATAGCTAGGGTAGAATTTAGGCCCATGGCTAGGGTTATGGTTAGGTTTATGGTTACGGTTATGGTTATGGTTAGTGTTAGGTCTCGGGTTAGGCTCAGGTCTCTGTCTAGGGTTTGGGTTAGCCCTAGGTCTATTGCTTGGTTTAGGGTCAGGGTTAGGTTTAAAGTTAGTGCTAGAGCTAGGTTTAGGTTTACGTTTAGTGGTAGGGTTAGAGTTATAGCTAGTGTTAGGGTAGGGTTAGGGTTAGGGTTAGGGCGAGGGTTAGGGTTAGGTCTATGTTTATGGTTAAGGTTATGGTTGTGTTAGATTTAGAGTTAGTGCTAGAGTTACAGGGAGTGCTAGCCTTAGGGTTAGTGTTAGGGTTAGGCCTAGGTTTAGGCCTAGGATTAGTGTTAGGTTTAGGCTTAGGGTTTGGGTTAGGTTTACAGCTACAGTTAGGGTTAGGGCTAGAGTTAGTGCTACAGTTAGGGTTAGGGCTACGGCTGGTCCTTGGTTTAGTGTTAGGGCTAGGGTTAGGATTAGGGTAGGGTTAACGTTAGGGCTAGGCTAGGGCTAGGGCTAGAGCTAGAGCTAGGGCTATTGTTAGGGTTACGACTAAGTTAGGGATAGCGTTAAGGCTAGGGCTATGCTTAGGATTAAGGCTAGGATTAGGATTAGTGTTATGGTTGTGGTTAGGGATTGTTTAGGTTTTCGGTTAAGGTTAGGGGAGAGGTAGGGCTATGGTAAGGGTTAGATTAGGGTTATGGCTAGTTATAGTGGTAGGAGTTGGGTTAGGCTTAGGGTTAGAGGAGTGGTAGGTTTAGGGGTAGGGTGAGCATTGGGTTAGGGTTAGAGTTACGGTGAGCACTAGGGCTGGTTGTAGTATGAGAGTTAGTGTTTGGGCCAGAGTTATGGTTAGGGCTAAGGTTATGCTGAGGGCTAGGGTTACACCTAGCATTAGGGGTAGGGTTAAGTGTAGGGCTAGGTTTAGGGTTATGGTTAGCATTATGGGTAGGGGCAGTTTTAGGCCTACAACAAGGGTTCGTGGTAGGTTAGGGTTACATTTAGGGTTAGGGTTTGGGTTAGGTATAGGTTTAGGGTTAGTGTCGGGTTTAGGGCTAGTGTTGTGGTTAGGAGTAGGATTAGGACTAGGGTTAGGGTTAGGGTTTGGACATGGACTAATGTTGGCATTAGGGCTAGGGCTAGGATTAAGTCAGTTTTAACATTAGGGTTAGGGTTAGTGTTGGGTTACAGTTAGGGTTAGAGTTAGGGTCATCTCTAGGGCTAGGGTTGGGGTTAGGCCTACAGCTAGAGTTAGAGTTAGGATAAGGTTTAGGTTTAGGGTTAGTCCTAGAGCTAGAGTTAAGTTTAATTTTAGTGGTAGGTTTAGGGTTAGAGGTAAGTTTAGGTTAGGGGTAGGGCTAGGGCAATGGCTGGGACTAGGTTTTTGTTAGGGATAGAGTTATGATTAGTGTTAGAGATCAAACTAGTGTTAGGGTTGTTGCTCAGACTAGGATAAGGTTTAGGGTCAGGGTTAGCGTAGGGCTGAGTTAGAGTTATGGTTAATGTTAGGCTTAGGGGAATGGGTAGGGTTGGGGTTAAGGATGGTTTAGGGTTAGGTTTAGGGGTAATTTTAGGGTTAGGGTTAGTGACAGGGTTAGTGTTAGGGTTATGGTTTGAACCAGGGCTATGGACAGGGTTAGGGTTAGCATTAGTGCTAGGACTAGGTCTAGATTTATGATTAGGTTTGAGGTTAGGGCTAGAGCTAGGGTTAGTGTTATGGTTAGTGTTGGGGCTAGGGCTAGGGCTAAGTTTCGGGTCAGATCTAGGGCTAGGATTTGTGTTGGGTTAGGGCTTGCATTGAGGGTTAGGGTTAGGGATAGGGTTAGGGTTAGATTTAGGTGTAGAGGTAGGGGTTGGCTTAGGGTAGTGTTATGGTTTGGGTTGTGGTTAGAACTAGTGTTAGGGATAGAGTTAGGTTTAGAGTTAGGGCTAGGGCTAGGGATAGGGTTAGGGCTAGTGTTAGTGTTAGTGTTAGGTCTAGCACTAGCGTTAGGGTAGGGCTAGTGCTACAATTAAGGTACGGTTAGGGGTTAAGGGAAGGTTTATGGTTAGTGTTAAGTCTGGGGTACAATTAGGGCTAGGGTTTGGGTTTGCCTTAGGTTTAGGGTTAGGGTTAAGGCTATGTATAGGGCTGGTTTTAGGGTTAGGGCTAGGGTTAGGGGTAGGGATAGGGGTCGGTTTAGTGTTAGACTTAGGTGTAGGGGTTGGCTAAGATTTAGGGTTATGGTTACAGTTAGGCATAGTGTTATGGTTAGCTGTAGGGGTAGGTTTAGTGTTATGATTATGCTTAAGATTAGTGTTAGTGTTATCACTAGGGATTTTGTTATGGTTACGGTTACGGTTAGGGTTGGGTTTAGGGTTGGGTTAGGATTAGGGTCTGTGTTACCTTAAGTCTCAGGGTCTGGGCAAAGGTTGTTTTAGGGATAAGGGTAGGGTTGTGGTTAAGGTTAGGGGTAGTGATACGGTTAGCTTTGGGAATCGCGTTAGGGTTAGCATTAGGGCCAGGTCTAGAGTTAGGGCTAGGGTTAAGTTTATGACTAGGGCTTGGTCTAGGGCTAGGTTTAGGGCTTGGGCTAGGGTTAGGTTCAATTCCACTGCTAGGGTTAGTGTCACATCTAGGACTAGGCATAGGGCTGCGTTTAGTGTTAGCATTCGGGGTTGGGCTAAGTGTTCAGCCCAGTTTTAGGGTTAGGGTTACAGTTGGGGTTAGGTCTAGCGCTGGGGCTCGTGTTAGGATTATGGCTAACATTAGGGTTAGTGTTAAGGTTAGGGATAGTGTTAGCGGTCAGATGAGGACAAGGATTAGGTTTAGGGTTGGGGCTTGGTTTAGGGCTAGGGTTAGTGTAAGGATTGGGTCAAGGTTAGGGTTAGGATTATGGTTAGAAGTAGATTTAGGTTTAGGGTAAGGGTTATGGTTAGGGTTATGGTTAGTGCTAGGCTTAGGTTAAGGGTTAGGTTTATGGCTATGGCTAGGGTTAGGCTTAGGTTTAGTGTTAATTTTAGGTTTATGGCTATGGTTAGTGTTAGGGCTAGGCATTTGTTTAGGTTTAGTCACAGCGGTAGGGTTAGTGTTAGGTTTAGGTTTACGTATAGTGGCACGGTTACAGTTAGCGTAAGTTTTAAGGTTAGAGGTAAGCGTAGGGATAGGGGTGGGGTTGGATCAGGGTTAGGGTTAGGTTTGGGGTTAGGATTAGGGCTCGTGTAATGGTTAAGGTTAGGACTAGGGACAGGGCTAGGTTTAGGGTTATGACTAGTGTTATGGTTAGTGTTAGAGCTAGGGCTAGGGTTAGGATTAGAACTAGGGCTAAGATATTGTTAGGGTTAGGATTAGGGTTGGGTTATGCTTGGTGGTAGTGTTAGGGGTAAGGGTCTGGGTAGGCGTTTGTTTAGGTTTAGGTTTAGGGAGGATTAGTGGTAGGGGTAGTGTTAGGGTTAGTGTTGTGTTAGGGTTAGGGTTAAAGATAAGGTTAAGGCTAGGGCTAGGGTGAGAATTAAGGTTCAGATTAGGTTAGTGTTGGGTTTGGTTTAGGGTAGGGGTAGAGTTAGTGTTGGGTTATGTTTAGGGGTAGGGGTAGTAGGGGTAGGTATTGGGTTAGTGTTTGGGTTGGGAGAGGCGTAGGGGGAGGGGTACAGTTAGGGTTGGGGTTATAGTTTTGATTAGGGTTACGCTTAGAATTATGCCTATGGCTAAGTTTAGGGTTAGGTCTGGTGTTGGGTTATGGTTAGGGTTATGGTGTGAGTTCGGGGTAGGTTTAGCATTAGAGTTAGGGTTAGGGCTAGACTTCAGCTTAGGGCAAGGGTTAGGGTTAGGGCTAATGTTAGGCCTAGATTTATGGATAGGGTTAGGACTAGGGATAGGGTGGGTTAGTATAAGGGTTTGTGTTAGGGGTAGTTTTAGAGCTACGGTTCAAGTTAGTGCTATGTTAGAGTTACAGTTAAGCTCAGTGTTTGGTTTAGGGCTAGGGTTAGGGTTAGGGCTAGGCTTTTGTCTAGGCTTAGGCTTATGCTTAGGACTAGGGCTAGGGTTGGGTTTAGGGCTATGGTTAAGGTTAGCCTTACTGTTAGTGCTAAGTTTAGGGATAGCGCTAGTGTTAGAGTTAGCGTTAGGGTCAGGGCTATGGAAATGGCTAGGGTTATCATTAGGGCTAGGCCTAGGTCTATAGTTATGGTTAGGGTTAGGGTTAGGGTTAGAGTTAGGCCTAGAGTTAGGGTTAGGGTTAGGGATATGGTTATGTCTGGGGCTAAGTTTAGGGTCAGGTCTAGGGCTTGGATTTGTGTTAGTGTTAGGGCTGGTATGGAGTGTTATGGTTAGTTGTGGGGTTAGGTCTAGTGCTAGGGTTAAGGTTATGGTTAATGCTAGCTTTAGGGTTAGTGTTATGTGTAGGGCTAGCATTTCGGTTAAGCCTAGTGTTAGGCTTACCGATAGGGTTAGGGCTAGGGCTGATGGTAGGCTTAGGGTTAGGTTTAAGAGTAGGTTCAGTGTTAGTGTTACCATTATGTTTAGGGTTTGGGTTTTGCTTAGGGTTAGGGTTAGTGTTAGAGCTAGGGCAAGGGTTTGTGTTAAGATTCTGTCTAGGATTAAGGTTAGGCTTAGGGTTAGGGTTACGGTTGGGTTAGAGTAAGGGTTAGTGTTAGTGTTAGGGTTAGGTTTAGGGCTATGATTAGGGTCTGGGGTAGTTGTAGGGGTTGGCTTAGGGCTAGGGTTAGGGTTTGGGTTAGGGTAGGGCTAGTGTTAGTGTTAGGTTTAAGGTTAGGTTAGGTTAGGCCTAGAACCAGGGGTAGTGTTAGGCTAGCATTAGGTCAAGGGTAAGCGTTAGTTTAAGGCTATGGTTAGGATTAGGGTAGGATTAGGGTTAGGGTTGGGGTTAGGGTTAGGCTAAGTGTTTGGGTT
This sequence comes from Ceratotherium simum simum, assembly GCF_057802395.1. Lineage (NCBI taxonomy): Eukaryota > Metazoa > Chordata > Mammalia > Perissodactyla > Rhinocerotidae > Ceratotherium > Ceratotherium simum. The sequence goes on along the minus strand of NC_141900.1, from coordinate 11,605,927 downwards.
AAGGGTAGGGCTAGGGATAAAGGCACAGTTAGGGTTAGGTTTAAGGTTAAAGTTAGGAGTAAAGTTAGGGCTGGGAGAGGTCTAGTTTTAGTGTTATGGTTAATATTAGTGTTTGTGCTAACATTAGGGTTCTGCATATGATTAGTGTTAGGTAGGGATAGGGAAGGGTTAGGCTTGGAATGGATTAGGTTAGGTTAGGGTTTGGGTAGGTGTAGAGGTAAGGCTAGGATTAGTGTTAGGGTTAAGGATAAGGTTAGGGTTAGGTTTTGGTTAGGATAAGTGTTAATTTTATGGAAAGAAAGAGGGGTAGGGTTGGGGTTAGTGTTACATTAGGCTCAGGTTTATGGTTAGGGATAGGGATAGGGTTTGGGTTAGAGTTAGGGTTAGGGTTAGCGTTAGGGTCAGAGTTTGATTAGTGTTAGGGTTATAGTTAGGGTTAGAGTTAAGTTTAGTGTTAGCCTTGGTGTTTAGAGTTAGTGTACTAGAGTTAGTATAGGGTTAGTGTTAAGGTTAAGGTTTGGGTCAGGGCTAGGTTTAGAGATAGGGTTAGGTTATGGCTAGTGACAGGCCTGTGTTTTAGGGCTAGAGCTAGGGTTAGGATTAGTTTCAGGTGTAGGTTGGGTTAGGGCTAGATCTAGGGCAAGGTTTAGGGGTAGGGTTACAGTTAGGGTTAGGGTTAGGGTTAGGGCTAGGGCTTGGGTTAGTGTTAGGGATAGGGCTAGGCTTAGGCTTAGTGCTAGGTCTTGGATTATTGTTAGGGTCAGGGTTAGTGTTTGGGTTGGGGTTGGGTTGCAGTCAGGGTCTGGTATAGGGTGAGTGGTAGCCATAGGTTTAGTGTAGGGGTGGGTGTGGCATTAGATTTAGAGTTAGGGTAAAGGATAAAGTTATGTCTAGGGCTATGGTTAGGGTTAGGTTAGGGTTAGGGCTATTTGGGGATTAGGCTTCACATTCGGATTAATGTTAGCATTAGTTATAGGGCTAGGGTTGGGGTTTGTATCACGAACCCTAACTCAACTTTAGCTCTAAACCTAAACCTATCCCAAATCCTAAAACTAGCTCTAACCCTAACCCTAATCATATGCCTACCCCTAACACTCACTGTAACTGTAACCCTAAGCCAACTCTAACCCTAACTTTAAACCTAGTCCTAGTCGTAGCCCTAGCCCTAACAGTAACCCTAACACTAGCACAACCCTAACTCTAAACCTAGTCTTAACCCAAACCAAAACCCTACGCCTACTCCTACACTTTCCAGTGCCCCAATCCTAAGGCACACCCAACACTAACGTCAGACCTAACCCTAATCATACCCCTAGCCCTAACCTCAAAACCCGCCCCATCCCTAACCATAAAAATACATCTAGCCATAAACCTAAAAAGAAACCTAACCCTAAATGCAACAAATAAACCTCGCCCTAATCCCAGCCCTGACGATAACTCTTGCCATAACACTAACCTAACACTTCCCCCACCCCTAACACTCACCCTAACCCTACATGTAATCCAACCCTAACACTAACTCTAGCCCTTGCTGTAGCCCTAAACCAGACCTAACACAAACACAAGCCCTATTCCTAATTCTATCCCTACCACTAAACCTAACCCTAACCGAAACTCAAACCACCTCCCCTAATTCTAAGAATAACCATAACACTAATCCTAGCCCTAGCCCTAATCATAACCCAGCCCTAGCCCTAACACTAACCCTAATCCTAACCCTAACCCTAGCCCTAAGCAACACTAACCCTAACCCAAACGGTCACCCTCACCCTAACCCTAACCTTAACCCTGATCCTAACCCTCACCTAGTCCTAGACCTGACGCTAACACTAGCCCTAGCCCAAAACTTAATGGTCAACCAAGCCTTAGATCTAACACTTACCTTAGCATTAACCCTAGCAATGGACCTAACCCTAACACTAACACTAATCCTAACCTTAGCCCTAACCAACAATAACCCTAGCCCTAACTGTAACACCAAGCCTACTCCTTGCCCTGGACTTAACCCTAAAGTAGTCCTAGACCTGAATCTAATGCTGGTTCTAAAACTAACCGTAAACCTTGACCAAGCCCTAGACCTAACCCTAACCTTAGCACTAACACTAGCAGTGGCCCTAATCCTAACAATAACATTAAACCTATCCCTAACCCTAACCCAAACCCTAAGCCTAACGCTAACCCGCACCCTAACCCTAACCTAAATCCTAACCAGAACTGTATCCCTGACCCGAACACGACCCCTAACTCTAACCTGAACGTGAACCCTAACCCAAACCCGAACCCGAAGCACAACACTAACCCACACAGTAACCCTAACCCTAACCCGAACCCTAACCTGAATGCTAACCCTAAACCGAACTCGAACTCAAATACTAACACTAACCCGAACACTTACCCTAACCCTAAAACTAACACTAACCATACCCATAACCCCAGCCCTGACACCAACCCGAACCCTAACACTAACCTGAACCCTAAACCTAAACGTAAACTGAACGCTAAACCTAACCCTAACCCTAACAGTAACCCTAAAATGAACCCTAACCCGAACACAAATCTTAAACCTAACTGCAACCCAAACATAAACCTAACCCTAACCCTAACAGTAACCCTAACCCTAACACTAGCCTGAAACCTAAAACTAATCCTAACCATAACCCTAACCCGAACCCTAACCCTAACCCTAACTCTAACTCGACCCAACCGTGACACTAAACCTAGCCCTAACCTTAAGCTTAACTATAACAAACCCATAGCAGTAACCCTAATCCTAACCTGAACCCGAACCCCAACTCTAAACCTAACCCCAGCCCTAAACCTAACCCTAAACTTAACCTTAATCCTAATGCTAACACTAACCCAACCCAATCCTAACCCTAACCCTAATTCTAACCCTAAACTTTACCCTAACATGAAATCTAATGCTAACCATAACATGTACCTGAACCCTAACCCTGACCCTAACCATAAACCTAACCAGAACATTAGCCCTAATACTAAGCCACAGCCTAACCCTAACCCTAAACTGAACCTTAACCCAAAGTCTAACCCTAACCTGAACCCAAACCTAAACCTAATCATGATCCCGACCCTAACCCTAACACTAACCCTAAGGGTCAACTGAACACTAAGCCTAACCTGAACCCGAAACCAACCATAAATTGAAACCTAGCCATAACACTAACACGAACCCTACCGCTAATCCTAACCCTAACCTGAACCTGAAACCTAACCCTAACCCTAATCTGAACACTAATTCTAACCCTAAACTTAACCCTAACTGTAACGCTAACATGAACACTAACCCTAACTCTAAACCAACCCAATCCTATCCCTAAGCCTAACCCTAGCCCAAACCTTAGCGCTAACCATAACCCTAACCCCAACCCGAACTCTAACTCTAACACTACCCCAAATCTAACCCTACCCTGAACCCTAACCCTAACCTTAACCTGACTCTAACCCTAACTTGATCCGCTATTGAACCTGAAACTGTACCCTAACCCTAATCCTAAATATAAACCCAGCCCTAACCCTAACCCTAACACAAACCCTAATATTCACCCGAACCTGAACCCAAACCCTAGTCCTAACCCTAAGCCAAAAGCCTACCGCTAATCCTAACCCTAACCTGAACCTGAAACCTAATGCTAACCCTAATCTGAACACTAACTCTAAGACTAAAAATAACGCTAACCCTAACATGAACCCTAACAGTAACCCTAACCCAACCCAACCCTGACCCTAACCGTAACTCTAAAACGAACCCTAATCTGAACTCAAACCAAAGCCAAACCCGAACCATAACTCAGACCCGAACTCCTAAACCAAAATCTAACTCAAACCTGAACCCTAAACCTAACCCTGTCCCTAAAACTAACCTAAACCTAAAACTAACCCACACCACAAACCATAACACTAACTCAAACCCTAACACAAACCATAACCCGAAGCTAACCCGAACCCAAACCCTAAATTTAACCCAATAATGAACCCTAACAGGAACCCTAACACTAACCCTAACCCTAACTGAACACTAACCCTAATCCTAACCATAACCCTAAATCCTAACACCAAACCTAGCCCTAAATAAAACCAGTGCCCGTACCCTAACCCTAACCCTAACCAGACACAAAAGCCTAGCCCTAACCCCAACCCTAACACTAACATTAACCTGAACCGTAACCCTAACAGTAACACTCACCATAAAACGAACCCTAACCCGACCACTAACCTGAACCCAAATCAGAACCCTAACCCAAACACTAACCCTAAACCGACCCCTAACCCTATTCCTAACCCTAACCTTTAACCCTGTCTTGACATGAGTACAGCCATGTTTGGCCGCTCCATTGACCTACAGCCACCAGCACAAAAAGAAATATAAAATTTGCTTTCTGCGTGGTGGGAACTGGCCCTTCTCCCACAGAGAGAGTTGCAAGTTGTAACATTTCAAGGCTCTTGGAGCATCGTAGCACGGGATGGACTGGCTATCTGTGCCGGGCTAAGACGATAACCAAAGAGAACAATGCACGTATACAATTACTGGGCTGGGACATTAGCCAAGGGGCTCAGTGCACATACGCCACTGATAACCATTTGTGCATGGGAACACTAGATGCTTGCTCTGTAAACTTCTGTAACTGCTTATATAAACTGCTGGAGACTGAGACCCGATGAGAGTTCCACCTGTGGAAGGGACACCTTGCCCAGGACGTGTGATCCTTGCCCAGCCGTGTCGATTGACAGGACTCTCCCGGCAGTGCGACGTGGATGTTGTGAGTAATTGATTTGATGTTAAGTAACTGATTTGATGTGTTCTCTTTTCAGTCAACCTGGTGTTTCTCTTTCCACTTGATTTGTGTCATTTCCCTTCAGTCGATCTGGTGTTTCCCTTTCCGATCAATCTGATGTTTTTCCCTCTTATTATGTGACCTATTCGGATCTGCTGTTATCTCAGCCGATGTGGATGTTTTCCCTTTCCAGTCGAGCTGGTGTTTTTTCCCTCTTGTTATTTGACCTATTCGGATCTGTTTGCGGACTATCGCCTTTACTATCCTCTATATGATAAAATATACCTTCAGTTCATTTGTTTTGAGTGGAGAGTGTCTTTTACATCTCCGATCAAATCTCCGAACCTCTCATAACAAACCCTAACCCGAACCCAAACAATAACCCTAACCCTAACCCAAACCCAAACCATAACCCTAACACTAAACATAACCTGAACAAGAAAACTGAACCTAACATGAAACATAAACCGAACCCTAGCCCTAAAGCGAACCTGGACCCAAACACTAATCAAACCCTAATGCTAAACCTAACCATAACCATAACCCTAACCCTAACCCTAACCCTAACCCTAAACCTAAACCAAAACCTAACGTTAACCCAAACTAGAACCCGAACCCCAATCCTAACCCTAACCCTAACCCTAACACGATCCCCAAACCAAAACTTAACCCTAACCCTAATCAAAACACTAACCCCAACCATAAACCTAACACTTACCCTAACACGAACCCTAACCCTAACCCTACCCGTGAAACTTACCCTAACCCTAACCCTAATCCCAAATCTAACCCTAACACTAAACTGAACCCTACACCTAACCCTAACTTGAACCCGAACCCTAACTCTAAACCTAACCCTAACCAGAACCCGAACCCTAAACCTAACATTAACCTGTACCCTAAGCCAAAGGTAACCCAAACACTTACCCTAATCTGAACCCTAACAAGTACCCGAACCCTAACCATAACCCAAACACGAACCCAAAAACGAAACTACCCAGAACCCAAACCCTAACTCTAACTGCAACCCTAACTCTAATCGCAACCAGAACCCTAACACTAACCCTAACTTGAACCCTAACCCTAAACCTAACCCTAACCTGAACACTAGCACTAACCCTACCCATAGCCCTAACCCGAACACAATGCTAAGCCTAAATGTAGCCCTAAATATAAATCAAAACCCTCAGGATAACTCTAAACGTAATGCTAACACTAAACGTAACTCTAACCCTAAACCTAAACCAAAACCCAACCCTAACACTAACCCTAACCAAAACCTAACTGGAGCCCTAACCCTAATTCTAACCCAAAATCTAACCAGACCCTAACCCTAACCTTATGCCAAACCCTAACTCTAACCCGAACCTCAACTCAAAACCTAACCCTAACCCTAAACATAAACCTAAACCTAATCCTAAACCAAACCCATACTCGAACTCTAAAGATAAGCCTAAAAAGAAACCTAACCCGAACCAAAACCCTAACCCTAACCAGAACCCAACCAGAATCCTAAACCTAACCCTAACCCTAACAGTAATGGTAACCCTAACCCTAAACCTAACCCAAAACCTAACCCGAACAATAACCTTACCCTAATCCAAACCCTAACCCTAAGCCTAACCTGAACCCAACCATAAACCTAACCATAACCTTTATGTTAACCCTAACCCTAACCTGAACCCTAACGTTATTTCTAACTCTAACCCGAACCCTAACCCAAACCCTAATCCTAAACCTAACCCTAACCTGAACCCGAACCCTAGCCCTAACCATAAACTGAAGCATAATCCAATGATAACCCTAACCCTAAGCCTAACCCAATCCCGAATCTGAAACCTAATCTTAACCATAATCCGAACACTAACCGTAAACCTAAACCTAACCCAACTCGAACACTAACCCTAACCTTAACGCTAACACTAATCTCAACCTAAACTCTAACCCGAACCTGAACCATAACTAGCCCTAACCCTAACTCTAACCGGAATCCAACCATAACACTAACCTTAACCATTACAGTAATGCTAACCCTAACCCTAACCTTAACCTGCAACCTAACACTAACCCTAACCCTAACCCGAACCCGAACCCTAACCTGAACCTGAACCCAACCCTAATACTAACACCAGCCCTAACCCTAACCCTAAACATAACCCGAAATATAACGCTAAGCCCAACACTAAACCAAAATCTAATCCTAACCTTAACGCTAACATTAACCCAACCTAAGACTAATGTTAATGGGATCCCAAACACGAAACCTAACCCTAACTCTAATCCGAACACTAACCCTAACACTAAACCTAAACCTAAACCTAACACTTACCCTAACCCGAACCCTAACCCTTACCCTAACACGGACCCTAACACTAACCCTACCTCAAACACGAACTCTAACACTAAAACTAAACTGAACCCCAAGCCTAACTGGAACCCTAATGCGAAACCTAACCCTAACCCAAAACAGAACCCAAACTCTAAGCCAAGCCCAAACCGTAAACCTAACCATAACCCTAAACCAACCCCAAGCCTAACCCTAACCCTAACCCGAAATCTATCCCCAACCCTAAACCTAAACCCAACCCTAACTCTAACCCGAACAGTAACCCTAACCCAAACGCTAAACCTAACTCCTAACCCCAACCCTAACACTTACCCTAACTCTAACCCTAACCCTAACACTGAACACTAACCCTATCCCTAACCTGAATGCTAACCCTAACCTTAACCATAACTTTAACCCTAACCTGAACCCTAACCCTAACCCTAATCCTAACCAAACCTTAAGCAGAATGCTAACCCTAACCCTAACCTTAACATCAACCCTAAACCCAACCCTCACCCTAAACTTAACCTTAATCCTAACCTGAACCCTAACCCTAAGCCTAACCTGAACCCTAACCAGAACCCTAACCCTAACCCTAATGCTAACTTGAACCATAACCCGAACCCTAACTCTAACCCTAACCTTAACACAACCATAACCCTAACTCTATCCCTAACAGTAATTGGAACCCTAACCCTAACCTTAACCCAAAACCTAACACTAACTCTAACCCAAACACAAACCCCAATGCTAATCCAAACCATAACCCTAACCCAAACCCAGACCAGATCCCAAACCCTGACCCAAACCTGCACCCTAACCCTAACCTAACCCTAACCCTAACCAGAACCCGAACCAACTCTAATCCTAACCTGAATCCTAACCCTAAACCTAACTCGAGCCATAGCCTTAACACGAACACTAACCCTAACCCTAAACCCTAAACCGTAACCCTAACCCAAACCTGAACACGAACCATAACCCTCAAACCCTAACCCTAACAGTAACGCTAACTCTAACAAGAAACCTAACCCTAACCGTAACTCTAAACCGAACCCTAACCTAAACCTTAACCTGAACTCTAGTAATGATTCACACTCAGATACAAAGATGTTTCTTTCTGTCAACTTACAAACCGAGTGAAGAAAGTGTGTTCTCTAAGGAATTTGAAAGTGTTCCTGTCTCTTGGAACTCCATGGCCCTGTTTCCAAACATGCTTTGTGATGGTGATCCTTAGCAGGTGGAAGGAAGGCTGATTGGTTATGGAGTTACTTCCAGAAATGGGTGTTATCCATTGTTGAACTCAGCTGTAGTAGTGATTGCCACACAGATAGAGAGATGTTTCTTACCATCTACTTACAAGCCGTGATAAGAAACTGCCCTCTCTAACACATGTGAGTGAGATTCTCTCAAGGCCCTAGATGGCCCTTAGTAAAACATGCTTTGGGAATGCTGTCCTTAAGAGCTGGAAGGAAGGGAGTTTGGGCACAAAGATATTTCCAGCAATGGGTGTAATACTTGTTTAACTCAGCTGTGGTAATGATTGCCTCTGAGAAACAAAAATGTTTCTAACCATCTACTTACAACTCTGGATATGAAAATGTGTTCTCTGAGGTATTTGAGAGTGGGCCTGTCTCAATGCCCTACACGAACCTGTTTCCAAACCTGCTTTAGGAAGGCGATACTTAGGAGTTGGAAGGAAGGGAGATTGGACTCAAAGTTATTTCCAGGAATGGGTGTTATATTTAGTTTAGCTCAGCTGTAGTAATGCTTGCTTATCAGATAAAAACACGTTCCTAACAATCTACTTAGAATCCAGTATCAGAAAGTGCATTCTCTATGGTTTGTGAGTGAGAGTCTGTCTCAAGGCACTACTTGATCCTGTTTCCAAACCTGCTTTGGGAAGGTGGTCCTTAGGAGTTGGAAGGAAGGGAGATTGGGCATGAAGTCACTTCCAGGAATGGATCTTATGCATATTTCACTCAGCTGTAGTAGTGATTGCCACTCATAAAAAAGGTATTTCTAACCATCTACTTACCAGCAGGCAGAAGAAAGTGCATTCTCTAAGGCGTGTTAGTGAGATTCTTTCCCAAGGATCTACACGGTCCTGTTTCCAAACCTGCCTCAGGAAGGCGATTCTTAGGAGTTGTACATAAGGGATATGGGGCATAAAGATACTTCTAGGAATGAGTGTTATCTATATTTCAACTCGGCTCTAGTAGTGATTGCCTATCAGATAGGAAGATATTTCTTACCTTCTACTTAGAAGACAGGATAAAAATAATCCCTTCTCTAAGTCATGAAGCTGAGATTTTCTCTCAAGGCCCTTCATCACACTTTGTAAAAGCTGCTTTGGGAAGGCGATCCTAAGGAGCTGGATCTAAGGACGTTTGGGAGAAAAATTGTTTCCAGGAATGGGTCTTATACATAGTTTAACTCAGATGTAGTATTGATTGCCACTCAGATACATAGATGTTTCTTACTGTCTACTTACAACCCAGGATAAGAAAGTGGCTTCTCTAAGGCATGTGAGTGAGATTCTCTCTCAAGGCCTTACATGACTTTGCAGAAAGTATTCTTTGGGAAATTGATGCTTAGGAGCTGTAAGGTAGGAAGTTTGGGTACAAAGTTGTTTCCAGGAACGGGTCTTATACATAGTTTAACTAAATTGTAGTAATGATTGCCACTCAGAAACAAAGATGTTCTAACCATTTACTTCCAACCTGGGATAAGAAATTCTGTTCTCTAAGGCATTTGAGAGTGATCCTGTGTCAAGGCCCTACATGGCCCTGTTTCCATTCCTGCTTTAGGAAGGAGATCCTTAGGAGCCAGAAGGAAGGGAGATTGGGCACAAAGTAATTTCCAGGAATGGGAGTTATACTTAGTTTAGCTCAACTGTAGTAATGTCTGCCACTCAGATACAAACATGTTTCTATCTATCTTCTTAGAATCCAGTATGAGAAAATGCACTCTCAATGGCTTGTGAGTGAGATGCTGTCCCAAGGCACTACACGGTCCTGTTTCCAAACCTGCTTTGAGAAGGCAATCCTTAGGACCTGGAAGGGTTGGACATGAAGTTACTTCCAGGAATGGGTGTTAACCATAATTTTACTCAGCTCTAGTAGTGATTGTCACAAAGACAGACTGAAGTTTCTGACCAGCTACTTACAAGCCAGGATAGGAATGTGCCTTTTCAAAGGCATGTGACTGAGATTCTCTCTGAAGGTCCTACATGGACGTGTGCAAAACCATCTTTAGGAAGGAGAGTCTTAGGAGGTGGAATGATGGGAGATTGTGCAAGAAGTTACTTCCAGGTATTGGCGTTATACTTCATTAAATTCAGCTATAGTAATGACTGCCACTCAGATACAAAGATGTTTCTTATCATCTACTTACAAGCTGGGAGTAGAAAGTGTGTTGTCTGAGGCACTTGGGAGTGGTCCTGTCTCAAGGCCCTACACGGTCCTGTTTCCAAACCTGCTTTATGAAGGTGATCCTTGGGAGCTGGAAGGATGGGAGATTGGGCACAAAGTCATTTCCAGGAATGGGTGTTATACTTAGTTTAGCTCAGCTGTAGCAATTCTTGCCATTCAGATACAAATATGTTCCTAACCATCTACTTAGAATCTGGTATCAGTAAGTGCACTCTCTATGGATTATGAGTGAGATTGTCTCAAGACACTACATGGTCCTGGTTCCATATCAGCTTTAGGAAGGCAATCCTTAGGCACCGGAAGGATGGGATATTGCACATGAAGTTAGATCCAGGAACTGGTGTTATCCGTAGTTTAACTCACCTGTAGTAGTGATGCCACTCAGATAGAAAGATCTTTCTTACCATCGACTTACAAGCCAGGATAAGAAAGTACCTCCTCTAAAGCATGTGTGTGAGATTCTCTCTCAAGGCCCTACATGGCCCTGTGCAAAACCTGCTTTGGGAAGGCGATCCTTAGGAGCTGGAAGGAAGACAGGTTGGGCATGAAGTTACTATCAGGAATGGTTGTTATACATAGTTAAACACAGCTGTATTAATGAATGCCTCTCAGATACAAAGATGTTTCTTACCATCTACCTTCAATCCAGGAGAAGAAATTGTACTCTCCAAGGCATTTGAGAGTGATCCTGTCTAAAGGCCCTACATGGCCCTGTTTATAAACCTGCTTTTGGAAGGAGATCTGTAGCAGCTGGAAGAAAGGGAGATTGGGCACGAAGTCACGTCCAGGAATGGGTGTTATACATAGCTTAGCTCAGCTGTGGTAATGATTACCACTCATATAGAAACTGGTTCCTAGATATTTACTTACAAGGGGGTTCAGAAAGTGCCTTATCAAAGAGTACGAGATTCATTCTCAAGGCACAAAATGGCATTATGCTACAAACCTGGTTCACGGTTTTCACCATTACAAGATGGAAGGAAGAGAGGTTAGGCACAAATTTATTTCCAGGAACGGACGATACACATACTTTTGTTAAGCCGTAGGAATGATTGCCACTCATATACAAACTTGTTCCTGGACTTCTACTTAGAAACTTGCATCAGAAATTTCCTTCTAAAAGGAATGTGAGATTAATTTTCAGGTCCAGAAATGGTATTATGTTCCAAACCTGGTTGAGGAAGGTGACCTTACAACATGGAAGGAAGAGAGAATATGCACAATGTTATTTCCAGGAATAGGTCTTATACGTAGTTTAACTCCACTTTAATAATGATTTTCACTCATTTGCAATCGTGTTACTGCATGTGTACATATAGGCCTGGATCAGAAAATGCCTTCTCATAGGAATGTGAGATTCCATCTCAGTTTCTGAAATGACAATATGTTCCAAAACTGGTTTAGGTTGGTGACGCTTACAAGCTGGAAGGAAGAGAGATTGGGCACCAAGTTGTTTTCAGGAATAGGTGATATATATTTCATCTCAGCTGTAGTAATGATTGCCACTCATATTCAAACTTGTTCCTAGACATTTACTTACAAGCCAGGTTCAGAAATTGCCTTCTCAAAGAAATGTGAGATTCATTCTAAATGCCCGAATTGGCATTATTTACCAAACCTGGTTTAGGGTTGTGATCCTTATGTGATTGAAGGAAGCGAGATAAGGCACAAAGTTATGTCCAGGAATGGGTGTTATACATAGTATAGCTCACCTCTACTAATGATTGAAACTCATATACCAACTTTTTCCTAGACATCTACTTAGAAGTGAGGATTAGAAAGTGATTTCTCAAGGTAATGTGAGATTTGTTCTTAAGGTGCGAAATGGCAATATGTACGAAATCTGGTTTAAGTTTGTCATCTTTGAGAGATAGAAGAAAGAGAGATTAGACACAAAGTTACTTCCAGGAATGGGTGTTATACGAAGTTTACCTCAGCTGTAGTAATGATTGCCAATCATATACAAACTTGTTCCTAGACATCTACATGAAAGCCAGGATCAGAACGTTCCTTCTCAAAGCAATGTGAGACTCCTTCTTAAGGACCGAAATGGCATTATGGTCCAAATCTGGTTTAGGTTTGTGATCCTTATGAGATGGAAGGAAGAGAGATTAGGCACAAAGTGATTTCCAGGAATGGATGTTATACATAGTTTGTCAGCTGTAGTAATGACTGCCATGCCTATACAAACTTGTTCCTAGACTTCTACTTAGAAGCTGGGATAAGAAGGCTTCTTCTGAAAGGAATATGAGGTTCCTGCTCTGTTTTTTTTTTTTTTGTGAGGAAGATCAGCCCTGAGCTAACATCCATGCCAATCCTCCTCTATTTGCTGAGGAAGACTGGCCCTGAGCAAATATCCATGCCAATCTTCCTCCACTTTATGTGGGACATCACCACAGCATGGCCTGAAAAGCAGTGTGTCATTACGTAGCCAGGATCCAAACCTGGGCCACCAGCAGCAGAGAGCATGCACTTAACCACTATGCCATGTGGCTGGACCCTATGAGGTTCCTTCTCAAGGCCCGAAACAGCATGATGTTCCAAAAATGGTTGAGCAAGCTGATCCTGATGAGATGAAGGAAGAGAGATTAGGCACAAAGTGATTTCCAGGAATGGCTGTTATACATATTTTAGTTCCTGTAGTCATGATTGCCACTCATATGCAAACTTGTACATAGAAATCTACTTACAGGCCTGGAACAGAAAGTGCCTCTGCAAAAGAGTATGAGATTCCTTCTCAGAGCCCAAAATCGCAATATTTTCCAAACATGGCTTAGGTTTGTGATCCTTACTGGATGGAAGGAAGAGAGACGGGGCACAATGATATTTTCATGAATGGATTTATACATAGATTAACTTAGGTGTAGTAATGATTTCCACTCATATACAAACTTGTTCCTAGACTTCAATATTCTGGACAGGATCAGAAAGTGACTTCTCAAAAGAAGGTGATATTCTTCTCAAGGCCTGAAACAGCAATATATTCCAAACTTGGTCAAGGAAGGTGGTACTTACAAGCTGGAAGTAAGAGAGATTGGGCATGAAGTTTTTTCCAGGAATTTATGTTATTCATAGAATAGCTCAGTTGTAGTAATGATTGCCACTTATATAGAATCTTGTTCCTGGACATATACTTAGAATCAGGGATCAGAAACTGCCTTCTTACAGGAATATGAGATTCCTTCTCAAGGCCGGAAATGGCAATATGTTCCAAACATGGTTGAGGAAGGTGGGCCTTATGATCTGGAAGGAAGAGAGACTGGGCACGAAGGTATTTCCAGGAATAGGTATTATTCATAGTTCAGCTCAGCTGTAGTAATGATTCCCACTCATATACAAACTTGTTTCTAGGCATCTACTTAGAAGCTGGGATCAGAAAATTCCTTCTCAAGTTAATGTGAGATTCCTTCTCAAGGCCTGACACAGTATTACATTCAAAACCTTGTTTAGGAATGTAATACTTTAGAGTTAGAAGGAAGAGAGATGGAGTAGGAAGTTATTTTGAGGAATGGTTCTTATACATAGTTTAGCTCAGCTGTAGTAATGATTGCCACTCATTTACAAACTTGTTACTAGACATTTACTTACAAGCTGGGATCAGAAATTGCCTTCTCAAAGGAATGTGACATTCATTCTCAAGGCCCTGAAATGGCATTATGTTCTAAACCTGGTTTAGGTTTGTGATCCTTACAAGGTGGAAGAAAGAGAGAAGCACAGCTGTATTAATAATTGCCACTCATATACAAACCTGATCCTAGTCGTCTAGATACAGGCTGTGATCAGAAACTGCTCTCTCAAAGAAATGTGAGATTCCTTCTCAAGGTCTGAAATGGCAATATGTTCCCAACTTGACTTAGGAAGGTCTTCATTACGAGCTGGAAGGAAGATAGACTGGGCATGAAGTTATTTTCAGGATTGGGTGTTATTCAAAGAATAGCATAGTTGTAGTAATGATTGCCACTTATATAGAATCTTGTTCCTGGACAGTTACTTAGAAGCAGAGATCAGAAAGTGTCTTCAAAGAAGTGTGAGATTCATTCTCAAGGCCCGAAATGGCATGATGTAGGAAACCTGGTTTATGTTTGTGATCTTTGTGAGATGGAAGGAGGAGATGTGAGGCACAAAGTATTTCCAGGAATGGTTGTTATACACAGGTTAGCTCAGCTCTAGTAACGATTAACACTCATATACAAACTTGTTCCTAGACTTCAATATTCTAGACAGGATCAGAAAGTGCCTTCTCAAAGGAATGTGAGATTTCTTCTCAAGGAGTGAAATGGCAATATGTTCCAAACCTGGTTTAGCTTTGTGATCCTTATGAGTTGGAAGGAAGAGAGATGAGGCACAAAGTTACTTCCAGGAATGGGTATTATACATAGCTTAGCTCAGTGGTAGTAATGCTTGCCACTCATATACAAAATTGTTCCTAGACATCTATTTGCAATCTGGGAGCAGTAAGTGCCTTCTCAAAGGAATACGAGATTCCTTCTCAAGGCTCAACATGGCAATATGGTCCAAAACTGGTTTAGTTTAGTATTGCTTAGTGCTAGAATTAAGAGAGTTTGTACATGAAGTTATTTCAAGGAATGGGTACTATAAATCGTTTAACTCAGTTGTAGTAATGATTGACACTCCAACATAAACTTGTTCCTAGACATCTACTTACAAGAAGTTATCAGTAAGTGTCTTCTCAGAGGAATGTGAGATTTGTTCTCAACGACTGAAATAGCATATGTTCTAAACTTGGTTTAGGAAGGTGATTCTCACGAGCTGAAAGGAAGAGAGATTGAGCACAAAGATACTTCCAGGAATGGGTATTTTATTCAGTTGAGCTCAGCTGTAGTGATGATTGCCACTCATATATTAACTTGTTCCTAGACATCTCCTTACATGCTGGGATAAGAAAGTGCCTTCTCAAAGGAATGTGATATTCCTGCCTAAGGCTCAAAAGAGCAATATGTTCAAAACCTGGTTTAGGAATGTAATCCTTCAGAGCTGCAAGGAAGAGAGATTGGGTATGAACATATTTCCAGAAGTGGGTGTTATCCATAGTTTAGCTCAGCTGTAGTAATTATTGCCCCTCACATACACAGTTGTTACTAGACATTTACTTACAAGCCTGGGTCAGAAAGTGCCCTCTCAAAGGAATTTGAGATTCAATCTCAAGGCCTGAAATGTCATTATGTTACATACCTGTTTTAGGTTTCTGATCCTTACGAGATGGAGGGAAGAGAGATTGGGCATGAAGTTATTTCCAGCAATAGGTGTTATACATAGTTTAGCTAAGCTCTAGTAATCATTGCCACTCATTTAAAAACTTGTTCCTAGGGATCAGAAAATGCCTTCTCAAAGGAATGTGATATTCCTTCTCAAGGCCAGAAATGGCAATATGTTCCAAACCTGGTTGAGGAAGGTGGACCTCATTTGCTGGAAGGAAGAGAGACAGGGCACGACGTTCTTTCCTTCCTTGCTACTGGCAAAAGTGTTTGAGCAGTGGTATTTTGTCTTTCCATTGGGAAGGTAGCCTCAGTGCAGGCAACAAACCAAAAAGAAGAAAAGGCACTTTCCATTATGATCCTCAAAAACTAAAAGGAAATGTTTTTCTCCACAGAGTATGTTCATTAGATGGATATTATAGATATTCTCTCCCAGCTGCAGTGGAAAGCTTAAAAGCTCTCAGGGGTAGATCCTCCTTAAACCTACTTGCTAGCAGAGTTAAGCAAGAACTTTCTGGCATTACACGGGAGAGAATTCTATTTTTTGTATGTGAGAAAGATCAGCCCTGAGGTAACATCCGATGCTGATCCTCCTCTTTTTGCTGAGAAAGTTTGGCCCTGAGCTAAAATCTGTGCCCATTTTCCTCTACTTTATATGGGACACCACCACAGCATGTCATGGCAAGCAATGCGTTGGTGCGTGCCCGGGGTTTAGAAACTGCAAACCCCAGGCCACTGAAGTGAGGCGTGCACACTCAACTGCTTGCACCACCGGGCAGGCCCCAGGGAGAGAATTCTTAAGTGAATGTCATTAACAGCAATGTTGGGAAAGGTAATTTTCAGGAGATTCCTCTACAGATGCAAGCAAGATATTATCTCCACACTGGCCTTTCATTTTACAGATGCTATAGATACTCTCTCTTAGCTGTACTGAAATTTCAAAACCTCTCATGTGAAGATGTTACTTACAGTTATTGGGTACCTGTGTTAAGCAAAAGTGTTCATCATGATATGCTAGTGAGACCTGGAGTGCAGATTGAACTGCAGTGTATTCAAATTCTCAAGATGATCCTAAACAGCTACAAGGAGGAGTTTCTCTGAAGAGTCAACTTTCATTGAATGGATGGTAACGACAATCTGCAACACCTGTAGTGATAGCTGTCATAGGAAGATGTTCCTGAAAGCTACTGGCAAACTTGGTTGAGCAGTGGTGTTTTGTCTTCACATTGAGAAGGAAGCCTCTGTGCAAGGAATGAACAGTGAAGAGAAAAAGGCACTTGAACATATGATCCTAAAAAAAAAAAGGAAGAGTTTTTCTCCACAGAGTATTTTCACGGAATGGATGTTAGGGATATTCTCTCCCAGCTGCAGTGGAAGGCATAAAAGGTCTCTGAGGCAGATCCTCCCTAAAGTAACTGCTAGCAGAGTTAAGCAATATCGTTCCTGCATTACAAGGGAGAGAATTCCTAAGTGAACGTCGTTAACCAACATGCTGGAACTGCAATTTTCAGGATAGTCCTATACAGATACAAGCAAGAGATTTTCTCCAACTAGACTTTTATCTTATAGATGCTCTAGATACTCTCTAGCAGCACTACTGAAATTTTAAAACCTCTCATATGAATAAGTTACTAACAGCTATTGACAAAAGTGTTTTCCTATACAGAGTACTTACATGGAATGGATGTAATAGATATGTTCTCCTAGCCGCAGTGGAAAGTTTACAAGCTCTCAGAGAAAGATCGTCCTTAACGACTCCTGCAAGGTGAGTTCAGGAAACACTTTCTTGCATTACATGGAATAGAGATCCTGAGTGAATGTCGTTAACTGCAGTGATGTAAAAGCAATCTGCAGCAGGATCCTATAAAGAGACAAGCCACAGATTTTCTCCACACTTCACTTTCATTTTATGGATGTTATAGATACTCTCTCCCATCTGTACTGAAATTTTCAAACATCTAAGATGAAGATGTTACTTACAGATATAGGCCACCTGTGTTAAGCAATAGTGTTTGTCATGGTATGTTCGTGAGACCCTGAAAGTGGATTGAACTGCAGTGTATTAAATGTCTCTTCTCAAGATGATCCTAAACAGCTACTAGCAGGAGTTTCTCTGAAGAGTCAACTTTAATGGAATTGATGTTAATTATAATCTGCAAAACCTGTAGTAGTACCTTGAAAGCTCTCATAGGAAGATGTTCCTAACAGCTACTGGCAAAATTGGTTGAGCAGTAGTGTTTTGTCTCTACATAGAGAAGGAAACATCATTGTAGGCAATGAACAGCAAAGAGGAAAAGGCAATTTACCATATGATCCTAATACCTAAAAGGAGGAGTTTTTCTGCACAGAGTATGTTCACGGAATGGATGTTCGAGATATTCTCTCCCAGATGCAGTGAAATGTTTAATAGCTCTCAGAGGAGAATCCCCCTCAGAGATACTTGCAAGCTGAGTTCAGCAAACATTTTCTTGCATGACTTGCGGGAAAGAGCCTGAGTGAACATCATTAACTGCAAAGAGGGAAAAGGCAATTTGCAAGATGATCCTATATAGATACAAGGGAGAGATTTTCTCCACATTTGACTTTCCTTTTATGGATGTTATAGATACTCTCCCCCAGCTGTAATGAAAATGTAAAACGTCTCATACGAAGACGTAGCCTACGGATATTGGCCACCTGTGTTAGTCAATAGTGTTCATCATGATATGCTAGTCAGACCCCAAATGCAGATTGAACTGCAGTAATTAAAAAACTCTTCTCAAGATGATCCTAAACACCTACAAGCAGGAGTTCTATGAACAGTCAACTTTCATTGAATGGATGGTAACGATAATCTGCACCACCTGTAGTGACAGTTTAAAAGCTGTCATAGGACATTGTTCCTAACAACTACTTTCAAATTTCTTTGAGCAGTGGCGATTTGTCTTTCCATTGGGAAGGGAGCCTCAGTGCAGGCAATGAGTGGTAAAGAGGAAAAGGCACTTTACTATATCCTAAAATGCTAAATTTAAGAGTTTTTCACCACAGAGTAGGTTCATGGAATGGATATTAGAGAAATACTCTCCCCACTGCAGTGGCAAGTTTAAAAGCTCTCAAGCAGATCCTCCTGTAAAGTACTTGTAAGCAGAGTTAAGCAAGAACTTTATTGCTTTACATCGGAAAGAATTCCTGATTGAAGATCGTTAACTGCAATGTTGGCAAAGGCAATGTTATGAGAGGTTTGGAGGATTCAATCGGAGACATAAAAGAAACTTTTCACTCCAAACAAATGGACTGAAGGTATATTTTATTACATAGAGGATAGTAAAGGTGATAGTCTGCAAACAGATCTGAATAAGTCAACTATTAAGAGGGAAAAACATCAGCTCAATCGGAAAGGGAAACATCAGATTGACTGAAGGGAAATGACACAAATCAACCAGAAAGAGAAACACCAGGTTGACCGAAAAGAGAACAAACACATCAGGTCAATTACTTCACAATAAATCAATTACTCACAACATCCACGCCCCACTGCCGGGAGAGTTCCTTTAATTGACACGGCTGGGCGGGAATCACACGTCCTGGGCAAGGCATCCCTTCCACAGGTGGAACTCTCAGCAGGCCTTGGTTTTCAGCAGTTTATATAAGCAGTTACAGAGTTTACAGAGCAAGCATTTAGTGTTCCCACGCACAAATGGTTATCAGTGGCGTATGTGCACTGAGCCCCCTGGTTATTGTCCCAGCCCAGTAGTTGTGTACGTGCATTGTTTTCTCTGGTTGTCATCCCAGCCTGGCACAGATGGCCAGTCTGTCCCAGGCTGTGGCACCCAAAGGGCCTTGAAATTTTTACACAATACAACTATCTCCATGGGAGAAGGGCCAGTTCCCACCATGCAGAAAGCAGCTTTTATTTTTGTGTGTGTGTGTGTGCTGGTGGCTGTAGGTCAATGGAGCGGCCAAACGTGGCTGTACTCATGTCAAAACATTTTCGGCCATGGCCATCTCTATTAACCATAAGACACCATATGCACAGACAATGAACTTTGTACACAAGTACATAAGGCACATCCAAGAACCCCAAATCCAATGACTACAATAATTACAAAACTATATCGTAATAAAGGACCCAAACCCCAAGGTAACCAATCAAATAATCCCTTAGAATATGCAATATTATTAACTTGATCTTGCAAATCATGTACAGCATCAAAGATAACATTAGATAAGGTAACATCTAGGCCTAACAAATTAGCTTGTAGAAGTCCAGATCAGCCCCCATCATGGAGGGTAGCAGAAGGCAGGGTAATAGAGAAATTATCTTATATTGAGAAGTTGCTTGATGTTTCTGAGACCAAATTTCTAGGCCATTCATAGTCCAGGTTACAGGTCCCAGTGGTGTAGAGCAGTTGGTCCAACAGTGCAGGGTCAAAGGTTGTCCTACAGAGACATTAGTTGGTGTGTAGGTCTGCAGCAGACATGGAGTTGCAGCACAGCATAGCGAACATAGCAGGAATATCTGTTTATGTAAAGAAACAGAATTTTTAGGAACATTATACAATTCTTTACTTCCTGCATACATGACTATGAGTGTTGCAGGGGGCCCTTGGGCCACTACTTCTGCGGCACGGGGAGCCGCATTGGGTGGGTGTGTTACCCACACTTCTGCTCCAGGTTTTTATCCATCTGTAGACCCAAATTCTTGCATTTTTCTTTTAGTTAATTTAGTTGGAGGTTGTCCTTGTGACACACTTGGAGTCAGGAGGGGAAGTACCAATAATTGTCCCACTCGTTCCCCAGACTCTATAGTTAATACTGTGTCACTACCATATATAATATAAATTTTATTTTTCTTTGGTAATATGGATCAATAAGTCCTCCTAGTACATTAATATCTTTTGCTGCCAGTCCAGAGCATCCCTTTTAACAAACCAAAAGTGTTTTGGGGAAATTGTACCCCTATCCCAGTGGGGACTATAGATTGCTTCTTAGGGGGCAATTGAATAGAATAAACAGTAGATAAATCCAATCCAGCCACTTTGGCCGTGGCACAAAAAGGCGGTTTAGCAGATTGAGTCAAGGGCCAACAGGTTAGGGTCATAAGCTCATCGGTGGTGGCTGCCACTTCTGTAATCTTTGCTGGTAATAACCTTGACAGAGGAGTCTCATTAGGGCCCATTGGCCTGTTATTTAACACATTTAGAGCAGTACTTAGATAATTGTGCCACCCCTTTTATGTGCCATGACTGAGTTTTCTCAGTTGTTGTTTAAGCAATCCTTTCATTCGTTTCATGAGGCCTGCAGCTTGGGGGTAATAAGGTATATGATAAATCCATTCTATATGATTTTTTTTGTATAAGTTTAAATCAACTTACCTGTAAAGTGGGAACCGTTGTCACTCTGAATCTGCCTTGGTGTTCCATAATATAACTTAATTGTATCAAATAATTTTATGGCACTCTGTTGGGTGGCTACTTTAGTTGGCATAGCCAATAAATAACCAGAATATGTATCAACAGCAGGGCAGGCATAAATATAGCCACAAGAATTTGGCAATGGTCCGATAAAATCTATTTGTCAGGTATGGGTGAGAAATAATCCCTTTTGAATATGACCTTGGTAGGGGTGTGGAACTCCCCGTTTATTTAACTGTTGGCATAACTGACATTGTTGTACTGCAGTGCAATATCATCATGGGTGACAAGGATTTCCCTTTGTTGTGCCCACCTGTATGAAGTTTGTTCTCCCAAGTGTCCATTCTTTTCATGGACCCATCATGCTAAGCCTGGGTTGTGCGCTGCATGACTTTGTACCAGCTGATCAGCATAAGAGTTATACTTTTGTTCTGTAGAAATTAAAGAACTCTGAGCATTAACATGAAATACAGTAACAGTTGTATTTTGGCATCATAATCATATGTCTTTTTGTAATGTCTTTTTAAGTTAAAAGACTTTAATTTTGGCAGAAGTTTATCAAAATTATCAAAAGATTTTAAAACACTTGGTCAAATAGGAAACAATGCCTAGTTATTTATTTAATCAAGTTGACAACAGAAACAGTTAAAGGCAAACAGAGAGTTAAAACAGTCAAAAAACAAAAAGAAAAACCTTAATAGAGAGACTTCAGTCATTTGGAACATAGGAAATTACTTTAACAAAACATAGATGTTTTGTTTTTTATATAGACTTACTTAAAAGAACATCTTTTAGGGCCGGTCCCGTGGCTTAGCAGTTAAGTGCGAGCACTCTGCTGCTGGCGGCCTGGGTTCGGATCCTGGGCGAGCACCAACGCACCACTTCTCCGGCCATGCTGAGGCCGCATCCCACATACAGCAACTAGAAGGATGTGCAGCTATGACATACAACTATCTACTGGGGCTTTGGGGGAGAAAAAATAAATAAATAAAAAAAATTTAAAAAAAAGAACATCTTTTAATCTCTATATAAAGAGCAGACCAAAAGTTTAAGAAAATTACCTTTATAAGAGAGAAAGCCAAATCCTAATTTTCCACTAGCCTACTTTAGCCAACTTGATCATGTACAAAACTCCTCAGGGTTTTACTTTTACAAAGCTTTTGTCACTTACTTTTTGCATTTAGAATTTGTCCCATGCCTTTTTTTTTTTTAAGTACTTTAGGACAAATTTATTTTTTAACAAAACAAACAAAAATATCTCTATTTTTTATACCTTTTTTACAGACAAGATACATTTTGCTTTTTGCATACAGACTATACAGACTTTCCAGAAATGTGTACTTTCTCATAGAAAATTTCTCAACATGCACAGAACATGTTTATCAGTAAATGTAAGCATTTTTCAGTTTTTCTGAGATAAGAAACCAAAGGCAGACAAATCTGTGCTTAGTAACCAATTTTTAATGTTTTGTCTTATGTGGAAATGACCCAGAGACTCAATAAATTTTTATTAACTTAATTTAGCAAAACTCTAAAGCTTCAAGTTACCAAAAAGATTTTGGAAGCTGTTTTTGAAATAACTTTGTCTTTTAGAAGTCTCTGTGTATTAATTAAAGATTGCATTTCATCATGAGAGGTTTTGAATCCTCTCTTTTAAGGGTGACTCTTAAGGTGGACTTATCTGAAATAGAGGTTTTCCAGAATAGCCATCACAATTTTAAATTACTTCAAAAGTTTACTTATTTTCACTTGTTTAATTTTAGATCAGGAATTTCGGGGGACTTGAAGCAGGGAAGCTCAGCAAGAGAAGGGAGAGGAGCGGCAGATTCAGCTTTGCCTGCTGGCATGTTTAATTCCTTTCTTATTTTTTCTTAGAGAGGCAGTACAGTATTCCTGATTTTATTTAGAAACCTCAAAGGATTAAAATAGGCTTCCCACTAGTTGTTTAACTCTGTAGCTGGCTTTTTCCAATTGCATAAGCAAATACATCCATTTTGGTAAACTGAAATTGCCCCATTTTGGCCATTTGCTCTGGAGTCTATGGAATATTGTGGCCATGTGGTGTTTCTTGGACATGGGCTCCTAGCTGAAGTCAGCCCATTTAGCCAAGAGGTGGCCCAGAGGGCTTTTCTTGGGGACAGATGGAGTTCCCTATGCTTCAAAATTACAAATATACAGAACAGACAGTGAAATGGGATCCCAAACAGAACAGATAGGTGCATCTAACAGATGCCGGGTAAAAGTCCTACAACTATTCCCACTCCAGTAGGGATAGCCCTGCCTCTTAAAGAGACAGGACTCCAGACGGAGGGGAAGGGAGTTCTCGGTGTAAGCAAAAACAAACAAATAGACAAACAAACAAATAATTCCAGAGCCTGTTTCCCTGTCATAAGAAAAATGTGCCCAGAGTCATCAGTGCTGGGTCAGATGGAAAGCACTGGGAGCAGTCCCTATGGCAAATCACCTAGGCAGCTGCTGGACTGTTTCCCAGGACATCCCACCCAGCCCAGGCCCACCAAGCCATGGACAAAGAGCTTCCCGGCTGGCTAGCCAAATTATTATTGGATACATATTCAGGCTCTCTATTTGTCACTTAAGAGGGGCCAAATAAAACTAGAATGCCAGGCTCATAGCAAGGAAAGAGTTCCTATTCTGGGTGACATCAGCCGGGACTGTAAATATGAAACTTCTTTTTTCAAAAGCACCTTCTCCCTTGTATTTTATCCCTATCTTCCACAGCCCGATGATAAGCAGTCAATAAACACCAACCTCGCTGGGCCAGAAAAGAAACATAGTCTCTCTCTTTTTTTTTCCCCCACCATCTGCAAAGCTTTGGTCACATCCAATGATTCACATCTCGCAGACAAACATCCCAAGATTCACATAATACTGAGCTACGAGCCCACTCCCCAGCCAGAGTACAAGAGGGAGGGTCCTCTCATCCTGGAATTTCTTCCACTTTGGCTTCAGTTACCTTTTGTTTGAAGAGGAAAGACATCTCCTTGATCGAATCCTGCTCACAGTGCCAATTATGTTATGAGAGGTTCAGGTGATTCGATCGGAGATGTAAAAGAAACTTTCCACTCCAAACAAATGGACTGAAGGTATATTTTATTATATAGAGGATAGTAAAGGTGATAGTCCGCAAACAGATCTGAATAGGTCAAATATTAAGAGGGAAACACACCAGCTCAATCGGAAAGGGAAATACCAGCTCAGCTGAGATAGCGGCAGATTCGAATAGGTCATACAATAAGAGGGAAAAACATCAGCTTGATCGGAAAGGGAAACACCGGATCGACCGAAGGGAAATGACACAAATCAACCAGAAAGAGAAACACCAGGTTGACTGAAAAGAGAAAAAACACATCAGATCAATTACTTCACAATAAATCAATTACTCACAACATCCACGCCCCACTGCCAGGAGAGTTCCTTTAATTGACACAGTTGGGCAGGAATCTTACGTCCTGGGCAAGGCGTCCCTTCCACAGGTGGAACTCTCAGCAGGCCTTGGTTTTCAGCAGTTTATATAAGCAGTTACAGAGTTTACAGAGCAAGCATTTAGTGTTCCCATGCACAAATGGTTATCAGTCGCATACGTGCACTGAGCCCCCTGGCTATTGTCCCAGCCCAGTAGTTGTGTACGTGCATTGTTTTCTCTGGTTATCATCCCAGCCTGGCACAGATGGCCAGTCTGTCCCAGGCTGTGGCACCCAAAGGGCCTTGAAATTTTTACACATTGCAACTATCTCCATGGGAGAAGGGCCAGTTCCCACCATGCAGAAAGCAGCTTTTATATTTCCTTTTGTGCTGGTGGCTGTAGGTCAATGGAGTGGTCAAACATGGCTGTACTCATGTCAAGACAGGCAGGGCCGGCTCCGTGGCTTAGCGGTTAAGTGTGCGCGCTCTGATGCTGGCGGCCCGGGTTCGGATCCCGGGAGCGCCCCGAGGCACCACCTCTCCGTCCAACGTGAGGCCGAGTCCCACGTACAGCAACTAGAAGGATGTGAACCTATGACATACAACTATCTACTGGGGCTTTGGGGGGAAAAAACTGAATAAATAAAATCTTTAAAAAAAAGAAAAAAAAAAAGACAGGCAATTATCAGGATAGTCGTATACAGATACAAGCAAGAAATTTTATCCATACTGGACTTTCATTTTGTGGATGTTATAGATACCCTCTCCCAGTTGTACTGAAATTTTAAATCCTCTAATGTGAAGATGTTACTAACAGGTATTGGCAAGCTGTGTTAAGCAATAGTCGTCATCATGATACGCTGGTGAGACCCTGAATGCAGATTGAACTGCAGTGTATTTAAAGCCACTTAAGAAGATGATCATGAACACTTACAAGAGGAGGTTTTTTTCACGGTGTACTTTCATTGAATGGATGTGATACAGCTTCTTTCCGAGCTGTGGTGAAAAGTGGAAACTCCCCTAGGAAGGTGTTCCTAACAGCTACACGCAAAGTAGGTTTAGCAGGGGTGTTTTCTTTTATATCAGGAAGGAAGCCTGAGTGCATGCAATGAACTGCAAAGATGAAAATGCACTTTACAATATGATCCTAAAAAGCTAAAGGAAGTGTTTTCCTCCACAGAGATCTTACATGGAATGGATGTTACAGATATTCTCATGCAGTTGCAGTGAAAGTTTACAAGCTCTCAAAGAAGGATCCTGCGTAAAGCTCCTTGCCAGCTGAGTTCAGCAAGTAGTTTCTTGTATTACATAGGAGAGAGAGCCTGAGTAACGGTCATTAACTACAATGATGGAAAAGGCAATTTGCAGGGGGATCCTATACACATACCAGCCAAAGATTTTCTCCACACTTGACTTTCATTTTATGGCTCTTATAGATACTCTCTCCCAGCTGTAGTGAAAAGTTTAAAAGCCCTCCAAGGAAGAGGTGACTTACAGCTACAGGGCTGTTGAGTTCAGAGCTAGTGTTCTTTCATTATATTTGAGGGAAAGCCTGAGTGCAGGCCATGAAGATCAATGATTGAATAATTCACTCATCAAGATGATCCTCAATAACTACAATGAGTTTTTTTTCCACTGTGTATATTATTTCAAGGGATATTATAGATATTTTCTCCCAGCAGTAGTGAAAAGGTTAAAAGCTGTCATGGGAAGACCTTACTTACAGCTAATGGCAACCTTTGCTCAGTAAGAACATCCTTTCATTTAATGTGAGAGAGAGCCTGAGTAAATGTCGTGAGCTGCAATGTTGGAAAAAGTACTTTTCAATGCAGATGTTAAACAGGTACAAGCAAGAGTTTTTCTCCACATTGTGCTTTTCATAAATGGATATTATAGATATTCTCTTCCCTGTATGGTGAAAAGTTTAAACCCTCTCATAGGAAGATGCTCCCTAACAGCTACCGGCAAACCGAGTTCAATGAGTACATTCTTTCATTACATGTAAGAGAGAGCCTGAACGAAAGACATGAACTGCAACCTTTGAAAAGGCACTTTTCAAGATGTTTATAAACAGGTAAAAAAAAGGAGTTTTTCTTCACACTGTACTTTCATTGAATGGATGTTACAGATAATCTGTACCATTTGTAGTGAAAAGTATAAAAGCTCTCAGAGTATTTTCCCAATAGCTACTGGCAAGCTGAGTTCAGCAGAAGTGCTCTTTCAATACATTGGACAGAAAGCTTGAGTGTAGACTATCAACAGCTTATGTGTGATATCAGTCATGTGTCCTTTGTGATATTACTTATATGTTTATGTGTGCCATCACTCCACATATTGTTATGTGTGACATCACATCAGTAGTGTGACATCACTCCCACTGCTATCTGTGACATCAGTGACATGTAACTTGTGACATCACTCCCATTGTGTGCATGTGATATCACACCCTTTTTTATGTGACGTGACACACATGTTTATGTGTGACATCACATCCCGTGTGTGTGTGTAACAACATCCTCATTGTGTGTCATCTCTCATCAATTGTGAGTGACATCAATCTTAATTGTCATATGACAATTATGTGTCATAACCATTATTATGTGTGGTGTTACTCCCAGTATTATGTATGACATCAAACCAATTGAGTGTGAAATCACTCTGATAGTGTGTTTGACATCACTCCAATGGTGTGAGTGACATCACTCCCATTTTGTGTGTGACATCACTCCCACTGTTATGGGTGACATCACACCCAATATGGGACATCACACAACTTGAGTGTGATAACACTAGGATCGCCAGTCACATCTCTTAAATTGTGTGATATCACTCCCATTGTGTGTGACAGCAGTCATATTCTTAACTGTGATGTGACACCCACTGTTATGTATGAAATCACTCCCAGGTTTCTGTGAAATCTCTCATATTTTACTCTGACATAGTACACTTGTGTGGTTTGTGTAACTCTCATTCTTATGTGTGAATTCACACTCATTTTCATGAGAGACACCCCTCCCATTGTCTGTGACATCACAAGTTTAGTGCGTGCCATCACTCACATTTTGTGTGTGACATCAATGTGTCTGTGACATCACACCAATGGTGTATGTGTGACAAGGCTCTCAATTGTGTGTGAAAACACACCCATTGATATGTGTGACAGCATTCACATATTTTTGCAACATAACTTATTTTTATGTATGAAAGCACTCCTATTGTGCATGTCACATCATTCACATATGTTGACATCACACCTATTATGTGTGACATCAATCCAATTTAGCATAAGAAATCACTATTTTTACTTTTGATGTTGCCTCAATATTCTGTGTGACTTCACAGTATTTGTCGAGGACATCACTCTGCCTGTGTGACATCACTCACATGGTGTATCTGTGATTTCACTCACATTTTGTGTGACATCTCTCTGTTACGAGATATGACATGTGTTGTGTTGTATGACATGACAACAACAGTGTGACTGCACTCCACTTATGTATGACATCATATGAATTGTGTGACAACACTCCCACTGCTATGTGTGACATCATTGATGTGTCCCTTGTGATATAGCTCACATTTTAAAGTGTGACTGTACTCCCAATGTGTGCATGTGATATCACTCCCATCATTATGCATGACGTGACACACATGGTTATGGATGACATCACACTACGTGTGTGTGAGAACTTCCTCATTTTTTTCACATCACATCAACTATGTGTGACATCAACCTTAATTAGCATATGATATTCCAACCATTATTATGTGTGATGTCACTCACAGTATTATGTATGACATCACACCAATTGAGTGTGACAACACTCTGATAGTGTGTTTGACATCACTAAAATGGTGTGTGTGTGACATCACTCACAGTTTGTGTGTGACACCACTCCAATCATTATGTGTGACATCACACTCATTTTGGGACATCATACACTTTGAGTGTGATAACACTAGGTTAGCCTGTCACATCTCTCAAATTGTGTGATATCACTCCCATTGTGTGATGGCAGTCATATTCTTAACTGTGATGTGACATCCACTGTTATGTATGAAATCACTCCCAGGTTTCTGTGAAGTCTCTCACATTTTACTCTGACTTAAATCCCACTTGTTTATTTTGTGTAACACTCGTTATTTGTGAATGCATACTCATTTTCCTTAGAGACACCACTTCCAATGTCTGTGACTTCACTGGGATGGTGTGTGCCTTCACACACATTGTGTGTCTGACATCACTCAATGTCTGTGTGACATCACACCAATGGTGTATGTGTGATAGTGCTCACATTTGTGCGTGAAGACACACCCATTGATATGTGTGAAAACATTCACATTTTTTGTGACATAACACATTTTTATGTATGACATCACACCTATTGTGTGTGACATCCCTCCAATATAGCATATGAAATGGCTATTGTTACGTGTCATGTCACTCACAATATTCTGTGTGATGTCACACTAATGCTCAAGGACATAACTCGACTAGTGTTGTGACATCACTCCCATGGTGTTTCTGTGACTTCACTCATATATTTTGGGTGACATCTTTCCGTTATGTGTGATATCATGCCTGTTGTGTTGTATGACATCACACCAATAGTGTGACATCACTCCCACATATATGTGACATCACTCACGTGTCCTTTGTTATATTATTCACATGTTTATATGTGACATCACTCCCATTATATGTGACACCATATGAATTGTGTGACAACTCTCCCAGTGCTATGTGTGACATTGTTGAAATGTCCTTTGTGACATAACTCACATTTTAAAGTGTGACATCACTCCCGTTGTGTGCATGTAATATCACTCCCACCCTTATGCATGACATGATACATGTGGTTATGGGTGACATCACACCACTTGTGTGTGTGTAACAAAATCCTCATTGTGTGTCACATCACATCAATTGTGTGAGACATCGACCTTAATTAGCATATGATACCCCAACTGTCATTATGTGTGGTATCACTCCCAGTATTGCATGTGACATCACACCAATCGGGTGTGACATGACTCTGATAGTGTGTTTGACACCACTCCAACAGTGTGTGTGTGACATCACTCCAATCCTTATGTGTGTCATCACAACCATTTTGTGACATCCCACACCCTGAGTGTGATAACTCTAGGATAGCCTGTCACATCTCTCAGATTGTGTGATATCACTCCCACTGTGTGTGACAGCAGTCATATTCTTAACTGTGATGTGACATCCACTGTTATGTATGAAATCACTCCCAGGTTTGTGTGAAATCACTCATGCACTCAGCCTGAAGTGGCAGTTTGGGGAGAAGACTGTAGAGCCCTTAGAAACTTGTCCCTAGAGCCAAGCAAAACTATCCCTCTCTTCCATACCTGGAGCTAACACTGTGTAGAAACTCCCTCTGTTCCAGGTCTTAAGGATCTCTTACACATAACTTCCAAGACACAGTGCTGTTACAGCCTGTTCCGAGAGGCATTCCCTCAGATTCACTGAAGAACGCCTGTTCTCCACTGAGCCTGCAAGTGGCAGTTTGGCAAGAAGACTGTAGAGCCCTTCATGGCTTGTCCCTAGAGCCAAGCAAAACTATCCCTCTCTTCCATTCCTGGAACTAGTACCGTGCAGAAATTCCCTCTGCTCCAGGTCTTAAGGATCTCTTACACTGAACTTCCAAGGCACACTGCAGCTACAGCCTGTTCTGAAAGACATTCCCTCAGATTCACTAAAGAAGGCCTGTTCTCCACTCAGCCTGCAAGTGGCAGTTTGGGAAGAAGACTGCAGTGCCCTCAGAGGCTTCCCTAAATTCTGGTAGCCACTCCTTTCTCACATTTTGAAATGCGGCTGGATTTACCAAAGAAGTATATAAGGCAGACATGAGTCTTGGATAAGATAAGGGCCTCAGATGATCCCAGTCTTCCTGTCCGGCTATGTCATAGAGTCCCAGGAGGCTGACTGTGTAGTGATGAAAGAAGGTGGGCACTCCCTCCCCCAGGAAGGAGTTGTTGGCATGGCTCAGGAGTATGCATGTCTTACCATGCCCGGTGGCCATCCACCACCCACTTGATCACCAGCGCACCTGGATTCTGATGGCCTCTGGACAGGTTCCCCTAGCCCAGCCCCCGCCCTGGTCCAGGGTACAGCCCCAGCCAGCCTGAGGGCTCTGCTCTGCACAGCAGCCCCGCCCCCCTCCCCACCTCATCCCCCAGCTCCCCAGCTTGAGTGGAGGGGGCGGCTTCCTGGGATGCTGCTGTAACCTCCTTGGTTGCTGGCCAAATGCCCTCCTGGGCCTGGATCGCCAGCTGCCCACTGCGTTTGCTGCTGGGTGCCCGCACTCTCTGCCTGGCCTGGCCTCCCTCCCCCAGGAGGATCATCGGCTGGATCGTCTGCTTGTAAATTTATGTTTTCACTGCTAACTCCTCTTCTGGGCTGTTTATTCCTGTAAGGAAAAGACCGCATCTTTTTCAGCTTCATAGTTCCAGAGCTACTGGGAAAGTGATTATCACGTAATAAGTTTGCAATTTACTTACTTCTTTAATAACTTGGTGAGTTAATTATTTCATAAGATTTTCTTACCTATCATTTACTAGTGTATTTGATACTGAAGAGAAAATACATAATGAAAACAGTCAAAAGATTAGGAGATTTTCCATCTATTACAGTAAAAAAAAAGCCACTTACTGGAATTGGGTTTTCAATAATATTTAAAGTGATGAGCATAAAAGTTGTAAACAAAGATATGAGGTAGTTTCCCATGCAGAGTAATGAAACAAATATCTAATAAGATAACCTTTGATTTGTCAGAGTTCTAGTGAATATGGAGTTGACAAGACATAAATGGTCCATGTAGGCAAGGTTATGGTGAAACTGAGGGCCAGGGACAGCACTCACGGAAATTAACATCTGCCTGACCGTTGCAGAATGCCTCATGCTAATATGTAGCATAAAGTTATAGTTTGGGCCTGCAAATACTACTTCTGGTTATTTATCTAAAGGAAACAAATCAATGTGTATTCTGCATTACTTTTTAAAAAATAAACAAAGAAATATTGTGATTAATATAAATGCCCAACAGTGAAACAAAGTTTAATAAATGTGTATTTACAGGTATAAAGTCATTTATATTAAGGACACAGAACAAATATTGATTGAATACATCCTACGTTCTCAGTATAATGCAAGATGTTTTATATGTATTATTGAATTTCATCTTGACAAACACATGAGGCAGGTACTGTTACCGCCCAATGTGGGGCCTTCTGCTCACCAAAAGACATGCCAATAATCAAGAGGCAAGGTGGTAAGAGAAAAAGGACTTTTTTATTACAGCTTGCTAGAAAGAGGGAAGATGGCTGACTCATGTCCAAAAGAACCATCTTAAGGGGGAAAAAGTCTTACAGCAGTTATATAGACTGGGGGGTTATTGGGGAGGGGGTTAGGAATGTTGACCTTCTGGTCTTACAGACTGGGAGTCACCACACCAGATCTTTCAGTTTTCATTGATGATGGCTATTAGCATAGATTATCTGTTGGAGGGTCATCACATTCCTAAGGAACTCAAAAGAACAAAGTTATCATCTTATTGCAGCTGGGAGGTACATGCACAAGCAAGGGTCATAAAACCAACATAGCAGTTAGATCTCCTGGAGGGTGCATATCCAGCTGGGCTAGTTAGTCAGAGGTCATTCAAAGTTACAGTAGGGTTTCTTTTCTACAACATGGCTTCCCTCATGTCAACCTTGTCTTGAGCCTGTATCAATGTACTACTATTGTCAGTTTGCAGACATGGACACTGAGGATCAAAGAGATAAATAAATTTTCACATGGTCATAAACCTAGTAAATGATATTTCTGGACACAAACTCAGAATTATGGTTCCCAAATCTAAACATTTGCAACTATAGCATAGAGTCTTGATTTAAAAAGTTATAATCACAAAGACATGGAAATTTAAGAGCATTGAAAATATGTGTGATAGGGCCGGCCCCGTGGCTTAGCAGTTAAGTACACACGCTTTGCTACTGGTGGCCCGGGTTCGGATCCCAGGCGCAAACCGAAGCACCACTTCTCTGGCCATGCTGAGGCCGCATCCCACATACAGCAACTAGAAGGATGTGCAACTATGACATACAACTATCTACTGGGGCTTTGGGGGAAAAAAATATATATGTGTGATATATTCTAGAGGGAAAAATATAAGTGCACACATAAAAATAGAACACGTTGTCCAGATCCTGGTTTCCAGGTGCCATCCTCCCATAGAAGATAGCAGGGATCCTTGGCGAAGTGGTTGTTTCTAGAGCTGAGTCCAGGAAAAGATAAGATGAGCCAGGAGCATATTGTGCTGCCAGAATATAAGAAGTGAAAAAAACACAGTAGCTTGTCCAAAGAGCAAAACACACAGGAGCTAATCTGATGATGGTTCCATTAGCAAAGCTAGAACACCTTGAGCAACAAAATAAATGATGGTAGTATTGGATAATAACCCAAAGAACAAAATAACTATGAATAAGTGCATATTGGTATATAACTAACTAAATACGTAGAGAAGAAAGAACAACTCTTTCTTAGAGAACAATTCCAATTAAAATATGTCAAAAGAATAAGGGAAATGAGAATTTGCCACCAAAATACCACAGTAATAATTGGTAGAGGCGACATATTGATAGGATGCCAAAAAGTATAAATGAAATTTACATAGTCTTAATTATCTTTCCCAAATTTATTTATCTATTTATATAAATTACAAAGAAAAGAACCATAACTTTGCAATGAAGAAGCCTGGCAGACACTACTTTAAGTGATCAAGTTTAACATCACTAGTAATGTCACTAATGGACATCATGCATCCTCTGATAAGATGAACAGGGCACACATGTAACCTCTCTGGTACTTTTCCCTATAATGAATAACCTCAATTTAATCATGAGAAAACAGCAGGCAAACTTAAATTGAGGGACTTTCTACAAAATACTTGACCAAGAATCTTGAAAAGTATCACGGTCATGAAAGAAAAGGAAAGAAAATTGGGCAGTCACCGATTTCAGGAGACTAAGGCAACATGACGCTAATTGCAGGATGATGATCTGGATTGGATCCTAGAACAGAAAAAGGACTTTTTGGAAAAACTGGTGAAATTGAATAAAATTTGTAGTTTAGTTAATACTTTGTATCAGTGTAAATTTCTTAGTGTTAGTAATTGTACTATGATTATGTAAGACGTTAATATTCATGAAGCTGGGTGAAGCACATATAGAAATTCTGTAAGTCTAAAAATATCTACATAAAAATTTTTTTAAAAATCTGATTAACTAGAATTCAAAATGACTTTATAAGCAAACATTAATTCAATTGAGCAAGCATGGATCCTAGAGCATGGTCAACCACAGTCTCTATACCAATTATATATTGGTAGCCACTGTACCTATTTCCTCATCAAATATCAGAATATTAAAGAACTGAGACAAATTTTAAATCTTGAAAGAGGCTATTAACTCTAAATAATGTGAAAGTACACACAACATCGTTCTCATCTTTGTAGTCCCACACATAGTATCTGTTATTTAATAGCTGCTTAATAAATGTGTATTGAAAGAATGAGTGAGAGAATGGATGGAAATTTAAGATTTTGGGTATACAACTCAATTATTTCAAAATTTTATTTTCTCAAGACACATACTAGAATGGGAAAAAAATGTAGTACTATTTGTTTTGTCCTGATATCTGAATATGCTGATCATCGGTAGGTAATATGGCACCTCTATAATAGATTTTATTCTTTTTTTAACATTTCTAATGTGACAAGTAGAACTAGAGATGTGTTTTTTATTCCCCAATGAAGAATGTCTTGTTTCATCCTTGTAATACTAAATTCCTTTTAAAGATAAGTAAAATAAGAGAATGTAACAATCACAGTAGAGAAATAATTTAATTAGACAAATCTGTGAGATCCTTCCAAGCTAGTTTTTGTCAGAGTGCTTGTCAATAGTCCATGGACCTGGGGCATTTTGATAAATTCACTTTTGTGTGTCAATCTCAGATCTACAAACTTAGAATCTTTATAGGGTGTGGCCTAGGAAGCTGCTTTAAAGAAATAAACAGGGGCCAGCCCAGTGGTGTAATGGTTAAGTTCAGTATGATCCACTTTGTTGACCCAGGTTCGCAGGTTTGAATGCCTGGTGCAGACCTACACCACTCATCAAGCCATGCTGTAGCAGTGACCCACAAACAAATTAGAGGAAGATTGACAACAGCTGTTAGCTCAGGGCCAATCTTCCTCACCAAAAGATAAATAAATAAATAAACAAACAACAAATGGAATAATAATGTGAGTTGAGTTTTTAGAAGCACTGACCTATCAGCTGGGCATGAAACTGAGAGCATGAGTCTGATTTTTCCTTAAGGTTTCTAGTTCATTTTCCTAAATGGCAATACTTCTTCTCAGCCAATGATTTTGTGTATGTACCACTGAGCACAGTCGATTAAAAATCACTGAATGCCTGCATTAAAAATAAATACACACATGATTTGTTGACATGGATGGTAACATGATTTCAGGTATATTAACACTATTAAATCAGTAGATAGGAAATCTCACTTCTTTTTGCTGAGAGGCTTCTCTAACATCACATATCCTGTATGTTTTCATAATGTTTTAGAAAAGATTTTATATATATATAAAGGTTTTATATATATACATGTGTAATACATGTATATGTATATATACACACACACATTAATAATATCAAAATAAACATGATTTTTAAACTATGTCAATTACATTTTCATTATGTCTATGGATATTTAAACTGAAATATACAAAAGTAAGGAATATGTATTTCTGCAGGGTTCTATTAGAGATGGGTTCCAGGTGAATTAAGAATAGACCTTGGGGTACAAGTAAGATACAAATCTCAAGATATCTAAGATACAAATTAACCAATTCCTTCATGCTAGAAGCTTGAGAGTTTGAGGAAGAGATGCTGGTATAAGAAGACTGTTTAACACACTAGATTTCAGAAGACAATCCTTTGTCATGGGACTGCTTTAGAAATACACTAAGAACAAAACTAATCCTAAATATGAATCTAAGGTTGAGCTAAAAAATTAGATTTTAATTCTCAAGAAGGCACGTAAACAATTACTTTGTTAATTTGGTTCTTACTTTTATATTATCAATGGAATGTAACATACACAATATCCAATATTGTCATCAAAACCACCAATATCTCTTTCATCAACTTTATAAGATTAATAGGGGTCCATTATACAGGAAATAGAGCTCTGTGCTAATAATAGCAGCAGCAGCAACAACAACAGATTCAAGCCATTATATTGACATTTCATAGGATTCAGAATTGTAGATGAGGCAAATGTTACTATGCCAAAAATTAATGGTGATTTTAGTGAATATTGCACAATGTTTTCTCTTCTTGTTGTCTGATAATAAACCTGAAAATCGGTAGAAGATAGCTGAAAACACAGAGAGTTTCCTTCAGATGACTAAATCCCAGCTAAGTCTAGTTTTACCATCCTCTTCTTCCCGTAACTCTGTATGTGTGTTTGTGTGCTTCTCACACTGGGAAACTTTTTCTTTTCACATGCCTGCATCTTCTGGTAAGACTTAAGCAAAATGCCTTTAATGACAGGCAAGATAAAATGCCTTCATTGACTAAATGTTTGTTAAACAAGTGAATGGGTAAATAAATAGGAACACGTGATCACAGGAGACACTAAATGATGAGGTATAC
The DNA here is from genome assembly GCF_057802395.1 of Ceratotherium simum simum. NCBI lineage: Eukaryota > Metazoa > Chordata > Mammalia > Perissodactyla > Rhinocerotidae > Ceratotherium > Ceratotherium simum. The sequence goes on along the minus strand of NC_141900.1, from coordinate 11,569,591 downwards.
TCAATATAACTTCAAGGCTCTCTGGGTTACTCAAGTAGATAGTTAAATATATGAAACAAACTTACATATTAGTTTCAGTTTTACTTATTTATCACATACTTATGTCAATTGAATTAAGCAAATAAGTTCTCTAATTTCTAGTGAGATCACCTTATTTTTTAATTCTTTAATTTAAATATAATAAATCATTCATTTTACTGTTTGTATCCTTTTTATCATTGACTTGAAAACTACTGCTTTCCAATGAATTGGCTATATCGCCTGATGTCGTAGATAACTGTGCATTTTTTATGGGAAACAAACATGTTCACTAACTACACACAGAAAACAATTTGACTGTGTCATAGATTAAGTTCCTCATTTGGTCTTAGCTCACCAATAGAAGGAAAGGATATGTGATAGAAAACAAAAGTGTAAAGAATTTTAGCATTAACATGTAAAGTAAGCAGGATATTTTTCTCTCTCTCTGTCTCTCTGCCTCTCTCTCTCTCTCTCTATATATATATATATATGCACATATATATTTTTTTTCCTACAAAATTTAGCAAAGCTTTATTGAGTCCAAGGAGCTATTATCTGTGTCCATCTAAGATCTTATTAAGTTCCTAAAACAACCCTGCAAAGTAGCTGTCAGGTGTTGAAAAACTAAGACTGCCACACAAACGTATCATTAAATTCACAAATTATAGAACCTCTTTTCCTAAATTATCTTTATATTTTCTAAGTGTATCATATAATTAATTCCAGTAGATAAATTTCTAAGTATATGATTTTGGGCCCAATGATAGACTGGTGTAGATTATATCTCAGGAGGGATCTATTCAAAAATCATTCCAGATAGATATCTTTTAGAGTGCTATCAACTCCACACAATTGTGAACTATGAATTTGTTTATTAGTGTCTAAGTTCTATAAAAGCAATGAAAATCATGCATAAGTTCAAAATTAACTTGAATATTTGCTTTCTATCTGTTGCTATCTCATTATTGGGGGCTAAGTCAACTTTGAGTATTAGCTCTTTAGATGTGAATCCTTCTCTAACTTTTGTTATTGTTATCCAAGTAAGTCAAGGCCTGAGTTGATAAAAATGGCTGAGAACAATTTCACTGAGGTGGCTCTCTTCATCCTCTCTGGATTTACCAATCACCCTGAGCTACAAGTCAGCCTTTTCTTAATGTCTCGCTTTATTTATCTGTTCACTGTTTTGGTGAAACCTGGACTAATTGTATTAATCAAAATTGACTCTCAGGCCCAGACACTATGTACTTTTTTTCTTAGTCATTTAGCATTGTTGACATATTTTATTCCTGTACTGTAACCCAAGGCACTGGTAAATTTCCAATTCAAACAGAAAATCATCTCCTTTGTCAGCTGCTTTGTTCAAATGTACTTTTTTGTGGGTTTGTTGTACAGCCAGTGTTTTCTTCTAGGGTCAACAGCCTGTGACCACTATGTAGCAATGTGCAATCTCCTATTGTATTCTATGGTTATGTCCCAGAAAGTGTGTAACTGGCTGGGAGTAATGCCATATATCATATGCTTCACAAATTCTCTGATATCCATCTGTGTGATAAGCAGTTTGTCACTCTGTGATTCCAGCATCAATCATTTTTCCTGTGACACCACAGCTCTTTTGGCCCTGTCCCCTGTAGACACACCCAGCACAGAAATGGTGCTCTTTCTTCTGGCTGAGTTCACTCTTCTTAGTTCTCTCCTCATCATCACTGTCACTTACACTGCCATCATCTCAGCCACCCTGAGGATCCAGTCTGCAGGAGGCAGAAGGCCTTTCCACCTGCGTGTTCCACCTCATGGGTGTAACTATCTTCTATGTGTCCGTGATTTTCACATATTTGCAGCCTGATAACACCTGACTCAGGCACAGATGGCATCTGTATTCTATACCATTGTCATTCCAATGCTGAATCCACTAGTCTTTAGTCTGAGGAAAAAAGATGTAAAAAGTGCTCTCCTGAGAGTCATACACAGAAAACCTTTTCCATGTTGAATCTATGAATGTTACAATGAAAACAAACCTGGATGGTTTCAGGCATTCAATTGCTCCAACAATCAAGAAAATAGTAGAGTAACCTCAAAAGGCATAACACAAAACTAAATGATAACATAGAGTCTTGAAATTTGGGAGGTGAATTATTACTTTATTTGTTTATATGGACTACTGAATCATCATATTAGAAGTTTAGTTCAGTACATAAATTATTCAGATGTAGACACGCACAAGTAAGTAAAGAAGAGTCTGACCAGTGACTGAATCCACCCTGAACGTCTGTGTGTGAGTATACCATCACACTGAAGCATCTTAAACAATTATTAAATTGACTTTTCATATGGTTTGACATCCTGTTTTCTCAGCCATCAAAAAATTGAGAGTAGAAAATTAGTAGATTAAGAGATGGTAACTCTTAAGTGTTATTAACAAGAAGTAATGATAGTTGATAGACTGAGAGCAAAGGAAAGAGTACAGAATTAACAAAAGAAATATAAGCCACAGGGTGGAGGGTGGACTGAGGTCATTTCAGTGACATGCAAACTCTAATGATGGCAACAGAACTGAGGTAATATGGAGAACTCTCAATAATGTGGATTCATTTTGCCATAACAGTTAAAATTTTGATCATTTATCTGTGAAATGTGATCTTTGATGATGTATTGTGATATATTTATAAAGTAGAATATGTTCTCCATCAAAATCAGCAGTTCAATTTCTAAATAACCATAATGTGCCTCCCTAAATTCAAAGATCTCAAAAAATTTTAAATGTGTATGTGTTTGTGTTTGGGGGCGTGTGTGTGTGTGTGTAGGTAAATGAAGCACTACCTGTAGTTTAATTCCTGAAACATTTTGAAGGTGTATATAGAGATTCTCATTTCTCCAAATCAAGCAGAAAGACTTTATTAAGTCTACAGTATTAAAAGGGGAAACTGGGTTTTTGTTTTATTTTTCCTTAAAAAGAGACATTAAGGTAAACTCCATTCAATAAACTCTCCTAGGCTTTGTTACAAAATGACCACTGGTAAAGATGTATCTACTCCTCAGTACAGCCTTTACTGTGCATGAATCATTGAGCAGAATTCAAAGGAGTTAGGCAACCACATGTAAAATGTGTGTTGAAAGGAACTGAAGACTAATTTGGTGAGGTTCTCTTAAAAGAAAATGTGTGTTTATAATATTTCTCTTTCTCCAACAAGATTGTAAGCTCCTTGTGAGGAGTTTATTTATTCATATTTGTGCTCTCCACAACATCTAGCAAATATATTACATACAAAATACGTAAGAAAACATTTTCTTTGCTTTTTGTTTGCTTGTGGAAGCACAGTAATGAATTCATTAAGATCAAGGATTCTACCTTGCGCATGTTTGTATCTTTCTTTGGTATTTGGACAATTGTGTGCATACTGGCATTAAAAAATATTAGTTTATGATGATTGGATAAAGATGTGGTATATATATACAATGGAATTCTACTCCATAAAAAAGACAAAATCATCCCATTTGCAACAACATGGCTGGACCTGGAGGGTATTATGTTAAGCTAAATAAGCCAGACAGAGAAAGACAAACACTGTATGATTTCACTCATATGTGGAAGATAAACTAACATACAGACAGAGAGAACAGTTTGGTGTTTACCAGGGGCAAGGGGATTGGGAGTTGGGCACAAGAAGTGAAGGGAGGCATTTATATGGTGACTGACAAACAATAATGTACAACTAAAAGTTCACGATGTTATAAACTGTTATGACATCAACAAAAAAGGTATATTAGTTTAGTTGAAAATTCCAAAATTCTTTCCAAAACATTTCTTACTTATATATTAGAAATGGCATAGTAATTAACAGATATATTCTTTTACAAATGATTTTTTCCTGAATGATTAGGATATGGAAATAAGTATGCAAAGAATTATACTTTATATATATGATTTTAAATAACTGGACTCAACTGATTAGGCATTCTCATATGTCATACATCACAAACAAACCTCCTATAAAGAGAATCAGTCTTCAGGCTTGGGAGTGGCTGAAGGTAACTCATGTGAAGAGATCTGTGTGTGCAAATGTATATACTTGGTCTATGGATTTTTAATTTTCTTCTCTAATCTATATTACTGGGGTCTGGATCTTGCAAACTTCATTTTAGAATGTAATATTTTACATTATAAAGTATTATAAGTGACAACTTATGAAACATACTATGCTTTATTTTAGGGACATATTGAGGCTACTATCTATCTCTTCACTTATTCCCTTTTATTAAGCCTTCATGAGATTTTTTTCCTTCTAAGCCCAGTGTCTGATTCAGACTGGTTGCTCTGAAGATTTCTCATCATCATGACAGCCATTAAACTGATTTTATTTCACTTCTTTTTCTTTTTCTACCAAGGATTTTCATTTATGTATTCTAAATACAATGCTCAATTTTCTATAATTGTGTGAAACATCATGGCTTCTGTACCTTATTTATATTTACACTTGTTCTAATTGTATTATTTTTATTTTCACTTGTGTTGAATATGTATACTTCTATAGATAATTTCAAAAATTAATATTTATTTAGTATTAATAAAATTATGTATCTAATTGTTCTTTTTAAGTTATTTATGTTTTCTTGCTGGTCTCTCTCCAGGAACAAAAATGTGCCACACTTTTCTTGCTCATCATAAGAAGTAGTAATATGTTTTATTTGTCTGAAGTTATGATTAAATGTCCGTATATATTTTTCAATATGCTCTTCATATTTGTCCCTGGCATACCATACCTCCCATCATTCTCTCTTCTAGCTGCTCTTTCTCTACCTTCCCTCTAGACTCTGTGATACATATCTTTCCAGAATGGGCCATGCATACCTTTGTCTTCTCTTCTTTCTTTCTAATGGACTCTCTCAGAACTCTTAACAGATCCAGATGATCAACTTGATAAAATTTAGAGCTATGTCCTAGAAGTGATCACAGTATGTGAAATTTGTCAGACATCTTCTTTTATTATTACACTGTAACAAGACATTCACTTTAAAATATATTCAGTGCATTGGGCTCCAAACTAATGACACTGAGTTATTTTATGGTCTGTTGATCTGTGGTGCCTTTGTAATGTTCCTGTGAACCATTAGTAGTCCTTGAATTTATGTTCTATTTCACCAACTTTAAGATACCTTTTCTATCAAAATTTTTTTTAAAAGGTTATTTTTCTTAACTTGTTTTATTTCAAGAAGTATTGCAGGAATTCCTGCAGAAAAATTATTCAATGAAAATAAAATAAACTGAATGAAATTGACTTTTCGATATCATGTAGAGTCAGACTCACTCTTATGCCTATATACAAAGATTAGAGGCCCATTCAGAAATGAATTCCTAAAAATCTAGTGGTTTCCCACTCTCCAAATAAATTTTCATCAAAACTGCAAAAACACAAAAAGAAATGAATTCCAGATCATTATCTGATAATTAGAGAAATTAGTGTAGAGTAAGTTAGGATTTTGCACAGGATATTTGCTGTTCAAAATATGGAGATGGGAGGATGAGTAGAGAAGGTGTCTAAAAGTAGCTAAAAGGAACAAATAAGAAAGAAAAATGCCTTTTAAAAAAACTATAGTACCTTGACCATACTATTTCTGATTTCTTCCTCATGGCCCTATTCCAGAACCCCCTGAAACTGGTAGTCAAATAGTCATTTATGATTATTCTTAAAAGTCATATAGATAAGCAATGTATTTTCAGACTCCCACCAGGTTCCTTATAGATAACGTGTCTGACACACTTGGGTTACCATGGTAACAGCTGCTTCAGTTGTTTTTCAGGAACTGAGAGTCAACTCCTTGTCCAGTTCAGGCCAGTTTAGACCAATAACTCATCAACTTGGTCTGTGTGAATTTCCAATAGATGATCTTTTATTGTTAGGGGACCAAAAACTCCACCCTCAGATCATGTTAATACCACCATTTTGTGAACATGCATCCTACGAAGAGCCATGAAGTTTGACTGGGCTTGTGCAGATAACCAATTATCTCACTTCCCCTTACCTCCAATCGTCTATCCCCACACTTCAGACCACGCTGCCCCTTTATCCCATAAATCTCTTTAATCCTCATTTTTGGGGAGGTGGATTTGAGACTTGTTCTCCCATGTCCTCACTTGGCTGCCTCTTGAATACACACTTTCTCTGCTGCAAAACTGGTCATCTTAGTGATTGGCATACTGTTCAGCAGGCAAAATGAGCCTGGTTCCATAACACCCAATCTCCTATACTGGTTTACATTTTATATCTTTTCTTATAGTACTTTTCATCTTCTAACTTGTTGTAGTAGTAATTTTTGTACTTTTTTCTGTTTCCTCCTGCTGAGAATTTATAATCTATAAATACTATAACTGATAAGGCCAAACTTGATTATCAACATTTGAATCTTTCTTTCATAGCATCTATGAATTGTTTATATTAGTTGATTACAATTAATCCATAAATTTATAAAATTTAACTTAAAGGGGTCACATTTTATGACTACTATGCAATATAATTTAAAAGTAATATTGAAAAGATAAAAAATAATGTTAGTTTGAACATTAAAAACATTTAAAAATAACCTTAAATTATTTTTAATCAAATAGGAAATTAAAAAATTAACTTTAGATTATCTATATAATGTGCCACAATAAGAATAATTAATACAACTACACATAAATTAAAAGTAAAGCAACACTCAAATAATGGAAATATTAAATTCCTGTATTATTAAACAGGTAACAGAAAGTAAATAAAACAAACATTTATTACTAGGTGCTAGAGAAGAAAACGATGACTTCAACCTGAAGGGAAGCAGAATTTGCCACCCCAAAATATGCCTCTTTGGTGTAAGGATTATCTTGAGCTCATTATTTTTAAGAAACAATAGACACAGGAGAAGCTCTGAGAACCTAGTAGAAGTTACCATTTTATAAGTGACATTGATAAGGGAAATCTCCATTTGTAAGGCCATCTCCCCCTCAGTACCAGGAAGAGGAGGATGACCAAATGTCTAGCAACTCCTATCAGTGGAGAAGACATGGACTTGAATCTGCATAAAGACTATGCCCTGGTTTCCTGTGCTTTACCTGGTGACCTCCCATAACTGGCCCCCATTCCCCCATCATCTTCTTTTGTCTTCAGGTGGAGATGATATTTAAGGTGGTGGCTTGGGTCATTTTGGGGAGTTACTCAGTTTTCCTGGGTGTCTCCCATGTATACAGGAGGGCATACATGCTATTAAACTTCTGTTTGTTTTTCTCCAGTTAATCTGCCTTTTATCACAAGGGGGTCTCAGCAAAGAACCTGGAAGAGTAGAGGAAAAATTTTTATTTTTCCTCCCTCACAAACCTAATAAAGTAAGGGAAATAAAATGATGAAATTTAGATAACAATTAATAAATCAGAAAGCAAGGAAAATATAGAACTGCATTTATTCCAAAAAGAAAAAGAGCCATTCTTTCATGAGTCAAAGAAGCAAAGAAAGAAAGAAAGAAAGAAAGAAAGAAAGAAAGAAAGAAAGAAAGAAAGAAGGGAGGGAGGGAGGGAGGGAGGGAGGAAGGAAGGAAGGAAGGAAGGAAGGAAGGAAGGAAGGAAAGAGAAGGAGAGAAAGAAAGAAAGAAAGAAAGAAAGAAAGAAAGAAAGAAAGAAAGAAAGAAAGAAAGAAAGAAAGAAAGAAAGAAAGAAAGAAAGAAAGAAAGAAAGAAAGAAAGAAAAAGAAATGAAGGGATGGAGGAAGAGAGGGAGGAAGGAAAGGAAGAAGGAAAGGAAGAAAGAAAAACAATAGCTAGAATAATCTAGGAGAGAGAGAAAAAATATATATAGGAAGTTTCAGGTCTTATATTCAAGTCTTTAATCCATTTGGAGTAATTTTTGTGTATGGTGTAAGGTAAGGGTCTACTTTCATTTTTTTGCATGTGGCTATCCAGTTTCCCCAACACCATTTGTTGAAGAGACTTTCTTTTCTCCATTGTATGTTCTTGGCTCCTTTGTCAAAGTTTAGCTGTCCATAGATGTGTGGGTTTATTTCTGGGCTTTCGATTCTATTCCATTGATCTGTGTGTCTGTTTTTGTGCCAGTACCATGCTGTTTTGGTTACTATAGCTTTGTAGTATATTTTGAAATCAGGGAGTGTGATACCTCCAGCTTTGTTCTTTTTTCTCAGGATTCCTTTAGCTATTCGGGGTCTTTTGTTGTTCCATATAAATTTTAGGATTCTTTGTTCTATTTCTATGAAAAATGTTGTTGGAACATTGATAGGGATTGAATTGAATCTATAGATGGCTTTAGGAAGTATGGACATCTTAACTACGTTAATTCTTCCAATCCAAGAGCACGGAATATCTTTTCATTTCTTTGTGTCTTCTTCAATTTCTTTCAGAAATGTTTTATAGTTTTCGGTGTACAGATCTTTCACCTCTTTGGTTAAGTTTATTCCTGGGTATTTTATTCTTTTTGTTGCAATTGTAAATGGGATGGTATTCTTAATTTCTCTTTCTGCTACTTCGTTGTTAGTGTACAGAAATGCAACTGATTTTTGTATGTTGATTTTGTATCCTGCAACTTTACCATATTCGTTTATTACTTCTAAAAGTTTTCTGGTGGATTCTTTAGGGTTTTCTATATATAAAATCATGTCATCTGCAAATACTTGTTATTTCTATATGTGGTTGAATATAGAAAAAATTGAATCAAATTCAATTTTCCCATCATATTCTGTAAACCACTCATTATTATCAATTTCTAAAAATGCTGAACTTATATAAATATTCCAGGTCATTCATATAAATATAAATCTTTTGAAGTAATTCCTGCTAAGTATCAACTTTGATTTCTCAACAGTTTAAAGCAGTTGAACACAATGGATAGAAGGAATAATACAGATGTGCCTGATTTCATCCTTATGGGATTGACAGATTCTGAAGAGATCCAGCTGTTCCTCTTTATGTTATTTCTCCTGATACACCTGATTACTGTACTGAGGAATGTGGGATGATACTGATAATCCACCTGGATTTCCAGCTACACACACCCATGTATTTTTTCCTCTGTCAACCCATCATTTCTCAATCTCAGTTACTTAACAGTCACCACACCTAAAACCTTAGAGAACTTAGTGACTTCCACCAGGTATATTTCATCCATGAGCTGCTTCACCCAGATGTACTGTTTTGCCTCCTTGGGTGCCACTGAATATTTCCTCTCTCCTCAATGGCCTATGATCACTACATAGCTATCTGCAACCCTCTACACTACCCAGTTGTTATGTCTACAAGACTCTGCAGCTCCCTCATCTTTGGGTACTATTTGATTGGCTTTACAGACTACTTTGTCAATATACTTTGCATGAGCAGATTGAATTTCTGCAACTCCAATGTAATCAATGGCTTTTTCTATGACACATCACCAATTTTAGCCCAGTCCTGAACTGACACATATGACATGGAATTCATGACATTCATTGTCACTGGCTCCACCTTAATGATGTCTCTTATAATATCTGTGTTTTATTTGTCCATTGTGTCTAGTATCCTGAAAATTACTTCAACTTCAGGAAAGCAAAAATCCTTCTCCACTTGTGCCTCTCATTTCCTGGGAGTCACCATCTTCTATGGCACTATGATTTTTACTTATTTAAAACTGAGCAAATCCTACCCATTGGGAAAGGAACAAGTGGCTTCTGTTTTTTATACTATTGTGATCTCCATGATGAATCCATTCATTTATACAATTAGGAATAAAGAAGTGAAAAACACTCTCATTAGAGTCATGCAGAAGAGAGAGGTCTCCAGGCAATTAAAATAACAGTGATGCTAAACGTTTAAGCTCATTTTTTCTTCCTTCCCTACAGGGTATTTTCTGGTGTCTTTCCAAAAACAGTTGAATTCTTTAATTTGTTTGTATTTCTGCTGAACCATACTTTACTTAACCAGATATGATCTTGGACATTTCCAGGAATATGTCTTTAGAAATTCATATTGTATTTAGAAACCCTGAAATATATATTAAACCTATGGTCTAAATATACGTGTTTTGAAGAGCAATTGATGTACAAAAAGTTGTCATCTTTTAAACTATATCATACAAATTGCCATGCATACTCCAACATCAGAGAATTTTATTATGAAAAAGAGCTCCACTTTGGGCACAATGAGATCATTTATTTATTGTATAGAGGAGAGATACAGAAGAGTGATTACAAGTACTTTCTTTGGCATCAAACATTCCAGGATTTAGTTTCTAGATCTGCTACCCTTTTAGCTGTAGAACTCTTAATAAGTCGCTGAAACTGTAAGCCTCAGTTTACTCAAGTGCACAAGATAAATAATAACTCCAGGTCAATAGAGTTATTATAAAGGTTAAATCAGATGGTGGATGTAAAGCATCTAAGGCAGTACTAATGAATGCTGGCCATTTTCATTAGAAGACTTCCATTCCTGCAATATTTTTAATGCACAGTGGCTTTTTCTTAAAGAATATTCACTTGCGTTCTATTAATTCCTTTTGGTTAATTTAATTGACAAATACACAAACAGCTAAGGAAAAACAGCACCTCACATTTTGGATTTAGAATGGTGTATATTAACATTGGAGAAAATTTGGGTAGTATTGAAAAAATTAGGGAAAAAATACTGTAACAATTGTTAATTTTGTATGTGTTCTAGATAGTTATGAACTTATGTGCATATATTACACATATAAGAAAAATTCCTGTTGTTTTCTGTGTATATTTTTGCAGCTTTCTGTATACACTTACAAGTTTACCCTTTGATAATATCTGTCATTGAAACCTGTGAGATGGACATGTTCTTGGTACACGGAAAAAATCAAGACTCTCCTCTTGCAATGCTTTGAACCTGAAATGTTGTAAACTACTCAAGTTAAAAATCTCATGCAGTGATACCTCTTTGGTGGTTATTTGCTAAACATCTTAAAACCGTGCCTTTCTGTGATGTGTCAACAAGCATCAGTAAATTGTTTCTGTGTGGAAATTCTGCATATTTTAAAAAATCATTGCCTTTCTCCCAATTTCTATAGGTTTGTTATGGTCATTAAAAATAAATTCTTGAATTAGGTGCTTGACTCATTTGTTTTAAAATTTTTAACCGAGACAAGTGGTAAAGCTAAGAATTAACAATGAATTCCGATTTTGTGGCAACCTCTAAACTGTGGTCAGAGAGCTAAAATTTCCTTTATTTTTAAATTTTTTCTCTACTTAATCTAGAATTGCAGTTTTAATTTTCTCTACTATTTAAAGGTTATTTAAGAATGTATTTCTCTATTTTCCAAGTATTTGATTTTATTCTTTAAACTTTTATAACTAAATAGATTGTTTTCATTCAAGAACTAATGACCATAAAATTTTTATTTTTTTGAAATTCGTATTGTTTTCTTTGTAAATTATATTTTATTATTTTCCTAAATATTTTTAAAATGTTTAAAATGAATTGCAAGCCCTCTTTTAGGAGTTAAATGTTTTTAAAATTCTTGGGCTGGCCCCGTGGCTTAGCGGTTAAGCATGCACGCTCTGCTGCTGGTGGCCTGGGTTCAGATCCCGGGAGCGCACCGAAGCACATGGCCATGTCCCACATACAGCAACTAGAAGGATGTGCAGCTATGACATACAACTATCTACTGGGGCTTTGGGGGGAAAAATAAATAAATAAAATTATAAAAAAAAAAGAAAAGTTTTTAAAATTCTTACTAAAAACTGTCCACTAACATTCAATTTTTAAAATATGCACTATTTTCCTCTCTTTAATTTATTTTAAAAATTTCCTTATGTATCAATGCCATTTAAGCTATGATTTATTTTTGCTTTGATATCCATTATTGTCCAGACTCTATACTTACAGCTATTGCTATTTGTTTTTGATAAGTATTTGATAAACATTTATTGTTTAATAATATGCTTTTTTGGCTTGCCTCTTATCTTGTATAAGCATTACGTCATCATATATTTATGGGCTCTTTTCATTTTCCTGGTCTTTTTTATAAACTAAGTTTTCACCTTGTTTTCATTCATATCTATTTCTATAATTAGAAAATTTTTATCCTGTTGATTTGTGTTGGCAAAAATGGTCAACAGATTCTATGATTTTGGAGACAACACTCAAGTTGAGGAAATGCTGAAATGCTAATTAAATTAAATTCTAATTAAATAAAGACTACCCTATACTCTTTATAACATAGTTTAGAAAGCCTGTATATAATGTTATTACATACAAGTAACATAATCCATGGGGAATATGAAAGATTTAGACTATTTGCATTTGCCCTGTAATTTCCTTGCTATATTAGTGCATGTCATATTTTATGTAAGACATAGTCTGAAGTAATATAAGACATAATCTTCTTATTTATGGTGCCATACTAAAATGCTATTTAATATAAATACAATAAAGAAAATAAGACAACAACAGAGCATGCCAAAAATATGAACAGCTGTCTTTGCTTCCAAATAATTGCTAGATATAATGGTAATAACTTATTTTGCTGAGCACTTACCATATGCCAGACAATATTCAAAGGGCTTTAGATTTATAATTAACATAGTTTATCTATACAAGATAACTTTCAGGTAGGTACTAACAATATCTACATCTAATCTCATGTAATGGAAAGCCATCTTTCTGCTTGTTCAGGCAAAGACTTAAGAATGATTCTGGAATTTTCTCTTTATCTCATACACCTCATATCCAATCCACTAGCATAATATCTTGACTCTACATACAGAATATATTTGGAATCTAACTACTTCTCAACACTCTCTCTGCTACTACCCTGGCCCAAGAAACCATCATCTCAGTCTCAGAATTATTGCTGCAGCCTCCCAGCTTGTCTTTCTGTTTTGGCCTTATCTTTCTTGAATTTAATCTCAACGTAAGAGCCACAGTGACTCTGTTAAACAGTGAGTTGGATCATATCACTTTCTTCAAAAATTCTAAAAGCCTTCTCATCAGAGTAAAAACCAAACTGTTTACAAGAGCACACTGATCCAAAGGGACCATGTCCCCATTCCTCACCTGTATGGCTTCATTCCTTATTGTTCTTTTCATCACACTCACTTTGTTTTGACACATGACCTCCTAACTCTTCCTGTACAAGTTAATCCTGATACTGCCTGGAATGTTTGCATTTTCTCTTCTTCATCCTGAAACTTCCTTTTTGTACATAACTGCATGCTTTTTCCTTAGTCTTCTCTTAATAAGAACATCCGTACCACCTTATTTAAATTGTGCCTATTCCTATCCCTCTTTCATGCTTTATTTTCCATAACAATTATCTTCATCTAACATTTTATATATTTAGCCCATGCTTTTTATTCTTGTCTACCCCCCCCATGTATGCCCAATGAGTACAGGATTTTTGCTTACTTTGTTCAAAATTGTATCCCCAGCACCTAGAACATTGTCTCAATAAATGTGTCTGAAGGCTGAATTTCACGGATGATGAAACTGGGGTACAGAGAGATTATTTTTAATTATTTTTAAAAATGTAATTCATTGTTATATTAAAGAAAGCATTAAATAAAATATCCTGGGCTGTTGAAAGCTGCATGTTGCTTTCAACAGTGTGATTTTGGCAACACTAGCTAAATCTTTCAAACATACAAGTACAGTTCTATTTACAGAAAGAATTATTCTGTAAAAGAAAGAACAATTTATCAGAAGATGGAATGGTGTTGGTAAAAGAATGTGTATTGCTCAGGGTACAGGTTACCCTGGTGTAACAAAGGGATTCAGAAACAGAATGGTTCAACAAAGAAAAAAGTATCCTTGGTCATAATCTTGCAGAGTTTAGCTGACTAGGGTTTGTGGATGGCTCATTCTCACAAAGTAATCCTGGGACCTAGGTTTCTTCTATGTTGTTGACCTGTTATCTCCCAGATGTTGTCCTCTTCTGCGTCATTGAAGAGGGTTCATCTAACTCTCTGTGGACATTCCAGTCTCAGAGAAAGGTGAGATTTTCACACTGGAAAAACAATTCCCAAATTTTTGGGATGTCTTTTAAGGAATAAATCAATTTATTTAATAGATTCAGGACTATTCAGGTCACTCATTTCTTCTGATGTGAACATCTTTAAGCAGTTGTACATTTAATTTAATTATCAAAATTATTAGAAAGAAGTTGTTTATAATATTGTATTACCCTTTTAATGTTTGTGGGAACCATGTGATAGCCTTTCTTTCATTTCTGATATTGGTAATGTGTTTTCTCTCTTCTCAATAGTGACCGTAGGAATTATAATATGCATGTTTAGTATATCACAGTAGACCTAAAATAGCATACAGCATAACTTTTAATTTAAGAACCTTAGAGTAGTAAAGACCTAATTCTTCTGTCCCACTCTTTGTGCTTTTTTGTAATAAAGTTTACTTTTATGTATGGTTTAAACCCATAACGCATCAGCAAAGTTTTACTTAATCATTTATTTTTTTAAAGCAATTAAAATTAAAAATCCAGCATTAGTTATATTTATCTTCTTTTTTGCATTTTTCGTGTTATTCACTTCTTTGTATAGACCCGTGTTTCCTTCTGTTATAATACTTCTTTTGCCTGGAAAATTGTTGAAACATAATTCTGCTGACTAAAATTTACTTCAGTGTGTGTGTGTGCACACATAGGTGGGTGATTAAAGTGTGCCCTTAAAAACATAAAAAGAACAACAACAACAGCAACATCAACAACAAAAATTACATTAACAGCTGAGATTGAAGTCCTTTAGGTGTAAAGCTAAGAAAGATGCACATAGGATTGCTGGGAAGATGGTGGCATAACAGGACTCTGAACTCACCTCCTGCCACAGACACAACAAATTTACAACTACCCTTGGAACAATTACCCCAAGAGAGAACCATAAACCAGATAAAAAGAACCCCTACAACAAGAGACAGTGCTAACTGAAGTGGAAGAGGCAGAAATACCTCTCTGGAGAGGAAAAAGCCACATTCTAGCCATGGCTTCATGGCATCTCAAGGCTGGGAGCAATCTTAAGCCATATAGGAGGTCTGCCCCCACCTTCCAATGTCTGAAACAGTTGTGCCCTGCCACACCTGGGGCAAACCCCACCCAGCTTCACTACTGAGACAGCTGACAAAAGCCTTGCAGGCTGGAGGCCTACAGCAATTGTAAGCCCCTGAGCCTAGCAACAAGCCACAGTGGGGGCCTACTCACTCAACAGAAAAACTGCAGCAAGAATGTGCTTTTAGACCTTGCAGCCAACTGGGGCTGGGGTTCTCCCCACCCAATAAAGTGACTGAAGGGACCATAGCAGCTGCACACAACTGAGCATTACAACCAGCCAGCCAGGGGGACAGATTAGCCTACCTGTGCACCTGCAGTAAGAGCAACTCCACCACAACAGAAGGACATATGTAATCCACACAGGGGAGACTCCTGGAACATTTGGAACTGGTGACAATAGGGAGGCACATTGCTAGGCCTCATAAGGCATCCCTTACATAAGGCTACTTCTCCAAGATTGGAAGATGTAGCTGAACCACCTAAAACATAGATATAAGCACAGAGAAATAGGCAAAATGAGGAGACAAAGGAATACTTTCCAAATAAGGAAACAAGACAAATCTTCGGAAAAAGAACTAAATGAAACAAAGGTAAACAACCTAACTGATAAAGAGTACAAACTAATAATCATATGGATGCTCACCAATTCTGGGAGAATAGATGAATACCGTGAGAACTTAACAAAGAATTGGAAAATATAAAAACAAATCAGTCAGAACTGAAGAATACAATAATGGAAATGAAAAATTCACTAGAGAGAATCAATAGCAGAGTAAATGACACGGAAGAACAGATCAGAGAGCTGGGTGAAAGACTAGAGGTAATCACCCAAGCTGAAAAGATAAAAGAAAAAAGAATTAGATAGAGAAGTTGAGATGGTTGTGTAGGCGGACTCTGAACTAACCTCCTCCCATGGACACAGCCAATTTAAAACTACTCTTGGAAAAATTATTGAGAGAGAACTGAAAACTGGATAAGAAGAACTCCTGCAACAAATGACAATCCTAATTGAGGTGGAAGAGGCAGAAATTCCCTTCTGGAGAGAAAACACCACCTTCATAAGCTGCCAGCTTCACGGCCACCCAGGAGCAGCCCAAACGTACGCAGCCCTCCCTGGAGGAGCAGGGTCCTGAGTGGGAGAGCGTGCCTGCTATAGGCATTTTTTGGACACAGCACAATCGAGATGAGTGGCATAATATCTAACTTTGCTTTCTACTAAAACACTGGGGAGTACCCCAAGAAAAACTGGTTCACAAAGAAATTTAAACTAGCTCTTAAAGGGCCCACACACAATCTCACCCATTTCAGAAAGCAACCTAAAATCACCAGAAAGAAAGGTGCACAGCCCTTTGGTGAAAAGAGACACACCTGATAGGCTCTGAGTGCATCTCAGTGAGAGGTGAGACCTCTACAGGGACTGGGTCATTGGCGGAGGCCATTTTTGTGACCCAGTGTGGGCGAGCTGACACAGATGTTGGCAGACGCCATTGGAGTTCACCCTGTGGCCTGCTAGCCCAGGGTCTGCCCCACCCACTAGAGCACCGATTTAATCCAGCTCAGCCAGGGCAGGCAGCCCACCCTAGGGACTGGCCCCACCCAAAAACAAGCCCTCTGGCAACTTGTGAGCCAGCTAAGGGAGCTGTCAGGATTCTCCACATCCTGGCAACTGGGTCCACCTCTGTGGGGCAGGGTGTGTGCAAGGAGCGGGTGGAGAGTGTGGGGCAGTGGTGGAGTGTGTGGGGCTCCCACCTTGGAGACACTGGGTCCACTTCAGGAGGTCGGGGTGTGTTCATGGGGCAGGACTGTGTTGACTGTCTGTGTGGACCTGTGGGCGGTGGGGCTTGCAGCTGCAGAAGACTTGTGCCTCTCAAAGAGCCACATAGGGGGTTGGCCTGACCTTCCAAAGCCTGAAACAACTGGGTGCTCCTGTGCCTGAGGCCAGCCCCACACAGCTGCAATCCTCAGAGAGCTGACAAGAGACCCAAGGCTTATAGCAATTGTAAGCCCCTGAGCTTAACAACCTGCCACTCTGGGGGCCTACTCACTTAATAGAAATACGGCAAAAGGAATGAGCTATTAGACCTTGCAGCCAACTGTGCTGGGAAAGCCCACACCCAATAAAGAGACTGAAGGGCCCACAACAACTACACACAGCTGAGCATTACAACAACTGGTCAGGGGCATAGCTCAACCTCCCTGGGCACCTACAGGAAGAGCAACCCCACCACAACAGAAGGCCTCACATAGCCCACATAGCGGTCACTCCTGGAACATTGAGCAACCTACCCAACAGAGAGTTCAAACAAAGAGTGTTAAGGATGCTCACTGATCTTGGGAGAAGAATGGATGATCTCAGTGAGAACATCAACAAAGAAATGGAAGATACAAAAAGGAACCAATGAGAAATGAAGAATACAATACTGGAATGGAAAAATTCACTAGAGGGACTCAAAAGCAGAGTAGAGGATACAGAAGAACAGATATGCGAGCTGGATGAAAGGCTAGAAGAAATCACCCAAGCTGAACAGATAATAGAAAAACGAATGAAAAAGAGTGAGGACAGTCTAAGGGACCCCTGGGACAACATCAAGCTGACTAACATCTGTGTTATAGGTGTCCCAGAAGGACAAGAGTGAGAGAAAGAGGCAGAGAAACTATTTTAAGAAATAATAACTGAAAACTTCCCTAACCTAAGGAAGGAAACAGACATCCAGGTACAGGAAGCACAGAGAGCACCAAACAAGATAAATGCAAAGAGGCTTACACCAAGACACATCATAATTAAAATGTCCAGAATTAAAGGTAAAGAGAGAATCCTAAAAGCTGCAAGAGAAAGGCAACAAGTTACATAGAAAGGAAGGCCAATAAGGCTATCAGCTGACTTCTCAGCAGAAACCTTCAGGCTAGAAGAGAGTGGCATGATATATTTAAAGTACTAAAAGGACAAAACCAACAGCCAAGAATACTCTACCCAGCAAGGTTATCATTCAAAATGGAAGGAGAGATAAAAAGTTTCCCAACAAGCAAAAATTAAAGGAGTTTGTCACCAAGAAACCAGTACTTCAAGAAATGCTAAAGGGACTTATTTAAGGGGAACAGGGAAGACCGCAAATAGGAAAAATTATCTATTTCCATGATAAGAGGGTAATGGATGCAAATGCACAAAAAAGAGGTTAGATATGACATCCAAAACATAAAATGTGGGCGGAGGGGAGTTAAAGAATAGAGCTTTCAGACAGAGGTCAAACTAAAGAGATCATCAACTTAATATAGATTCCTATATATGTAGGTTACTGTATATGGACCCCCTGGTAATCACAAACCAGAAACTTATAATAAATACACAAAAAACTAAGAGAAAGGAGCCCAAACATAACACTAAAGAAAGTCATCAAACCACAAGGGAAGAAAGCAATAGAAGAAGAAAGGAACAGAGAAGGACTACTAAAACACCGAGAAAAAAAATTTAAAAATAGCAGTAAGTACATAGTTATCAAAAACTACTTTAAACGTCAATGGACTAAATGCTCCAATTAAAAGGCATAGGGTGGCTGATTGGATAAAAAAACAACATCCATATATATGCTGCATACAAGACACACACTTCAGACCTAAAGACACTCACAAACTGAAAGTGAAGGGATGGAAAAAATACTCCATGCAACTGGCAATGAAAAGAATGCTGGGGTAGCAATACTCATATCAGACAAAATAGACTTTAAAACAATAACTGTAAAAAGAGGCAAAGAAGGGCATTACATAATGATCAAAGGAACAATTCAACAAGAGGATATAACATTTGTAAATATCTATGCACCCAACGTAGGATTACCTAAATAGATAAAGCAATTATTAACATACATAAAAAGAGAAATAGACAGAAACACAATAACAGTAGGGGACTTTAACACTCCACTTACACCAATAGATAGATCATCCAAACAGAAGATCAGTGAGGAAATATTGGCCTTAAATGACACACTAGAACAGATGGACCTAGTTGATATATGCAGAACATTCCAACCAGAAACCTAAGAATACACATTCTTTTCAAATGCATATGGAAAATTCTCCAGGATTGATCACATATTAGTCCACAAAACAAGTCTCCATAAAACTAAGAAGACTGAAATAATACCAAGCATCTTTTCTGACCACAATGGTAAGAAACTAGAAATCAACTATGGGAAGAAAATCAGAAAAGCCATAAATATGTGGAGATTAAACAAAATGCTACTGAACAACGATTAGGTCAACAAAGAAATCAAAGGAGAAATAAAAAAAATACCTGAAGACAAATGAAAACAAAAATATGACATGCCAGAACTTACAAGATATAGCAAAAGCGGTTCTAAGAGAGAAGTTTATAGCAATATATGCCTATCTCAACAAACAAGAAAAATCTCAAATAAACAATCTAACAATGCACCTAAAGGAACTGGAAAAAGAACAAACAAAGCCCAAAATCAGTAGAAGAAGAGAAATAATAAAAATCAGATCAGAAATAAATGAAATAGAGAAAAAAAACAGAAAAAATTAATAAAACCAAGAGCTGGTTCTTTGAAAATATCAACAAAATTGAAAAACCTTTAGATAGACTCACCAAGAAAAAAAGAGAGAAGGCTCAAATAAGCAAAATCAGAAATGAAAGAGGAGAAATTACAATGGACACCTGAGAGACACAAGATTATAAGAGAATACTATGAAAAGCTATATGCCAACAAATTGGACCATCTGGAAGAAATGGATAAATTCTTAGAATCATACAAC
Organism: Ceratotherium simum simum; assembly: GCF_057802395.1. Classification (NCBI taxonomy): domain Eukaryota; kingdom Metazoa; phylum Chordata; class Mammalia; order Perissodactyla; family Rhinocerotidae; genus Ceratotherium; species Ceratotherium simum. The sequence continues at coordinate 11,549,778 of NC_141900.1, read as the reverse complement.
CTTCCAAAACTGGATCAAGAAGAAATAGAGAATTTGAATAGACCAATCACCAGTAAGGAGATCGAAACAGTAATCAAAAACCTCCCCAAAAATAAAAGTCCAGGACCAGATGGCTTCCCTGGTGAATTCTACCAAACATTCAAAGAAGACTTAAAACCTATCCTTCTCAAACTCTTCCAAAAATTGAGGAGGATGGGAACCTCCCTAACTCATTCTAAAAGCCGACATTACCCTGATACCAAAACCAGACAAGGACAACACAAAAAAAGAAAATTACAGGCCAATATCACTGATGAACATCGATGCAAAAATCCTCAACAAAATACTAGCAAATCGCATACAACAATATGTTAAAATGATTATACACCATGATCAAGTGGGATTTATTCCAGGTATGCAGGGATGGTACAACATTCGCAAATCAATCAACGTGATACACCACATTAATAAAATGAAGAATAAAAATCACATGATCATCTCAATAGATCAGAGAAAGCATTTGACAAGATCCAGCATCCATTTATGATAAAAACTCTGAATAAAATGAGTATAGAAGGAAAGTACCTCAACATAATAAAGACAATGTATGACAAACCCACAGCTAATATCATCCTCAATGGTGGAAAAATTAAAGCTATCCCTGTAAGAACAGGAACCAGATAAGGATGCTCACTCTCACCACTCCTATTTAACGTAGCATTGGAAGCCCTAGCTGAGGATTCAGGTAAGAAAAAGAAATAAAAGGGATCCAGATTGGAAAGGAAGAAGTGAAACTGTCACTATTTGCAGATGACATGATTTTATATATAGAAAACCCTAAAGATTCCACCAAGAAACCTTTAGAAGTAATAAACGAATATGGTAAAGTTGCAGGATACAAAATCAACATACAAAAATCAGTTGCATTTCTATATACTGGCAACGAAGTAGCAAAAGAGAAATTAAGAATACAATCCCATTTACAATTGCAGCAAAAAGAATAAAATACCTAGAAGTAAACTTAACCAAAGAGGTGAAAGATCTGTACACTGAAAACCATAACACGTTGCTGAAAGAAATTGAAGAAGACACAAAGAAATGGAAAGATATTTCCTGCTCTCAGATTGGAAGAATTAACATAGTTAAGATGTCGATACTTCCTAAAGCAATCTATAGATTCATCGCAATCCCTATCAAACTTCCAACTACATTTTTCATAGAAATAGAACAAAGAATCCTAAAATTTATATGGAACAACAAAAGACCCCGAATAGCTAAAGGAATCCTGAGAAAAAAGAACAAAGCTGGAGGTATCACACTCCCTGATTTCAAAATATACTACAAAGCTATAGTAACCAAAACAGCCTGGTACTGGCACAAAAACAGACACACAGATCAATGGAATAGAATCGAAAGCCCAGAAAGAAACCCACACATCTGTGGACAGCTAATCTTCAACAAAGGAGCCAAGAGCATACAATGGAGAAAGAAAATTCTTTTCAACAAATGGTGTTGGGAAAACTGGACAACCATATGCAAAAAAATGAAAGTAGACCATTACCTTACACCACACACAAAAATTAACTCCAAATGGATTAAAGACTTGAATGTAAGACCTGAAACCATGAAAATTCTAGAAGAAAACACAAGCAGTATGCTCTTCGACATTGGTCTTAGCAATATATTTTTCAAGCACCATGTCTGACCGGGCAAAAGAAACAATAGAAACAATAAACAAATGGGACTACATCAGACTAAAAAGCTTCTGCATAGCAAAGGAAACATCAACAAAACAAAAAGACAACCTAACAATTGGGAGAAGATATTTGCAAACCATACATCTGATAAGGGATTAATCTCCAAAATACATAAAGAACTCTTGCATCTCAACAAGAAAAAAAACTAACAGCCCAATTAAAAAATAGGCAAAAGACTTGAACAGACATTTCTCCAAAGAAGATATACAGATGGCCAACAGGCACATGAAAAGATGTTCAACATCATTAACTCTCAGGGAAATGCAAATCAAAACTACAATGAGATATCACCTCACGCCCGTCAGAATGGCTATAATTAACAAGACAGGAAACAACATGTGTTGGAGAGGATGTGGAGAGAAGGGAACTCGCTTACACTGCTGGTGCGAGTGCAAACTGGTGCAGCCACTATGGAAAACAGTATGGAGATTCTTCAAAAAATTAAAGCTAGAACTACCATATGATCCAGCTTTCTACTGCTGGGTATCTATCCAAAGAACGTGAAAACACCAATGCATAAAGATGCATGCACTCCACTGTTCATTGCAGCAGTATTCACAATAGCCAAGACTTGGAAACAACTGAAGTGCCCAATAAGGGATGAATGGATAAAGGAGATGTGGTAGATATACACAGGGAAATACTACTCAGCCATAGGAAACGATGAAATCCAGCCATTTGTGATAACATGGATGGACACTGAGGGTATTATGCAAAGTGAAATAGGTCAGAGAGAGAAGGTCAAATACCATATGATCTCACTCATTAGGTAGTAGATAATAACAACAACAAACAAACACATAGAAACAGAGATTGGATTGGTGGTTACCAGAGGGGAAGGGGGGAGGGAGGAGGGCAAAAGGGATAATTAGGCACATGTGTGTGGTGAAGGATTGTAATTAGTATTTGGGTGGTGAACATGATAACATGATATAATCCATGCAGAAATAGAAGTATAATGATGTACACCTGAAATTTATACAATGTTATAAACGAATGTTACCACAATAAACAAAAATAATAATAATAATAAAAAAAAGATGAAATATTGCTATTTGCAACAACATGGGTGGACCTTGAGGGTATTATGCCAAGTGAAATAAGTCAGGCTTAGAAAGTCAAATACCATATCATCTCACTCATAAATAGTAGATAACAACAACAACAAACAAACATATAGATACAGAGATTAGATTGGTGGTTACCAGAGGGGAAGTGGGGAAGGAGGAGGGTGAAAGGAGTGACTGGGCAAATGTGTATAGTGACGGATGTTAATCAGTCTTTGGGTGGTGAAAATGATGCTGTCTACACAGAAATCAAAATATACTGATGTATGCCTGAAATTTATATAATGTTACAAACCAATGTTACCTCAATAAAAAATTAAATGAAAAAAAGAATTGCTATACCAGAGAAAAGAAGAGAGGAAGGAGGCAGAGAATTTATCTAAAGGGATAATAGCTGAGAACTTGCTAAACCTGGGTAAGGAATTGCACATACTATTCCATGAAGCTAATAGAAGACCCTATCATCTCAATGCAAAAATACCTTCTACAACACACGTTATAATAAAACTGTAAAAATCAATGATAAAAGACAATCTTAAAGGCAGTCAGAGAAAGAAGAAGAAAGCAACCTAGAATGCAATCCCTATTAAGGTTATCAGCAGATTTCTCAGCCAAAACTCTACAGGCCAGGAGAAAGTGAAATCATATATTCAAAGGGTTCAATGATAAAAATTGGCAGCCAACAATACTATGTCCAGCAAAGTTATCCTTCAAATATGAAGGAAAAATAACCCCCCCCAACAAACAAAAGCTGAGGGAGTTCACCACCACTAGACATTCCTTGTGAGAAATGCTGAAAGGATTTCTCCAAACTGAAATATAAAGATGCACATCCATGACATGAAAACATACGAATTTACATGACACTCTGTTAAAGGTTTAAAATAGGATTAGAAAACTGTAACTCGGGGGCCGGCCCGGTGGCGCAAGCAGTTAAGTGCGCGCACTCCGCTGCGGCGGCCCGGGGTTTGCTGGTTCGGATCCCGGGCGCTCACCGACGCACTGCTTGGCAAGCCATGCTGTGGCGGCGTCCCATATAAAGTGGAGGAAGATGGGCACAGATGTTAGCCCAGGGCCGTCTTCCTCAGCAAAAGAAGAGGAGGATTGGCGGATGTTAGCACAGGGCTGATCTCCTCACAAAAAAAAAAAAAAAAAAAAAAAAAAACTGTAACTCTATATTAGAATGGTGTGTTAACCACTTAACTGTGGTTAATAGTATAAAAGCTAAAGAAAAAAGTATTAAAAATAACTCTAGATTCAATAATTTGTTACCTATTCACAGCATAAAAAGAAGTAAATTGTGACATTAAAAATACAAAAGGGAAGAGTAAAATGGTGAAGGCTTTATAGTTAAATAAAGATAAGTTACTATCAGCATAAAATGGACTGTTTAATTTATAAGATATTCTATATAAACCTCAGGGTCACCTTAAAACAAAAATCTAGAAGGGATTCATGAAACATATAAAAGGGGAGACAGGGGCTGGCCTGGTGAGATAGTGGTCAAGTTCATGTGCTCCACTTTGGCTGCCTGGGGTTCATGGATTCAGATCCCAGGCATGGACCTACACATTGCTCATCAAGCCATGCTGTGCCAGCTTCTCACATACAAAATGGAGGAATATCAGCACAGATCTTAGCTCAGGGCCTAGCTTCCTCAACAAAAGGAAAGGGAGGGGAGGACAGAGCATACAACCATGGAAAAACACCAATTTATAAAGTTGGGCAGAAACAGAAGGAAAAAGAACAATGGAGATACAAAACAACCACAAGGCAAACAATAAAATTATAGTAGTGAGTCCTTACATATAAATAATCACTCTAAATATAAATGGATTGAATTCACCAACCAAATGTCAGAGTGGCTGAATGGAGAAGAAAAAAACAAGACCCAACTATATGCTGCTCACAGGGCACTCATTTCAGCTCTAAAAACACAAATAAACTCAGAGGGAAGAGCTGTAAGAAGATATTTCAGGCAATGGAAACCAAAAAATGTTGCAGTAGCCATACTTATATCCGACAAAATAGACTTTAAGCCAAAAACAGTGACAAGAGATGATGAAGGTCATTAAATAATGATAAAGAGTCAATATATCAAGAAGAGATAACAATCATAAATATATATGCATCCAAAATTGGAGCACCTAAATATGTTAAGCAAATGCTAACATTTAAAGGGAGAAATAGACAAGAATACAGTAATAGTAGGGGACTTCAATACCCTACTGTCAGTAATGGTGAGATCATTCAGACAGAAAATCAACAAAGAAACATTGTACTTGAATCAGTCATTAGACCAAATGGACTTAGACATATATGAAATATTCTATTCAACAGCAGAAGAATATACATTCTTCTCAAGTTCACATGGAACATTCTCCAGGATTGATCATATGATTGGGCACAAAACAATTCTTTGCAAATTTAAGAAGATTGAAATCATGCCAATTATCATTTCTGACCACAGTAGTATGAAACTAGAAATGAACAACAGGAGAAAACCTGGAAAATCTAAAACTGTGTGGAAACTAAACAGTACACTTATGAACTACCAATGGGTCAAAGAAGAAATCAAAAAGGAAATAAAAAATTATCATGAAACACATGAAAATGGAAACACAATATATCAAATCCTGTGGGATGCTACAAAAGCAGTTCTGAGAAGAAATTTTATAGTGATAAGTGCATATATTATGATATTACAAATACCTCAATTAAACAACCTAACTTTACACCTCAAGGAACTAGAAAAAGAAGATAAAGTTAAGTCCAAAATTAGCAGAAGGAAGGAAATAATAAAGATCACAGAAGAAATAAATAATGTAGAGACCAGAAATAGAAAAGATTATTGAAACTAAGAGCTGGTTCTTCAAAAAGATAAACAACATTGGCAAAACTTTAGCTAGACTAACTAAGAAAAAAGAAAGACTCAAAATTAGAAATGAAAGAGAACACATTACAACTGATACTACAGAACTGCATAGGATCATAAACGACTACTATGAACAATTATATGCCAACAAATTACATAACCATTTCTTCTAAGCAATGGGTTAGGAAGAAAACAAAATCTGAACAGACCAATAACAGGTAAAGAGATTGAATCAGTAATCAAAAAACTCCAAAACAGAAAACTCTAAGACCAGAAGTCTTCACTAGTGAAGTCACTCAAACATTTAAAGAATTAACACGAATCCTTCTCAAATTCTTCCAAAATATCAAGGAGAGGGACCACTTCCAAACTCATTCTACAAGCCAGCATGACCTTGATACCACAACCAGATAAGGGTACCACAAGAAAAGAAAACTATAGGCCAACATCCCTGATGAATATAGATGCAAAAATTCTCAACAAAATATTAGCAAACTGAATTTGAGAACACAATGAAAGGATTATACACCATGACCAAGTGGGATTTATCCCTGTGATGCAAAGATGGTTCAACATGCAAATCAATTAATGTAATACATAACATCAATAAAAGAGAAGATAAAAATCATATGATCATCTCAACAGATGCAGAAAAAGTAGTTGACAAAATACAATGTCCTTTCCTGATATAAACCCTCAACAGATTGTGTATAGAGGGAACATACCTCAACATAATAAAGGCCATATATGACAAACACACAGCTAACATTATACTCAATGGAGAAAAAATTGAAAGCTTTTCCACCAAGATCAGGAACAAGACAAGGATGCCCACTCTCATAATTCTTATTCGATATAGTACTGGTAGTCCTAGCTAGAGTAATCAGGCATGATAAAGAAATAAAAGGCATCGAAATGAGAAGGAAAGAAAGAGGTAAAATACTCACCATTTGCAGATGATCTGACCTCATTTATAGAAAACACTCAAGACTCAACTATAAAACTGTTGGAAATAGCCAATAAATTCAGTAAAGTTGCAGGAAATAAAATCAACATACAGAAATCAGTTGCATTTCTAAAGACTAATAACAAAATATATGAAAATCAAATAAGAAAACTATCCCATGTACAGTAGCATACAAAAACAATAAAATACTTAGGAATACATTTAACCAAGGAAGAGAAAGGTCTGTACAATGAAAACTACCAAACTTTGAAGAAAGAAATTGAAGAAGACATAAAGAGATGGAAAGTTATCCATGTTCACGAATCAGAAGAATTAATATTGTTAAAATATTCATACTACCCAAAGCCACCTTTAGAGTCAATACAATCCTTATCAAATTTCCAATGGTATTTTTCACAGACATAGAAAAAATAATTCTAAAATTAGTTTGAAACCACAGGAGACCTGGAATAGCCAAACTAATCCTGAGAAAGAACAAAGCTGGAGGTGTCACACTTCCTGATTTCAAACTATAGTATAAAGATACAGTAATTAAAACAGTGTGGTACTGGGCCGGCCCGGTGGCTTAGTGGTTAAGTGAGTGCGCTCCACTCCTGGCGGCCCGGGTTTTGATCTCGGGCACGTGCCGATGCACTGCTTCTCCAGCCATGCTGAGGCCATGTCCCACATACAGCAACTAGAAGGATGTGCAACTATGACATACAGCTATCTACTGGGGCTTCGGGGAAGAAAAAAAGGAGGAGGATTGGCAATAGATGTTAGCTCAGAACCAGCCTTCTTCAGCAAAAAGAGGAGGATTAGCATGGATGTTAGCTCAGGGCTGATCTCCCTCCCAAAAAAAAAAAAAAACAAAAAAAAGTGTGGTACTAGTGTAAAAATAGACGCATAGACTAATGGAACAGAATAGAAAGCTCGGTGATTAACCCCTGCATATATGGTCAACTAATATTTGACATGGGAGCCAAGAATACTCAAAAGAAAAAGGAGAGTCTCTTCGACAAATGGTATTGGGAAAACTGGAGAAACACATGCATAAACATGAAATCAGACCCCTATGTTACACCACTCACAAAAATTAACTGGAAATGGATTAAAAATGTAAACAGAAGTCTTGATACTATAAAACTACTGAAACAGAACATATAAAAGAAGATCCTTGACATTGATATTGGCAATAATTTTTCTGGAAATGACACCAAAAGTACAAGCAACATTAACTCAAAATGGATTAAAGACCTGAAGGTGAGACCTGAAACTATAAAACTCATAGAAGAAAATATAGGCAATACACTATTTGACATTGGTTATAAAGGAATCTTTTTGGATGACATGCCTACCCAGACTAGGGAAACTAAAGAAAAAATAAGCAAGTGGGACTTTATCAGATTAAAGAGCTTCTATAAGACAAACGAAACCAGAATCAAGATGAACAGACAACCCACAAGCTGGGAGAGAATATTTGCAAAACATACATCTGACAAGGGGTTGATCTCCATAATATATAAAGAATTCACACAACTGAACAACAAAAAAACAAACAACCCGATCAAAAAATGGCCAGAGGAAATGAACAGACACTTCTCCAAAGAAGATATACAGATGGCCAATAGGCACCTCAAAAGATGTTCAACATCACTAATCATCAGGGAAATGCAAATCAAAACAACACTAAGATACCACCTCACGCCCGTTAGAGTGGCTATAATCACCAAGACAAAAAACAACAAGTGTTGGAGAGGATGTGGAGAAACAGGAACCCTCATACACAGCTGGTGGGAATGCAAACCAGTGCAGCCTCTATGGAAAATGGTATGGAGATTCCTCAAAGACTTAAAAATAGAGATGCCCTATGACCCAGCCATCCCATTACTGGGAATCTACTCAATGAACCTGAAATCAACAATCCAAAGAGGCTTATGCACCCCTATGTTCATTGCAGCATTATTCACCATAGCCAAGAAGTGGAAGCAACCTAAGTGTCTCTCGACTGACGACTGGATAAAGAAAATGTGGTATATATATACAATGGAATACTACTCAGCCATAAAAAAAGACAAAATCGTCCCATTTGCAACAACATAGATGGGCCTGGAACGTATTATGTTAAGTGAAATAAGCCAGAAAGAGAAAGACAAACACAGTATGATCTCACTCATATGTGGAATATAAACCAACACATGGACAGAGAAACTGTACTGTAGTTACCAGGGGCAATGGGGGTGGGGGGTGGGGGTGGGCACAAGGGGTGAAGGGAGTCATATATATGGTGATGGACAAACAAAAATGCACAACCCAAAATTTCACAATGTTAAAAACCATTAAAACATCAATAAAAAAAAGAGAAAAAAAAGTACAAGCAACAAAAGCAAAAATCAATAAGAGGGTGACAACAAACTTAAGAGCTTCTGCACAGCAAAAGAAACAATCAATAAAATGAAAAGGTAAAATATGGAATGGGAGAGAATATTTGCAAACCATACATCAGATAGGGAGTTAATATCTAAAATATATATATAATTTATACAGCTCAATAACAAAAACAATCTGATTAAAAATTGGCAGAGGAACTGAATAGACATTTTTCCAAAGAAAACATACAAATGGCCAACAGGCACATGGAAAGATGCTCAACATCACTAATCATCAAGAAATGCAAATCAAAACCACAATGAGATATCACCTAACACCTGTTAGAATGGCTATTATCAAGAAGATAAGAGATATCAAGTGTTGGCAAGGATGTGGAGAAAAGGGAACACCTGTGCTCTGTTGGTGGGAAAGTAAATTTATTTAGCCACTATGGAAAACAGTATGGAAGTTCCTTAAAAAACTAAATATGGAACTACTATATATGATCCAGCAATCCCACTTCTGGGTATATATGCCAAGGAAATGAAAACACTATCTGGAAGAGATATCTGCACCGCCTTGTTTACTGTAACATTGTTCACAATAGCCAAGGCACGGAAACAACCTAAGTGTCTGTCAATGGACAAATGGATAATGAAGAAGTGGCGTATATATACAATGAAATATTATTCAGCCATGAGAAAGAAGGAAATCCTGCCATTTGCAACAACATGGATGGATCTCGAGGGCATTATGCTAAGTGAGATAAGTCAGACAGAGAAAGACAAACACTGTATAGTATCACTTATATGTGGAATCTATAAAAGTTGAACCATAGAAGCAGAGAGTAGAATGGTGGTTACCAGAGGCTGGAGTGAGGGGGAACTGGGGAGATGTTGTTTAAGGATTCAAACTTGCAACCAATAGATAAATAAGTTCTGGAGATATAATGCTCATCACAGTGATTATATAATCAACTATATAGTATATATATAGTTGTATTATACTTCTATATATATTATATACTTCAAAGTTGCCTAAGGACTTGATCTTAAATGTTCTCACTATAATAAAGAATTGACAATTATATAATATGATAGAAGTGTTATTTAACTCTATGGTGGTAATCATATTTCAATATGTAAACATATCAAATCAACAGGTTGTACACCTTAAACTTACAACACTATGTGTTAATTATATCTCAAAGAAAAAATAATTTTTTAAACAGAAATGATAGTTGTCTTCCCCTAGAGTGATTTATTTAAGAGAACAAGAAGAGAGTGGTAATGTCTTTTATGACTTAGCTGCAAGTCACACACCATTATTTCTACTGATATATGTATGAGGTGATAACATGGGGGTGGAAATATCAGGATGTGAAGATCTTTGGGGACCATCTTAGATGCTGGTCCCCACAGTTCCACACTGCAAAGAATTCTGCATTATTACTTTAGGACAATCTGCTGTATATTCATATGGTGAATGTGCTTATAAGTATTTAAGGCTATAATTGAACTGTGCTTTACATGTAAACACAGTGTAGTTTTGGAACCATCTAATAAACACTAAATTTTCTAGGAATGCAACCTCTATGTAAATATGAAAAAAGATTATAACTTTTTTTTGGAGGAAGATTGGCCCTGAGATAACATCTGTTGCCAATCTTCCCCATTTTTTCCTTTTTGCTCCCCAAAGCCCCAGTAGATAGTTGTATGTCATAGTTGTACATCCTTCTAGTTGCTCTATTGGGACGCCACCTCAACATGGTTTGCTGAGCAGTGCATAGGTCCACATCCAGGAACCAAACTGGCAAACTCTGCGGCACTGAAGCAGAGTGCATGAACTTAACTGCTACACCACTGGGCCGGCCCCTAGAACTATTTTGTTTATGACTGTACTAAAAGTTTTTCATCACTTCACATCACCAACAGTAATGTCACTTATAACACCTGGTTCAATTCTCTTTCATGGTCTTCCTGTTCATGGTAATCTTCCATAGATGTGCAACTATTTAACCACTTCATTGTATCAACTAATGCTGAATATTTACACACCAAAATACAAATTAATTATAAATAACTTTCTTTTCTCCTTATATTGCAATTAGATTATTATGTTGTTTTAAGTTATGTGTATGGGAGGTTATATAATTTATGAATTTCATTTTAGGATAGTAAAAGGAGTATTACAGCATATTTTAAGAAAAGGTTATGAGAGTCAAATAACATTGTGGATCATTGCATTGTCCAGTGTCCTCTTTTACATTTATAAACTGAAGATAGGATAGGCTGAAAATGGCCAGACATCTCATTGCATCAAGTTCCAGTTACTGATTTACTAATTATTTTCTATGTTGCGAACATCAGCCTTGGAGCAGCTACTGGCCACAGTGGTCTCAGGAAACTCATTCTTTAAATGTCTAGGCTTTCTTTCTCCCCAACTCTCCAAGTAAGACACAGTTTAAAATCTATCATTTGAATTATGTTTTACTGCAAATGAAAAGTTATTCTCTCAATCAAATTTCAACAGTTGATTGTATATTTACAACCTTACCCCACAGGACTTTTACAAGTTGCAGAGAATTTTGTATGAACAAGACTTTTATGTTAATTATTATAATTTGTTTATGCAGAAAAATATTTTACTACAAATAACATAAATCACACATGCAGATTTTAATTTCTTTACATGAACATGGAAACAAAATTTTTATATTTTAACCAAAGGAAATTTAAACATTGGAGATGCATTTTCTGAGGAAGAAAGTAAGGATGAAATGATGTTTTCATTGCGGAAATATTACTTCAAAATAGATAATGTAATACTATGATAACATAAAAAGCAAAACTTGGACTGATGGGCTCTCAGAGGATAAAACTCTTTAAACAGATGAAATTTAAACACTGATGGATATATGTTATTTTAAGTTAAAATGCTATCAATTAAAACCCAATTCATGTTTCCCAGGTAGATTATTTAATTGAATTTCTAGCTATGGAATTGTATTCTGAAAATATGGATTTGGCCGCAAGAAATGCAGACCCAAAATATCAGTGGTTTAAATGAGATAGAAGTACATTTCTCAAGTAAAAGGCCAGAGGTAGGCAGCCAAAGATTGGAACACAAGTTCCGCATCCATGGAATGATCAGGGAGCCAGGATCCTGCAATCTCACAGCTTCCATCTTTCCTAGAGTGTGACTCTCATTTTTATGGTCCAAGATGGTAGTATCTGTGTCCCAGGCAACTGATTAATGAAAGAACACACAAAGAAAAAGGATATGAGTTGCTAAGAGAGTAGATCCCAAAGTTCTCATCACAAGGAAAAAAAATTTTTTTAACTATATGAGGTGATGAATATCAAGTAAAATTATTGTGGTAGACATTTTGCAATATATGTATGTCACATCAGTATGCTGTAAAGCTTGAACTCACACAGTGTAGTATATCAATTATATATCAATAAAACTGGGGAAAAAAGAACATGAACCACCTATCTCTGGTTGTTTGTTTCACTTTATTCTGCAACTTTTTATTATGAACATTTTTACAAATAGAGAAACATTGAAAATACACGATGAGCACCCATTTACTTTCCACTTAGAATCACCAGTTGTTAATGTTTTCTCTCTTTCTGTCTCAGTCTCTCTCTTCCAATCCCCTGTATGTGCACCTTAAGCAACCATAATATTTGAAAACAAATTGTAGACATCATATTTCACTCTTAAGATTTCATTTGCATCTTCTAAGCATAAGAACCTTCTCCAACCTACTCACAATATAATTATAACAGCTAAGAAAATTAACAAAATTATGTTATCCAGCCCATACTAAAACTTTCCAAAATGTTCCAATCAAGGATCACAAACAAATTTTGTTGTTATGGGGCCGGCCCCGTGGCTTAGCGGTTAAGTACATGCGCTCCACTGCTGGTGGCCCAGGTTCGAATCCTGGGTGTGCACCGACGCACCGCTTCTCCGGCCATGCTGAGTCTGCATCCCACATACAGCAACTAGAAGGATGTGCAACTATGACATACGACTATCTACTGGGGCTTTGGGGGAAAAAAAGAAGGATTGGCAATAGATGTTAGCTCAGAGCCAGTCTTCCTCAGCAAAAAGAGGAGGATTAGCACGGATGTTAGCTCAGGGCTGATCTTCCTCACAAAAAAATAATAAAATTTTGTTGTTATGTCTCTTCAATCTCCTAAAAGAAAAGTTTTCCTAAAAATTTTTTAGGAGACATTATCTTTTTCAAGAGTCAACATCAGTTGCCTTGTAGAATGTCGCATCTTCTGAAATTGTCTGTTTCTCCATGGTGGTATTTAATTTGTTCCTATATCCCTATATTTCCTGAAAACTGGAATTTAGGCCTAGAAGCTTGATTACGTTCGGGTTAAGTTTTCGCAAAAGTTTTTGGCAAGAATTTTTCATAGATGATGTTGTATACTTTATATTGCATCACATCAGAAGGCAGAAGACATCACGTACCACTATTAGTGATATAGTATTTAATTATTTGTTTTAGGTGTTGTCCAGTGAATCTCTCCATTTAAAAGCACATCTTTGCATTTGCAATTTGTAATTAATCTCTTAGGTTATGATTTAGCTTTGTGAAATATAAAAGATTATAAGAGAATACTATGAAAAGCTATATGCCAACCAATTCGACAATCTGGAAGAAATGGATAAATTCTTAGAATCATACAACCTTCCAAAACTGGATCAAGAAGAAGTAGAGAATTTGAATAGACCAATCACCAGTAAGGAGATCGAAACAGTAATCACAAACCTCCCCAAAAATAAAAGTCCAGGACCAGACGGCTTCCCTGGGGAATTCTACCAAATATTCAAAGAAGACTTAATACCTATCCTTCTCAAACTCTTCCAAAAAATTGAGGAGGGGGGGAAACTCCCTAACTCATTCTACGAAGCTGACATTACCCTGATACCAAAACCAGACAAGGACAACACAAAAAAAGAAAACTACAGGCCAATATCACTGATGAACATCAATGCAAAAATCCTCAATAAAATACTAGCAAATCGCACACAACAATACGTTAAAAAGATTATACACCATGATCAAGTGGGATTTATTCCAGGTATGCAGGGATGGTTCAACATTCGCAAATCAATCAACGTAATACACCACATTAATAAAATGAAGAATAAAAATCACATGATCATCTCAATAGATGCAGAGAAAGCATTTGACAAGATACAGCATCCATTTATGATAAAAACTCTGAATAAAATGGGAAAGTACCTCAACATAATAAAGACCATATATGAGAAACCCACAGCTAATATCAACCTCAATGGTGAAAACTGAAAGCCATCCCTCTAAGAACAGGAACCAGACAAGGATGCCCACTGTCACCACTCCTATTTAACATAGTACTGGAAGTCCTAGCCAGAGCAATCAGGCAAGAGAAAGAAATAAAAGGGATCCAAATTGGAAAGGAAGAAGTGAAACTGTCACTATTTGCAGATGACATGATTTTATATATAGAAAACCCCAAAGAATCCACCAGAAAACTTTTAGAAGTAATAAACGAATATGGTAAAGTTGCAGGATACAAAATCAACATACAAAAATCAGTTGCATTTCTGTACACTAACAACAAAGTAGCAGAAAGAGAAATTAAGAATACCATCCCATTTACAATTGCAACAAAAAGAATAAAATACCTAGGAATAAACTTAACCAAAGAGGTGAAAGATCTGTACACCGAAAACTATAAAACATTTCTGAAAGAAATTGAAGAAGACACAAAGAAATGAAAAGATATTCCGTGCTCTTGGATTGGAAGAATTAACGTAGTTAAGATGTCCATACTTCCTAAAGCCATCTATAGATTCAATTCAATCCCTATCAATGTTCCAACAACATTTTTCATAGAAATAGAACAAAGAATCCTAAAATTTATATGGAACAACAAAAGACCCCGAATAGCTAAAGGAATCCTGAGAAAAAAGAACAAAGCTGGAGGTATCACACTCCCTGATTTCAAAATATACTACAAAGCTATAGTAACCAAAACAGCATGGCACTGGCACAAAAACAGACACACAGATCAATGGAATAGAATCAAAAGCCCAGAAATAAACCCACACATCTATGGACAGCTAAACTTTGACAAAAGAGCCAAGAACATACAATGGGGAAAAGAAAGTCTCTTCAACAAATGGTGTTGGGAAAACTGGATAGCCATATGCAAAAAAATGAAAGTAGACCCTTACCTTACACCATACACAAAAATTAACTTCAAATGGATTAAAGACTTGAATGTAAGACCTGAAACTGTGAAACTTCTAGAAGAAAACATAGGCAGTACGCTCTTCGACATCAGTCTTAGCAACATCTTCTCAAACACCACGTCTGACCGGGCAAGAGAAACAATAGAAAAAATAAACAAATGGGACTACATCAAACTAAAAATCTTCTGCACAGCAAAGGAAACCATCAACAAAACAAAAAGACAACCTAACAATTGGGAGAAGATATTTGCAAACCATACTTCTGATAAGGGCTTAATCTCCAAAATATATAAAGAACTCATGCATCTTACCAACAAAAAACTACCAACCCAATTAAAAAATGGGCTAAGGACCTGAACAGACATTTCTCCAAAGAAGATATACAGATGGCCAACAGACACATGAAAAGATGTTCAAAATCATTAACTATCAGGGAAATGCAAATCAAAACTACAATGAGATATCACCTCACGCCCATCAGAATGGCTATAATTAACAAGACAGGAAACAACATGTATTGGAGAGGATGTGGAGAGAAGGGAACTCTCATACACTGCTGGTGGGAGTGCAAACTGGTACAGCCACTATGGAAAACAGTATGGAGATTCCTCAAAAAATCAAGGATAGAACTATCATATGATCCAGCCATCCCACTGCTGGGTATTTATCCAAAGAACTTGAAAACACCAATTTGTAAAGGTACATGCACCCATGTGTTCATTGCAGCGTTATTCACGATAGCCAAGACTTGGAAGCAACCTAAGTGCCCATCAAGGGACGAATGGATAAAGAAGCTGTGGTATATATACACAATGGAATACTACTCAGCCATAAGAAACGATGAAATCCAGCCATTTGTGACAACATGGATGGACATTGAGGGTATAATGCATGGACATTGAGGGTATAATGCAAAGTGAAATAAGTCAGAGGGAGAAGGTCAAATACCATATGATTTCCTTCATTAAGTAGTAGATAATAACAACAATAAACAAACACATAGGGACAGAGATTGGATTGGTGGTTACCAGAGGGGAAGGGGAGAGGGAGGAGGGTGAAAGGGATAATTCGGTACATGTGTGTGGTGATGGGTTGTAATTAGTATTTTGGTGGTGAACAAGATGTAATCTATGCAGAAATAGAAGTACAATGATGTACACCTGAAATTTTTACAATGTTATAAACCAATGTTACTGCAATAAACAAAAAATTTAAAAAAAAATCTCTTAGGTGATGATTTAGCTTTGTGTGAATATACTGTTCCCCAAATACAGCTCATTCAAAGGGTGATAATCATTATATTACTTAATGATTATATAAAGGTTTATGAAATGTAAAATTTCTAATTATATTATTCCTTATACAGTTATTAACTGCTGCCAGTTGTCTCTGAAGGATGATTCCTGGAAGATGCCACATTTTAAGGAAGATGTATGTTTACATTCCACAGATATGCATTATGGGCTAAATTGTGTCCCCCACCTCCAAATTTACATTTTGAAGCCCTACCTCAGAAAGTGACTGTATTTGGAAATAAGGCCCTTAAAAAGTTGACTAAGTTAAAATGAGTCTGTTAGAATCCAATCTGACTAGTGTCTTCATAAGAAGATAAATTTGGACACACAGAGACACCAGGGGTGTATGTGCACTGAAGGACAGCCGTGTGAAGAGGTAGTAAGAGGGTAACCATCTGTAGATCAAAGAGAGAGGCCTCAGAGGAAAACAACCCTGATGGCATCTTAATCTTGGACTAACTTTGAAGCTGGGTACCTAAGGGTGATACCGAACCTCTTAATCTCAAGTTCTTGTGCCTGATGCACAGTAAGCCAATCACTGAGACATCAATGCTAGGAGATTGGGAAAGGTTTATTCAAATTGGCCAAAATGAGAAGGTGGGAGCATAGGTTCTCTCAAATCTGCCTTAATAAGAGAAGAAGGCAGGGGGTTTTATAGAGCTAAGGGGTGCGGCAGGAGGAGTTTTGGAGGAACAAAGGGGTAGTCTGTGTTTCTTTCACTCCAGATAAGCCCCTGGAAAATCTGATTTCTGGGCCTCAATGGTAGCTGGGGGCTGGTTATCTGGTGATCCTTGAAGGCATTCTCTTCTTTCTGTAAAACAAACTCATAAATCCTTGTGACCCTTGAGTTACCCCTCAGGTTAAACAGGAAAACAGCAAATTGACAAGATTAACTTCTTTTCATAACAAGGATAAAAGGTAATCTTATTGAATATTTACAGCAACCCTCAGGTACCTGGCTTCAACCCCCACTGTCTTTTTTCCCTTCCTCATTCTTGTAGGAAGTGGGGCATTGATTATTCTGGCTACTTCCTGCTGAAAGGAGGTGAAGATGGGGAAACTGAGGAATGAAATTTTTCAACCTGAGATTGAAAATACTCTTGGGTACTGGGTTATATATTGCATTTTACATTACTAGAATTTTTGCACCACTTTCAACAGTTTTAGTACAACATCTAAAAGCACATTTTATCATCAAATATCTGGCGAGAAGAATAAGTAGTATATAGACAACCCAAATTTTAATAGTTCCTGAAGAATAGATCTAATCCCTTGGGGAATCCAAGAGAACAGTCCTGAAAACCAGTCTAGATACTATAAACCAGAATTATCAAGGGGTTCTCATGGTCATGCACTAAATAAGGCTTCGTATGACATATCCAACCTCTAGAAAGATTACTTGCCTTTGCCAACATCTGAGAAATTCTAATAATCCAAGTGTCCTTCCAGGTTTGGGGTCAAAGTCAACAAGGAAACGTAATAGCCAGTTTACAGATAGAAAACAAAAACCCCAAAGAAACAGAACTAATGTGTATTATAGTTTCTATGAAACACAATCTCTCTCTAAAATCACCCTCATTTTTACCAAAGATAGCCAAATTAAGACTCATTGGTTGACTTGGCCCAATTATTTACATAAGTACAGCAAGAATAGGAATTGATCATATAATCTCTTTTAAATCTTCTTCACTGAATCTTTTTACAAGGTATCTCAGATTGAACTTTAAAGGCCTCTCGAGGCCAGACCAAGCAAAGTCAAGGACTTGTTGTCAGACTCTGCTTGCAATACCTATAGATTTGGGTGAATTCCTCTCTTCCCTTGAGGTTCCCCAAAATATCCTGAGGTTCCTTGTACCTGCCAGAGAAGTGACCTCTTTACTCACCTGGTAAGGTTGCTGGGAACCCTGTAAGCAAGGCACCAGGCCAATATTTCCAAGTGGCTTTATTTCCTAAAGTCAACATTCATCCCTTACCTGTCTTGTCATATCTGAGTCACATGTTCTTCTCAAATATGACATTCCAGTCAAAATCTTGGTAATATAACCAATGTTTCCAATCATGTCATTATAAGGAGAACAGATACTTATTGAACTTATGCAAATAACTATATTGCTGTGAATATAAGAATATTCACCCACTAAGAGTTTCTAAATTCTGGAGGGATCAGGTAGGGAGAAAAAGATAATGTTTCAATTCTGCTTACAAATGCATAATGTACCAAATTGCTGTAAGTCATAGTTAGCTTAAGAGAAAAATGAAAAAGTTTTCCTTAAATCTGGAAAAACAATACATAAAAATCAGCAATATCTCAAATAAAAAGCCATAAAAATTATAATCATCCTCATCAGTTCATTCAGTCCTATGATATCAACTCTTGATCTTCTATTAGCAGTTTCATGAGGCCATCAGTTTCTCATTTCAGTTCTGTAATTTCTTAGTTCAGTTTTATAATATGAAAGTTTATCAGAAACTTACATTCTAGAGGAAGTGTCAGAGTCCTTTCCATGAATCTTTTGAAGATGAAACATTTGCAAAAGCATCAGAGTAAAACAGCAACTATCTGCAAATGACGAAAGACTCAAAAGGGCAGTTGACAAAGAAACTTGGCTATTTCTGTGAACACAACACTTCAAGACAATACCTAGAATTATGGCTGACAACCAGGACAGATCAGAATTTTAGGAACGTTATATAATTTTTATCAATAACATTTACCCACATAATATCATAGTTCCATATGAAACAATGTTTAGCTATACATTTAACCATGGTGATGATTAAAGATTTTCAGGCCAATGCAGAAAGTTAAATAGCTTTAATAAAAACATTAGCACCTGTGATTAACAAGCTGATAAAAATATAGACATAAAATCCCTACTCATTGTTAGGCTACTAAAAAAAACCTTTCATAATCTCTTTACCAAGAGCACACTAAAAGCTCAAGAAAATTATCATTTTAAGAAAGGGGAAAAAAACAAATTTTAATTTCATACCAGCTTACTTTTGACATTAAAACTCATTTACTTAATTGGGTTCACTTTAATCTTAGCCAATTTGACCAGACATAATACTCCTCAGGGTTTTACTTTCACAAACCTTCTGTCACTTACTTTTTACATTCATATTTGGTCGCATGCTTTTTTCTTTCCTAGTTCTTTAGGACAAATTTATCTTCCTTAACAAAACAAAGTATCTCTATTATCTATACCTTATTTACTGAAAACATATATTTTACTTTCCTTGTATGCAGACTTTCTAGAAATATACTTTCTCATAGAAAATTTCTCAGCATGTACAAAACATGTTTATCAATAAGCCTAAGCATCTTTTAGTTTCTCTGAGATAAGAAAGCAGAGGCAGACAAATTTATACTTAATAATGAATATCTAATATTTTATCTTATGTGCAAATGACCTAGATACTCAACAAATTTTTATCATTTAACTTAATTTAGCGAAACTCTAAAGTATTAAGTTACCAAAAAGAATTTGGAAGCTGTTTTTCAAGCATATATACCATAAAACATAGTTACTGTACCCAAAAACTCTTACCCATTTTTATGTATCTAAATCATTTGTTCTCAACAATTGTGTTTTGATTACCCACGCAAACTTCATAGATATTAGACAAAATTAGCTATCATTTTAAGCTGTTATTTTTGCTAACTAGTTTTATAGCAGAGATAAGATGAGCTTGTTTAAATAATAAATCTGCATGTCTATACCATATCTAATGTTGATAACTCTGAGGAAATGCTTATTTCAATCAAACTGACAAAGTTTTAAACAAGCTTTTGTTTACCAAAGATTATTTCATATCATGTTAATTTGGAAGACATTTGGGTTAGTTTCTATTACATTTAGAAATAATTTATGTAAGTGCTTACTTTAAGCCAATTAAACAGAGCTGTTAATTTTGGCCATACCATCTGGAGGTAAAATATCGACACATACATAAAGACTCCCCAGTTATTGTTTTAAAACTTTAGGTCAATGTAAAGGCCCTCTTTCCAAGTGTACAATTTAACCCCGGACCATTTTACCCTGGGGTAGGGGATGGAATTTTCATTAGCATCTATAAGACCATGAGAGGAAGCTGAGACCCCAAATTTGATTAAGTTCTTAAGACTAGTCATTATGAGAGCTATCTAAAAATTTTTCCAATTTAGAAGTTTTTCCAATTTAAGAATACATAAAGAATATTGTGGCCACATGGTGTTATAAAGCAATATCATCTTTTTCCTTTTTCATGGGCTCATAGCTAAAAGTTGCCCAATTTTGGAGATTGTAGCCCAAGAGGCTACTGGTGGGGATCAAATTAGTGTTCCTCATAGCTGACTCTTACCCAAGACAAACCCACCCACACAAACACAAAATCCAAATCCTGCAGGACCAAAACAGAAGGTAAAATCCAACAATCCCCTGTATCTCTCCCAAAAAGAGTCCTTCCTTTCAATCACACAAAATGCAAATGGAGGTACAGAGAATCGACGACTGTGTGATGTAACAACTCATCTGGCAAAAACAAAATCCAAAAGTGCTCACATACAAGACAAACATATCCACACAAGGACAAAAAGTAGACTGAGGTCCAATGCATTTCTCTAAAGAAAACTCCAAGAGTGGTTGGTAATCACTCCATAAAAAGATTATGGGTGTGCCTCCTGGATCTAATCAGCCATCTCAGCAGAATCCAGGAATAGAAATGGGGTTATTCCAGCAGAAACACTGCCATCTTTAACTAAAGGGGACAGAAACAGATTAAAATGAAGGAAGGCTGTTGGACTTTTGAGATTCTTCATGACTGGACAATATAACTATTGGGCTGTGAACGTGCATTATCTTTCAAGAAAAGGGAAGAATGATCCTGAAGGTAGGCTGTCTCTTCAGTTCCAGAGGTCAAGGCCACCTCCTAAGTTTCAGTGGGTAAGACTGTCACCACACAGGGTCTTAAGGGCAGGGCTTCAACCCAGGGCAAAGGGTCAATGCTGCCCCAACCCCACAACAGTGGGCCCAAAAGTTGGGGCAACCAGCCCAGTAAGACCATAAGACAGGGAATCCAGACAAAGAGAATTATTCTCAAGCCTTAAAATCTAATTCCCTGCTAGGATTTGAACTTGCTTAGGACCCATCACCACTTCCTTCTCTCCTATTTCTCCCTTTGGGATCAGAATATCTATACTATACCTATCCTACCATTGTATTTTGGAAGTAGATAACTTGTCTAGTTTCACAGGTTCACAGGTGGAGAGGAATTTTGCCTCAGGATAAATCACACCTCAAGTCTCACCCACACTTGATTTAAATAATATTTAGATTAGATTTAGGACTTATAGTTGATTCTGGAATGAGTTAACACTTTTGAGCTGTTGGGATGGGGGTGAATGTATTGTGCATGAATTTTGGGTGTCCAGTGTGTGGAATACTATGGACTGAATTGTGATCCCCAATGTATATGTTGAAGTGCTAAGCACCAGTACCTCAGAGTGTGACTGTATTTGGAGACAGGGCCTTTAAAGTGGTGATTAAGTTAAAACCAGGCTGATAGGGTGGGCCTGAATTCAATCTGACTGGTGTCCTCATAAGAGGAAATTTGCACACAGAGACACCAGGGCCACTTACACAGAGGGTTGATCACATAAAGAGGCAATAAGAGGGTGGCCATCTGCAAGCCAAGGGGAGAAGCCTCAGAGGAAAGCAACCCTGTTGATATCTTGATCTTAAAGTCTTAGTCCTCAGAACTATGAGAAAATAAATTTCTATTGTTTAAGACACCCAGTCTGTGGTATTTTGTTATGGCAGTCTGAGCAAACTAATGCAGTGGATTACCTGCAAACATCTAGTGCAAGGGAGGCTGAAAAGTATAATCCTTGTTATTCTAAAAACTGGGGATCTATTTTTGTGGAAGAAGAGGAGAACTGATATTGTGGGGGTCACTTATAGACTCTATCACAACCTCTGTAGAGATTCTGGATGCTGAGAAAAAGAAATGTTTTTCTTTTTAAAAGGGTCCATGTAATGCTTAAGATTTGAGAAACACTGAACTAGAGAAACATCTATAGTTAAGGGCTAAATTATGCTGCACCTATTCTGTAAGTAACTTACTAACCCAGAGACAAGTACCTGCAATTCTTTCCATTGTTCAGTTAATAATTCCTGAGTGCCAACTGTGCCAAGTAGGCTAGGCCTAAAGCAACTAGATAAAGGTAAGTCTTGAACTGAACCTTAAGAAGGTCAAGAATTGGGATAAATGGTGAGAATTTGGTAAGAAGACATTCCAACCATCCCTTCATAGTTAGGATTATTTCCAGGCCAAACTTTATATACAGACCAGGCGTCACAAACTGAATGCAGCCCACAGCAACTGTAATCGTGATCTGTTTGGCCAGTTCAATGTTCTAAAAATAATTGAATGCACCGTTGGCTAGACACCTACTCTTCAATTTGGCCACAGTTCCCAACCCTCCCTATTGCATTATACTTGGCTCCTTCCTGCTTAGACATTGATTCATGCCTGAACCATGAAGATATTTGCATGCAGCATATAAAATAGAACATAATAGACAAGGGTAAGTGTTATCTGGATCATCCAAGAGTTACTCTCTACCATTTGTCTCTTCTCTTTGCTATTAAGAGATAGACATTGTCCTGAAATGATATGATCTTAATCAGAAGAGTTAGCTTGACCAAGAAAAGGAAATAATCAGTGGCTACTCAGCATAGTGACTTTTCTAAGTTATTTGTGGAAGACGGAAAGGAGGACAACAGCATTAAAGAACTGATGAGACAGAACAGATATAAATCAGGAACCATCAAATCAAGGCAAGCAGCCAAGGAACACTGGGCTGAACTTGCACAGCTCATCCAGCAACCCTTAATGCACCTGGGCTTAAAAAGTGGTCAAGAGGATTTCTAGAGGACAATGGAAGGAGAGAGGTTATACTTAGGTTTAAGCTTAGGTTATGCTTAGCACAACTTTTAGTGGATTATTGAAGTAGATTTTATTTTCTAAGTTGTTTCAAAGGTTCTGACAAGCAAAACTTTCCCAACTTTAAACTTTGATTCAGAATAATAATGTAGACATTTTGCTAAGATTGCCAAGTTTAGCAAAGAGACACCTCTTTCATATTTGATACATACATACCTGCTCTATACTGCTAATCACCTTTCTTCCTTTCACTTCTCTAACATGTTCTTCCTTCTTTAAATATTTATTCAATACCTATTATTGTCTGTGACATTGTGCCAGGGTTTAAGGATAAAAAATGAATCTGATATATGCATGCACTCAAAATGATCACAATTTATTTTTGAGGCAGGTGAAGAGGGAGTAGAGGTTACAAAAAAAGAGATGCATCAATACCAAGTTAGATCAAAGCTATGAAAGAGAGAGGCATCCACTGAACAGTTGTGTCTTTTGTCCTTTGAAACACCTTAGAAGACCTCAACTGACGGAAATGGACAGTCTAGACTCTGCTGCAGCTGGCTATGGGAGCAAGAGGCTGCTGCCATGACTCATCAATAAAAATGCAGGCAGGGAGCACTCCTAGGGAGCAAGGATGTGACATGTTCTTGCTTGATGCTTGGAGAAAACAATTTGTCTGGTTATTATAAAACATATCTGAGGCCTTTGGTGCCAAACATGAATCTAGAGACATTCACTCATGAAGCAAAACCAAAGTCTTAATGCACCTTTCTTCTAGTTATCACTTGAGAGTAGCTTTTGGGAAAACCTCTCAGTAGCAAACAAAGCTAGTGAAAAGCATGGCTTTTATTCTCCTTTCTACTTAGTTGTATCAAGGAGATTTAAAACCATCCCGAAACAATGAAACAAAGTGAGGCATTAACAAGCCCAGACACTTGGTTTTTCTTATTGAAAGTGCTTCTCTGCACTATTACAGTGAGGTTACTGAGGACTTCATGAGTATGGAAATACTTCTCTTAAAGAAACTTTTCCACTAGCGTAAAAAGGATGTATGGGCTTTGGAGCTGGATAAAGCTCAGTCTAGTGTCACCTTCTACTAGTTGACAGGTTTTGGAAGGGTACTTTTTGACTCTGAATGGTAGTACCTAATCTGTGAAACAGACATAGTGTTACCCACTTTACACAGTTGTTGAATGATTAAATTCTACATTGTATTCAAAAGGTATTATATCACAGTCTACAACCAACTACAAATCTCCTCCTTTGTCTCTAGTGTTTAAAATTATGTCATTTTAATAAAAAAATTTAAAGATAAGAAGAATTGTGATCTAGTCACATATAGAGGGGGGAAAATTTTTTTCTTTTTCTTTTTTTTGTGAGGAAGATCGGCCCTGAGCTAACATCCATGCCCATCTTCCTCCCTCTTTATATGAGATGCCACCACAGCATGATTTGACATGCAGTGTGTTGGTGCACACCCAGGATTGGAACCTGCAAACCCTGGGCTGTGGAAGCAGAGCATGTGCACTTAACTGCTTGTGCCACCAGGCCGGCCCTGGGGAAAAAAAGTGTTTTAAGACCCTAGTAGGGCTAGTCTTGCAAAGCCAATCTATGGAGTGTCAAAGCTACCACCATTGTTCTGATTATTAAAATCTTAGAAGGGGGCCGGCCCTGTGGCTTAGCAGTTAAGTGCATGCGATCAGCTACTGGTGGCCCGGGTTTGGATCAGGGTTCGCACCAACACACCGTTTCTCCGGCCATGCTGAGGCAGCGTCCCACATACAGCAACTAGAGGGATGTGCAACTATGACATGCAACTATCTACTGGAGCTTTGGGGAGAAAAGGGGAAAAAAAGGAGGAGGATTGGCAATAGATGTTAGCTCAGGGCCGGTCTTCCTCAGCAATAAGAGGAGGATTGGCATGGATGTTGGCTCAGGGCTGATCTTCCTCACACAAAAAAAAAAATCTTAGAAGTATCATTCACTAAACCCTTTTCTTCAAACCTTTGCATTCCTCACTCAATCTTGTTAATTTTCATTCCCTAACTCTCTTGCATCAGCCATGTCAGGGAGGAAAAAGTTTCCTCTGTCCTCTTAGGTTCATTAACTGAGGGCCTGCAAATTAAACTGACAAAAGATGGGTTATTGGGAGACAAAAGATTTAGTCATATGTACACAGGAGATTACAAATAAGTAGCCAGCTCACTAAATGGTTAAAGTTAGAGGCTGACATGCCTAACTTGGTAGGGAAAAGGAAGGTGGGAAAGTGCTTGTATGGGAAGAACAAATAGGTTAGTTTAGAAAAGACAAATGGATTTTTAGGTAAACAAATTGTATAAAGAGCGTTCTAACAAGCTTCTTGCAAGATGCATTCAGTACAGTATTGTTTCACTGAATCTAAGTAATAGTCAGTCTTTAAAATATATAGTAAATTGTTTAAACAATTTTATATAATACAGGTTCTAACAAGCTGCTTACTAGATGCATTCCATATATCTTATTTGTTTGAATCTAATTTATATGCTGTCTTTAATGCATGTAGTAGAGTTTTATTTGAAATTTCTAATGAAGATGATTCCTACAAGCTACATGCAAGATAAAGTTTTTGATAATGTTTGTTTATGCAAGTGCAAGTGGTCTTTCTGTCTTTTTCATGGCCATGGAACTCCCCCAGAGAGGGGATTTATGAGAGTTTTATTCTCAATCTTCTTCCTAGGAGTAGACCCACCCCAAAGAGGGAATTTATGGCAGTCTCTTTTCCCAGAAGTTGCTGCTTTCAGTTGTATAAGAGAAGCTCTGAGAAGACTTCTTTCGGAATCTGTTGAATCTCACATGTCTTCAGTTTAAAATGACAAGAATTTTTCACGTTGAGGTATATGGAGAAGCTATTCTAGTTTAAAGCTGATTTGGCTTGAACTAAAGAAGCCTGACTTATGGCCTATCAAACATACTTGTACATTTACTTTAACTATTAAAGTAAAGAGTGCATTAAACATTATCTCAAAATAAAAGAATGCACTATCTTAAGATAAGAATTCATACTTCCCCTCCTATGACACTAGTATCTGTAATGCCCATATCAGTACTCCTGAAGATAAGTTCCCTTCCCTAGACATCAGGGTCATGTTGACCTGGTATTTTGAAACTGAAGACCTCTTTGAAACTTTGATGACTATGTATCCTGGGCATGTTTAATGTATTTTCTTTGTTCTAAAAAGGAATAAAACTGTACTGAAAACCATGTTTCTCCAGAAGGCTTTCTTCTTTTGTGGAGACTGACTTCTTTGATTATAATCCTTAGCCTGCCTCAAGTAAAGGTCACCTTGTCTCTCTTATCTATTGAATAGTTATTGATTATTTGTGTCAACAAACATAATCTTCACACCAACTCGGGGGTTCTGAGTGGGTCTCCACAGTCAGTCACTTCCTCTTCCCCCATTCCCACAGCCATCAACTCAGTAACAAACTAGCATATTTGCACAGTTGATGAGTAAGGACCACAAGGTGGTCACCCTAGCATAGATTCCAGCTTCTGGTGTTGCTGTCTCTTTATTCAAAAGCAGAAAACAGACACACGGAAATACTGAATGTGTGAGAAAGATATGATTAATCTGACTCTTATTTCTACAAGGTATGACTCCTCCATTCTGCAATGGAAATAAAGACCAACCAAATGAGAACAGGCAACGTCTATTTATTCAGAGCTTGCTATAGCAAGGGAATCAGCCACCATCACTTGCATTTGGCAGAGATTCAAAGGCAAGCAGAGGAGTGGGGAAGCTTTATGGTGGGAAAAAAAGGAAGTCTTCAAGTATGCCCTGACTGGAGGCTGTTGGCATGGGGAAGCTGTAGGTGGGGTAACTAGCTGTAGGTGGGGCATCCTATGTGTTTGGTTAGGGGAGTATATATGGCTTTCTCTGGTTGGATCTAAACTGGAAGTGGGAATAGAAAATTAGGGAAGCTGTCAGTTATTAATCAAGTCCCGGCCATTTTGGACCAATGGTACTGGGGCTATTGTTTGGCTTCCTGGACTATTTGCAAGAAATAGTGGTCTGACTTCCCATGAGACTGACTTGTAGATAGTAGGGTGGCTACTGTAGATAATGGGTTGGTTTCCTGAGCTGATTGCCACAGATCATGGGTCAGAGTTCTATTATTATATATGGTCTAGCCATTGTCCATTTGCATATTCTGTCTCTCAGTGCTAACCCCTTCACACTGACACTGAGCCTCTTAATCTCAAGTTCCATGCCCAATGTGCAATAAGCTAACCACTGAGACTGAGTGCTTGGAGATGGAGAAAGGTGTATTTGAATTGGCCAAAATGAGAAGGTGTGAGGATGGGTTCTCTGAAATCCACCTTTATGAAAGAAGAGAGCAGGGGGTCTTTATAGAGTTAAAAGGCTTGGGAGGAGGAGTTTCAGAGACACAAAGGGGAAATCTGTGTTTCTTTCACTCCAGATGAAAGCCCTTGGGCAATCACTCTACCAGGCATCAATAGCAGCTGGGGGCTGGTTATCTAGTGATCATAACTTCCTTAAAGGCATTATTTTTCTTCTGCAAAACAAGCTCATATATCCTTGTGATCCTTGAGTCACCCCTCAGGTTAAACAAGAAAACAGGAAATCAACAAGATTAACTTCTTTTCTTCTGTGTCTATGTTGGGAACAAGGTCGAAGGGTAATCATTTTCTTATTTAATATTTACAATAAGCCTCAGGTACCTGGTTTCAACCCCACAAGAACTCTGCCAAATGGACATCCCTATTTTATAGAAGAGCAAATTAAGGCACATCTTTCAAGTTTACCGGGCTAGTAAAGGGGCAGAGCCAGGATTTAAACATAATCTGTCTGGGTTGCAAATTTGTGCTATTAACTCTGTCACAAGAAAACGTTTTAGCATCAATTTTCTAATGCCTGGCTGGTTCAATGTGTATGTTACTGCACAAAAGGCACCATCCGCTCACTGTGAGATAAAAGCCAATCGTCAAGAGGCAAGATGGTGGCAGAGAAAGGGCATTTTATTACAACTTGCTAGCAAGGGGGAAGATGGCTGACTAATGTCTGAAAGAACCATCTTAAGGGGGCACAGAATCTTGAAGCAGTTATATAGGCCAGTGGATTTTAGGGGAGGGGTTAGGAATATTGACCCTGTGGTGTTACAGACTGGGAGTCACCGCACCAGATCTTTTAGTTTTCCTTGATGATGGCTAACATCATAGACTCTCTATTGGGGGGACATCACCTTCCTAAGGAACTCAAAAGAACAAAGTTATCATCTTATTGCAGCTTGGAGGTACATGCCCAAGCAGGAGTCATAAAATCTACAGAGCAGTTAGATCTCCTGGAGGGTGCATATCCAGCTGGGTTAGTTAGTCAGAGGTCATTCAAAGTTATAATATGGTTTCTTTTCTACATTATGGCTTCACTTATGTCAACCTTGTGTTGAGCCAGGATCACATACACACAGACACATACACACGCAATCCCCCTTCACACACATACTTTGGAGGGCATTTAAGATAACCGTTTCCAATCCTGTCCAGACAGGTATTACTCATTTTTATTTTTAAGCTGTCTTCTGAGCTTGTAAATTTGTTTACCTGCGTGAGTCACACCTTTCTTGCAATTTACCTAGAACAGGACTCCTTAAATCTGATTCCTATTAACTCTTCAGGTAATATCCTGTAGGTGTGTTGTGCTGGACACTTCCGGGGGGGGGGCAGGGGGGGTTGTAATCTTTTTTATCAGAACAGCCAAGTATCAGCTTCCCATACCCACCATCAGGGTCAACTCTCAGATATAGTCAGAAACCAACCACTTCTCCCCACCTCCACTCCTGTTACAAATCATCCTGTCTCTTGCCTGGATTATTGTGTCAGCTCCTCACAGTTCTTCCAGTCTCTGTCCTTCACTTAGTTCTTCCCCACTGTGCCCAGTCTATTTTCTACATAGCAGTTGAGGGTAATCCTTTTAAATCATAGGCCAGATTGTGTTACTTTTCAGCTCAAAATCCTCAAATGATATCCCATTTCTCTCAGAACCAAATCCAAAATCCTTACAGTGGACTACAAATCTGAGCTTCCCTTTTCTCTTTGAATTCCAGTCCTACCACCACTAGAGGAGCACAGGGCCCCATTCCACTAATCATGTCTGAAAGTGCCCCAGGCCCCAGCTGCTCCTGCCTCAGGGCCTTTGATTAAGTCCTGTTCAGCACCCCTCCCTACCTTTAGGTCTCTGCTCCTGGCAATTTGCCATAGAGGCCTGGCCTGACATTCCTATTTTCAATAATACTCAGCCCTACCTCCCAAATGTTTCACCTAATTAATTTTTCTTCCTGGCATTTACCAACATTTGACATACACACATTTATTTATTTATTATAATTATCTGTCACCCCTGACTAGATTGAAGTGGGCAGCCACTGTGACTATTTTGTTTATTTCTATTATCCCTAATGCCCAGAATACCACCCGGCCCAAAGAAGGTGTAGATAAATATTTGTTGAATAAATGAAATATGTGTTCATCATTCATGTAGACTCAATGTTGAGGAGTGCTGAGTTTTGCAACGGGACTGCAGGTCAACCCAACCTCTCCTTTATTTGCTTCCCTTGGCAACAAAAAAGCCCCAGGTTCCGGGTCCTCCCTCCTCAGGGGCAGCTGAGCAGGCCTGGGGCATGTGCAGTCTGGCCCCAAACAACGGATCAGAAAATTTCTTCCAACCCCAAGTCACACCCTGAGAATTGTTCTACTAAATAGAGTTTTCTTCACCTTGTTACTTTTTCAGTGGTATCTTGAGCCCTTATGATTTGTGCTCAGGGAAACAGCCTTGCCCGCCAGCCCCTCACCCTATTTCCCACTCATGCCAAGCCACCACCTATCATCTGGGACCAGCTGGAGGGCGCACAGAAGAATATCAGACTGAGGAGAAGGCATCACCAAAGTTTTAATTTTGTATTTTGAAAAAAAATTTATACAAATTACAGGAAGTTTAAACTCAGCAAAATAATCTCAGTGGAGATATTTGTAGGCAGGAGGGAGGTTATGTCAAGTATTAGCATAATGTTCAAAATGTCATAGGAACATAATTCGCATACATGTCAATACACATATTACATAATGAACACATGCTAAAGTTCTATTTTAACCCACTAACGAGGGAACCAGTAGGATGACAAAACTGCTTCAAAAGAGAATGCAGGCAACTGATGTGAATATATAGCCAGTGAAAAACTGGGGGAAAGGAAACTCTTGGGATGAGATTGATAAATTAGACAGAAAACTGGTTAAAGTTCTGACCCTAGCAGAGGTCACTTGCATTTTTACAGGATGAGGTCATCTACATTGCCGTTGGAAAAAAATACATTTGCATCTCTATTATACAATTAGGCTTTCCACTTAGTTTTCCACCAGTTAGGACTGCCCTTAAAAGAGTAGTAAAATGCCCTAATTGTCCGTAAGTCAAAGTCACTACAGTCCCAAGACCCTTGGTGGACTTATCTGGGAGTGCCTTACCATGACTATGAAGGCCATAGGCTTATTGTCTGCTTTACTTTCAAGTTCTGGTTCTAACAGGAACAGTCTGGTGGTGCATGTTTTATATCTGAGGAGTACACGCGTTGAAGGCTGAAAAGTCATCAAGACTGGACTTAGGTGATCATGATCACCATCCCACCACCTCCAGTCATGGGTGGGCTCATGTTCTTTATGCTCCTTTATTATCCTCCACCCCCCTCCTCTCTGCACTCAGCACTGTATAACAGTCATGTAAGAGGCTCTCTCTTCTTTTAGACTCCCGGTGTAGTTTTCTTATCCATCTCTACATACTGGCCCTCCAGCTCAGGTGTGATACATCTTACAAGTTCAGTAAATGCTTGTTGAACAACTGCACGAACGAGGTGGAATCTGAGCCATGTTGTGAAAAAAATATGGTGGGCACAGGTAGTGGGGGTGTAAAGGCGGTTCAGTAGAAACGAAGGACACCGCAAACTCAGCAGCTGGAGGGTGGACTTCAATGTGGGCCAAATGCGGTGAAGCCCAGGCAGGGCCAGGGCAGGAGGATGTTGGTAGAAAAAGCACCGAGGTCTAAGTGAGAGATGAGGTGCAGAGAGCCTTCTATTCCCAATCTACCTCCCTCGTCCCTTGGCTGTCCCACGTCACACGTGGGTAGAGCGCACGGCCTCCGCGGTTGGCAGGCATCGGAAGAGAGTGAAACATGGAGGCAAAGGAAGCAAGACGGAGCAACGGGTTCATCTACAGTCACCTTCCTCTGGAACACGCCTCACCCCGCGGAAACTATGCTTCTCTTAAAAACCTTCCTGGGTCTATTCAAGGGTGAGAGGACAATCTCCCCCGAGGAGGAGACAGCTTTCAGTTCTTCTCCGCCTCATCCGGCCCTGCGACCCCTGTCCTGGCTCCTGCCGCGCGTTCCGGCTTCGGAGACCCCGGCGTCCAGCAGCCGTGCCCCTAATCGGGGCTTGGTTCCGGGTGCCCGCCCGCGCGCGCTCCAGGAGGCGTGTCCGGAGCGCGCGCCGGCCGGGGGTGGAGCGCGGGGCGGAGCGCGACGCGTCCTGGCTTCTGGCACGCCCAGCGTTCGCCCGCCTGCCCTTTTGCCAGCCGCGCGGGGTACGTGCCGCTGACCCGCGCCTGCGACCTGAGAGGCAGGCGCGCCTGGAGACAACGCGGAACCATGAGCTGCCTGCCAGGAAGGGTGGTGGCGCTGCTGCTCGGGCTGCTGGTGGAGGTAGGGGCCGGTGGCCGAGGCCGCGCCGCCCGGGTCGCCTCCCGGATGCGCTCGCGGAGCGCGAACAATGCAGGGGGCTGAGCGGGGCGCAGTCCCGAGTCGCCCGCAGAAGACCATCTGAGACAACACGGAAAGGTCGAGCGGCCGAGAGTCCATCCTCACGGACCTGCATAATTCCTGGTGCTGGAAGGCGTAGGGACTCAGTTGACAGGGAGGCTCCCCCCGGGCGCTTCCCCTGCTCCTGTCTGTCCTCCGCTTCTACGCCCACCCAACACCGCCTCCCTCCCCATACACCCCCACCTCCTCCTGGGTGGGGTCTTGCTCATTTCTCTCGCTTCTCGCGCCGGTTTGGAGGACCCAGGAGTGCCCCTTATGCGCTGTACTTCCCGTTTCCCCCCTATGCCCGGAGGAGGGTCCGGGATCGGGCGGGGGTGGGGGTTGGGGGGGGCGGTGGTTCCCGGGAGCGGCGCAGGCGCAGAGAGGCCAGGGCGCCGAGTAGTTCGAGGTGGGAGTGGGTTGGCAGCTGGAGGGTCGAGCGCCAAGAGATGCAGTTGTGGGAATAGGTCGGGGGACTGCCATGGAAATAGCAGATATGAGCAGGAGGAAACATTACTGCTTGTGAAAATGAAGCGCAAAGTCCTTAGATGGGAGAGAAAAACTCCACGGAGAGCTTGGGTGGTGGGTGTGATTTGCTGAAGTCGAGAGAGGGAACTTGTTGAAGCGACTGAGGGTGGAAGCGCCTGGTGACCGCAACCCACGTGGGGACCCCCGGCCGCCCCTGGCTCCAAAGTGGCACTTTCTGATAGGGGGCCACTCCGTTCTTGCTAAAGCGGGTTCTTTAAAGTGTGAACTAGTGGGTTTCTGGGGTGTAGAGTCTGAATTAGGGCTTGTTCAACTCCCTGCTCAGCTTCATTATTTTGGAGGAAATTTGCATCAAATTAATGAAGTCAAAGGAAATGGGTAATGAGTAACTTACATCTCTTTCTGTCTTTTCTATTTTAGAGGGTTGTAACTTAATAGTTGAGTATTAGCGCTGGAAATGACTACTTGGTTTTCTTCATTTATTAAAAAATTATTGTTACAAAATGTTGGGAGGGAGAGTCTGAGCGTTGTTGAAAGGAAGGGCGATGGAAAAGTTTCTTGCGCCAGGCTCTGCCGTAGCAAAGACTGCCTGTTTTTGTTCTTAATATCCCCCTGGCTTAGTATTTAATGTTTTTGTGGAGTGCCTCCCACTTGCATTCTTTCCATTTGTTCAGAATTTTAAGACCTTAGGAATCACATCCCCTGGTGACTCACCAGACAGGACAATGGAGAAGTGAATCTGAGAGCATTATTTATATAAAAACAAATGCATCTATACCTACGCTTGCAATGCCCCCACCCCCTTTTAAATCAGCGCCTGATGAAATTATCTAGCATTTATTGGTTCCACCTCTCCCAGGTCTTTAGTCTGTGTCGTGTTGTGCTCTGACTGTGGCCTCGATTGCCTCAGGGACTCAGTTCTTTCCCAGAGAGCTGTTTTGTTGTGTAGGAATTTATCATCTTAATAGAGAGTTCAAATCATGTCTGAAAGTTTGAAACATCTTATAAGGCATCTTAAAGACATAACTGTGACAGCACTAAAACCGAAATGACTAAGCTGATGCTTTCAGGAAGTTGAATATCTTGATGATTGGTAATTTTTTGTTTTCAAAAAGATGGTGTGGTGTAGCCCACTTTTACATGATGGTTATCCTAAGCACCTATTTCGTCTGTGGTAGAGAGGTGTCTCTCTAAGGAATTAAGGAGATTTCTTTATAATTCATCACCTGGAATTTTATACATGAGATATGTATCTGAGATGTTTTCATTTTAAATTGGTTGCTCTGAATTTCATCTAAAATTGGTTGTTATCAGAACATGTTTAATGCTTTTGAAGTCCTGAATCACATACATAAATGTGCAATTACAGTTGCTGAGTATGTGAGGAGGCAAAGGGTTCTCTTCATGTTAAGGGCATAAAACAATTGAGGGAGATATTTGATAGCTTCTGACAGCCAGCTGCAACCTGGGATATTTGTCTTTGTTTCTTTGTTCTGTTTGAGCTGGTTTCATTGTAGTCGTAGTGTAGTGGATCATAAACCACATGGAAGAAGGGGGCTGTTGTGACCATGGGTATTCCATTCTGGCCGTCAGCGCCTTGCTTTTAGCCAACACCACCCAGGATCACACAGGGGGTTCATGCTGGTGAGAAGTCCTTGAGTAGGGAGGGAATCTAAAAGCTGATTTGGGAAAGGCTTTCCTCCCCAGCCTCATCATTCTTTTGTAGAAATTCCCTTACCTATTAGATATAAAGATTGCACATTTGTTTTTTTACTTAGCAGACACTTATAGAGTCAGGCATTGTTCTAAGCACTTTACAAATATTAACTCATTAATCCTCTTAGCAATTACTTTTACCCCCATTTTTATTTCAAATGAGGGTTGTTAAAGAACTTGTGCACAGTCTCGCTGTTGTTAAGTGTGAGTGTGATTGTGCTTTGGTTGAACCTGGGGAGTAATTAGGCCCTGAGCATATGTGCCTCCTCTGGGCTTTCAACTCTGGTGTGTTATTTTCTAGTTATTGTCACCACAGTCTCTTTCTAGAGGTTAGCTTATTGATGCTTTTGTAATATAATTAGTAGTGTTTGTTCTAAGGGCTCTGTCCTTACTGAAATGAGCCCAGAAATGTGTAGTACAGTCTTGCACTGCATAAGGACGTTTTGGTCAACGAGGGACTGCATATACAACAGTGGTCTTATAAGATAAGATAAGTATCACAGAGCTTGGGTGTGTAGTAGGCTTACCATCTAGGTTTGGGTAAGTGCACTCTATGAGGTTCACACAATGATTGCCTATGGATGCATTTCTCAGAATGTGGCCCTGTTGTTAGGCGATGCATGACTGTATACTGTTTAGTATCAAGTTCCCTGTGCAAGTGCTGGGGATTCTGCTGCATCCATTTACCAGGAGAATGAAGGCTGTACTAGGTTATTTTATTGAAGGGACCCGCGTCAGTGTCTTTCTGACCCTTCCCTGGAACCAAAACCTGGAAACCTTTAAGTGAGGCTATCCTGTGTTTCAAAGTTGTTCTGGCAAAAGAACAGTCCTTCTTGGGTTAGGAAAGGAGCAGTCTTTTCTTAGAGAGAGAGCATTGGAAAGCGAACATTATCTTTTAAATCTAGGGAAAATAGGAGGATTACTGAGTAGTTCTCTAAAGTCCTGTGTATTTTGATGCCCAGGAGTCTTGAAGTTAGAACCAAGGTGTGTTTAAGAGTGTTTTTTTGTTGGGGCAGCCTGGTGGCGCAGCGTTAAGTGCGTGCGCTCCGCTTCCGCAGCCCGGGGTTCACAGGTTCAGATCCCGGGCACAGTCCAACACACCGCTTGTCAAGCCATGCTGTGGCGGCGTCCCATATAAAGTAGAGGAAGATGGGCACGGATGTTAGCCAAGGGCCGCAGCAGGGCTGCTCTTCCTCACACACACACACAAAAGAGTGTTTTTGTCTCCTACCGAATGTTTATTTTGCCTTGGAATTCCAGTGAATGTGGCACCCCCTGGTTGCCAATTTTCTGAAATAAACTTTTGCAACCGTCCCACTCTTGACAGGTTTTAGAATCTGAGCAACATGCAATTTGAATGAAAGAGAAGACTGTAGGGAGATTTTTCTCTCTGGAAGCTCCATGGGAGGCTGGGTGCTGATGCTTGAAAGGTGGCAGTGATAAATGAAGCAGGTGACAAGGACTCCGCTATGAAGTGGGGAAAATCTGGCTCCAGCTATGCAAGGAGGGCCTGGGACCTTGGGCCCAAGACTCGGGGCTCTAATTGGCCCTTGCTTTCTTTTTGGCTTATGCATAGCTGTAAAGACCAACTAGGGGGAAGTGACTCTAAAAGTGTCTGGCTTAGGCTAGTGGCCACTTGATTATCTAGCTGTGGGATGGCAAATAACTTTCCTAGAACTCACGTTTATCATCTTGTCTTGATGGGGCCTCTTAAATGTCACCCTCGCAACGAAGCCTGACTTGACCACACTATATAAAATTTCAACTCAATTCCCCTCCCATGCCCCTTGCTCTGACCCATTCAGTAACTATTTGAAGGAATCAATAGATCTATGGGTAATGACCCTGAGTAGGCCCACAGTGGGAGAGGGTTAGGTAATTCATGAGCTGTGGACTCTGAAGGAGGCACCTGTGCAAGAACTCAGAGCTCATCTTTGTTTAAACACCTCTGCTGTTGGAAATTCACTTGCTCTCAAAACAAAGCATCAACTTTTTGGACAACTTCAGTTATTAAAGTTTTCTGTTTAGAAATGTCTTCGTTGTTTCTAGTCCTAGTTCTGTACTCTTGGGCTTTTCAGAAGAAATAAAATCACAGTGACAGCCCCTCAGTATTTGAGCACAGCTGTTATGGTCCCCACTGTTTTCTTCTCCAGGCTTCATTTCCTTGCATCATTTCTCCCAAGACGTGGTTTTGAGTGATTTCACTATCCTAACAACTGCCCTTTGAAAACTCTGCCGAACTAGACAGTGCTTAGGAAATCCTAACTGTCTGAAAATAATTTGTTCTAGAAAAAGGCCGCTGGAAGTGAATCCAGTTAAAACAAGGATCAGAATTTCATAGTTGATAGTGGAAAAAAGTTTGAGACTTTATTTTGAAAAAACAAAGCCCAAATTATAAAGCTAATTTTAGCCTAAGTACTCCTGTTTAGAATTATGAGTCAGTTGTCGGGGGAGGGAGAGATTACTTTTTCTAACAAAAGTGTATGATACAGAATAAGATAGTCTTCACTTGACATTGAAAGTTAGTGGCATGCTCATAGGAAGGTGTTTTTTCTTTTTTTCCCAGAATTATTTGTTCTAGTAATCAAAATCCCACCCCCAACTCCTACCTCCAGCTTCTCTTGGTCTTTTTCATTTTATTTATTTATTTGTTTGTTTGTTTATTTATTTTTTGTGAGGAAGATTTAGCCCTGAGCTAACATCCGTTGCCAATCCTCCTCTTTTTGCTGAGGAAGATTGGCCCTGGGCTAACATCTGTGCCCATTTTCCTCTACTTTATATGGGAGGCGGCCACAGCATGGCTTGACAAGCGTTGTGTTGGTCTGGGCCCGGGATCTGAACCTGCGAACCTTGGGCCGCTGAACCAGAGTGTACGAACTTAACTGCTATGCTTCCGGGCTGGCCCTGGTTTTTTTTATTCATATCATTCTCCTTTGGGCATCTGTTGGGTCATTGTTAGTGGCTTAACTGACAGATTCTTTTGTCTCTTTCATAGACTTCATGAGCTACTGCATCTTCGTGAGATCTGCAAGGTCATTTTGCTGTCTATTTGTGTGGTATTTTGTTTTGTACTCTCCTGTGATCCTCTCGTCCGAGATTAATTATGGAGCTGCTAGTGTTAAGTGGGCTGGGGTGTTGGTGCACTATTTTAGAAGGAATGAGTTCATTGGTGAGTACGTTTTGTCACGAAGTCTTTGGCTTGTCTCCCATCTCTTCCCCATCGAGTCTTACTTGAACAGTAAGGGCACTCTGTTCTATAGGTGTGGTCTCACTGGCACTATCACAACTCTTGTTTGGACCTTTTCATTGTGCAGAAAAGCCAAGAGATTCACATTGAGTCTGCAGTGACACTTAAATCTCTTTAACATGTGCTGCTGCACAAACCTTTGCAACAGTTTTAGAGCTGTTTATTATAATTTTTAAAAGCTAAATTGAGAACTATCAATTCTCATTATATTTCACATTACTTCTTTCATCTCATTTTCTTAAGCCTGTCAACATCTGTCTCAATACTGTTTTTTAAAATCCAGTATCCTTTATGGTTTTGTGCCATATGTGGATTTGATTATCATACCATTGTTAGCTTTATCCAACTGATTAATAAAAATGTTGTACAGAGCCGAGTCAAAGATGGAGACTTAATCTGGGTTGAGATAGATGATTGAGATTTTGACTTGGAGAACACTGATGTCCTTAATTTTAAAAAGTCAAAATTCAGCTTTAGATGTGAAGTGTTTTGAAGTGTTTGATCATCTGCCATTGGTGAGGAGAGATCCAACAAATGAGAGTCTAGAACTCAACGAGCAAGATATCTAAATTTGGGAGTTATTTGCACTCATGCTGCATAGCAGTTGAGAAGGAGCCTTATGCAAGGCCATTGTGTTTGTTGATTAGGAAGCAGTGATTTTCGCTTGTTGGGATTAAGGAGTCAAGTGGTCAGAGAAGACAGGGAGGCGGTGAATATAGATAGATAGTGAAGGAGGGGAAAACTATCCTCTACCTACTCTGGGTCCTTTCTGGCTGGGCTACAAATTAAATTGACATGAGACTGAATAGCAGGGGAAAATCAGACAAAGCTTTATAACATGTGTCCATGGGAGAAACCAGGGAAACTGAGTTTCTTGACAAATGGCGGAGGTTTTTCAACTTAAATAGCATATTCAGGTAGACAAAGGAGGATGTGGGGGTATGGGAAGTCAGCTATGGGAGATGACCAGAAAGCACAGCAATCAAGAGTATGTAGATTTAAGTCTTCTCCTTTTGTACTGATAAGAGTTTCTAGAGGTAAGGTCATCCCCCACTCTTCTGGGTACCGAGAGGGAGATGCCTTTACAAATGGAGATTTCCCTTACAAATGTAAATATTTGGTAAACAGAACTTTGATAAGCATGGGCTTAGCAAGGCCCCTCCCAGTCTATCCATACCCAGAGTTAAATTCATTTAGGCAGTTAGTAGGGGAGGTCCAGTGTCCATCAGAGAAAATAATCAAGGTAAAGAGACTTTCTTTTTTTTTTTGAGGAAGATCAGCGCTGAGCTAATATCCATCCCAAGCCTCCTCTTTTTTGCTGAGGAAGACTGGCCCTGAGCTAACATCTGTGCCTATCTTCCTCCACTTTATGTGGGACGCCGCCACAGCATGGCCTGACAAGCGGTGTGTCAGTGTGCGCCCAGGATCTGAACCCAGGCCGCCAGCAGCAGAGTGTGCACACTTAACTACTACGCCATGGGGCCGGGCCCTAAAGAGACATTTTGAGGTGGTCAATTCTGATCTCCCACAATAGATAGATATAAATATAGATATAGATTATTTCAGGAAGCCCAGCTTCGTACTTCAAAGATCTTGACAAGAGAACAACTTACTCAAACCAGAACAAAGTGGTGGTATCTTATAAATCAGGTTTGAAATTGATTGATTGCGTTTTAAAGCATGGGCGATAGCTGGATGATAGTTAAGTTTCACATTTGGATGGTGTCTTAGTCTGTTTGGGCTGCTATAAAATAACCACCTTCTGGGTGGCTTATAAACAACAGAAATTTATTTCTCACCATTCCGGAGGCTGGAAGTCCAAGGTCAAGGCACCAGCATGGTCTGGTAAGGGCCTTCTTCCTGGTTCATAGCCAGCACCTTCTGGCTGTGTCCTCACACGGTGGAAGGGGCAGGAAGTCTCTGTGGGATCTCTTTTGTAAGAGCACTAATGCCATTCATGAGGGCTCCACGCTTGTGATCGAATCGCCCTCTGAAGGCCCCCCTTCTTAATACCATCACATTGGGCATTAGGATTCCGACATGTGAACTTTGAGGGGATGCAGACATTCAGACCATAGCAGATGGTGACATGACCACGTGTTGTAGAATCTCAGCTATTTGTGTATTGGCTGGAAATCTTTGAGTAAATTACTTACGCTCTCATTGACTCAGTTGATTCACCTGTAAAAAGGGAAAAATGCCCTAGTGTTTAGGGAGGCCCTGGGAAAAGCCCCCACTTCGAACTTAACCCTCACGCAGGTTGGAGCAACAGATTGTTAACATTGTCAGTTGTTTCTAAGCCAGGTTCCTATACCCAGGTTCCTTGCCAAAATGGAGGCTGCGCATCTGCAAAAAGGGAGGGCTCCAAAATACCCTTTTGTTTAAAAATTGTGTTTCCTCGCCTTTTTGCCATGTCTGTGACTGGATAGAGAAGAAATTTGGCTATTAGTGTCCAAAACAAGAGAAAGGAAGATTGTGATTACTGTTACCTTTGGCTCTTAATTTTTTGCCCTGGGTAAAACAATAAAAGGGTCCAAACTAGCCTTCTCTCCCCCTTACATGCTGTTTGGATGGTTGAGCAAAAGGCAGCAGCCACACAGGGGACATCTTGACTATTATCTGTGTAACTAGGAGTAAAGATGAGTGAAATGCTTCATTAGCTTTTTAGCTGGTCTCAGTCTCTTGGTGTTTTGTGATTTGTGACAGTGTTGTTAAGAGTCAAAATATGGCTTCATGGAGAGAGTGGAGACGGATCCTAAACTTTTATGGGGGGGAGGAGTGTGGGAGTATGTGTATGTGTTTGTGTGTGTGTGTGTGTGTGTGTGTGTGTATGTGAGTTCGTGGAAGTTCGTAGTTTCGGGTCCTTCATTCCGTGAATGAGTTGGATAGAAAAGAAGCCAGAAGATGGAGGAGTGTGGGGTGTGTGAAGCAAAATGCCTGCAGCCTAAGGGCATCTTTCTCATGCTGCTGCTGCTGTCGGATCTCTCCCTTAGATAAAATCTCTGTAGCCTCAGCTGCTCTCTGTAGACCTCAAGATAAACTCCAAGCAATTAAGCATGCCTTAGTCTTTTTAGGAATCCTGCTTTCTTTCCTTTGTTCTTTTTTACTTATTTCTTGTCACTTTCGTCCTGACCACTTTTCTGTAGCTCAGAGATTGTCAAAATTTTTGTTTGTGTACTCTCTTAAGGAATTTTCAAAAACTATACACCCCCTCACATAGTTTTAAGTTGACATGTAATTTTTTTATCATAGATTTTAATTGATCAATGAATTTGATCCAATGAGATCAATGGATTTGATCCCTTGTGTATTGTGAAAATTGACTATTTAAAATTAAACTGTAACATCACTCTTTTAATGTATTTGTTAGAATCTAAATACCATTAGCATTTTGATACTGATTATCTTTCTTTTAAAAATATGCAAACAAGGGGCCAGCCCAGTGGCCTAGTGGTTAAGTTGGCACACTCCGCTTCAGTGACCCAGGGTTCGCGGGTTTGGACCTACACACCACTCATTAAGCCATGCTGTGGTGGTGTCCCATACACAAAATGGAGGAGGATTGGAACAGATATTAGCTCAGGGCCAATCTTCCTCAAGCAAAAAGAGGAAGATTGGCAATGGATCTTAGCTCAGGGCCAGTCTTCCTCACCAAAAAATAAAAAAATATGTGAAAAACTCATCTCTAACAGTTGGAAATTTAACAGCATTCCCATTTGTCTTTGGACCTCTACTTTCATTCTGTGTGTATCTGAATTAATTTTTAAAACATTTCCTCAGCTAAACCTT
Source organism: Ceratotherium simum simum (assembly GCF_057802395.1). Lineage (NCBI taxonomy): Eukaryota > Metazoa > Chordata > Mammalia > Perissodactyla > Rhinocerotidae > Ceratotherium > Ceratotherium simum. The sequence goes on along the minus strand of NC_141900.1, from coordinate 11,508,223 downwards.
TAAGAGATTAAAAATTGACTAATAGATTGAGTTATTACAGTTATTATCACATTTGATTGAGACATCACATTTGTTTGTAAATATGTTACAAACTGAATATTATTAAACATAACAGAAAAGTTTATTGGAAATAAATTTCTGAGTGCGATAGATGAGGATTTTTTTTCAATTAGATCACGTATCACTGGTGGAAGTGGAAGAGGTTTCATATTGAACAACTTTTGAGTAATATGCCCAAACCTTATAGTAATATGTATTAGGTCATCTTTCAATTTAATTAAAAGGAAAGAATTTGAGACCACCTAAGATGTAAGAAATGTGCTGACAAAGATAGTCTCCTTGACCAAACTTTAGTTAAGTTCCTCGGAGCTGTCTTCTTGACTAGACCTCTACCTTGGCCTTCCATGTCCATCCATACTGAGCCAAGTTTAGCAAGAATCTTGCTAAGTCATCCCCCTATCCTTGATATCCAATCACTTTGACCTGCCTTTAGCAAGAATTCTGTTAAATCAGTTTAAGAATGCCCCTACCCTTGATGTTTCCTCTTAGTAGTTTTCCATCCACTGGCCCCTCCAGTTTGCTCCTTAGCTGTAAATCCCCACTTGTCCTTGTTGTATTTGGATTTGAGCTCAATCTGTCTCTCCCCTATTGCAATAGTCATGACAAAGTTTACCAGTTTAACAAGTGGCAGAATGACTTCTCTTTAACAGTGTTGATACCAGTGATTACAGTGGCCTTAGATTGGTACCCTGGACAGTTTTCAGTTCTAGCACATCCTAGTAAGATTAGGAATGGGTAGGAGGTGTTCTTTGCTTTGTAAAGGGGGAGGAGGGTGATTGTGAAAGGGAAACTAGCATGGCCACTTGACCAACATCTTGCCCAGGGCCTGTGTTCTCAGGCAGGTCGGTTTTAGGAAAGAGGACACATGGGAGTTGAAGATCTAGAAATTGAGTTTTTCTTAGAAAGTTTCTGATACCCCCAGGGACTTCCCTGCCTATCTGAGCCCTGGCTACTCATTAGAATGGCCTGGGGAGCTTTTAACAATTACCTGCACCTGGGCCGCAGCCTGGACCAAGTGCATCCAAATTTCCGGGCGTGGGCACCAGGTGTCTTTATTTTTTAACAGATGCATGGTGCTTCTGATGAGATGATGACATTCTAGTCTTCTGTCAGCCCAGCCAGACTAAACTGCTTGCTGTGAGTCCCTGAAGGCACCACACTTTCTCTGACTGTTTCCCCCCTCCCTCTGACTTTGCCATTTCAACTCCCACCATAGTTGAAGACCTTCAGGAAGACTACGCTGATTGTCCCCTCAAGTATGAGTTAGGTGCTGGGCTAGGGCAAGCCACTTCCAGGAGCTCCTAGCTCAGGTATTTTAATTGCCTGTTTGTTGTCTGTGAACCTTTTAGACCTTAAGCTCCTAGAGGGCCTGCTTGGTCCAAAAGATTTTGGCAGAGGAAGTGGGGATGGGATCAGGAGCTTGAATTTAGAGATCAGCCTCAGGAAAGAGGAAGAGGGTTTGAAAGAGGTTGGGGCAACACTGGTGGGATGTCCTAGACTCTTTGTTAAAGTAAGCCATGGAGGGGAGTTGGAAAGGATCTGAACTTTAAGAAATAGTAAAGGTCTGAGAGCTGTTGTGGGAAGGTCCACTGGGAAACCATGTGTCTGTGCATCTCAGAGCATCCATGGTTGAGGTTTAGAGTAAGCATTTCTAATAGTCCTGTGGATACAGCCAAGTGGCTTGGCTTGCCTCCTGGTGGCATGGGGGCAGAGGAATGGGAAGGTGGCTACTAGAGTTGGGATTGGTGCTGTGGGCATGGCAGTATGTCAGGAGTAAGAGAGTTCTAGGTGGTTATTGTTAAGATGGCTGATTTAGGGTCATTGCTGGAATGTGTGAAAGGGCTTGATGGATTGAGAAATGAAGATAGCATGGTAGTAAAAAAAAATTGGAAGTCACGTGGAAGTGAGGTGAGGGAACGGGGCACATTCAGTAGATGTGAGCCTTTGGGAGAAGGGGAGAGTGAGGATATTGTTCTATGAGAAAAGAACTTGCTGTGAGGTTTGTATTAGTTTCCTGTGACTGCTGTAACAAATTACCACAAACTTAATGGCTTAAAACAACACAAATTTATTATCTTACAGTTCTGGAGGTTGGAAGTCCTAAATTGGTCTCACTAACATCAGGGTGTCAGCAGGGCTATACTTCTTCTGGAGGCTCTAGTGGAGAATCTGTTTCCTTGCTTTTCAAGCTTCTAGAGTCTGCCCCCATGCCTTGGCTGGTGGTCCCCTCTTCCATCTTCAAAACAAGCAGTCTAGTTATCTTCAAATTTCGCTCACACTTCTGTCTCTCTCTGTCACTTATAAAGGGTCTTGTGATTACACTGGGTTCACCTGTATTAGCCAGGATAATCTCCTCATCTCAAGATCCTTAACTTAATCACATCTGCAGAGTCCTTTTGCCATGTGAGGTGACAGATCCACAAGTTCCAAAGATTAGATTGTAGACATCTTTGAGAGGTAGACATTCTTTTGTCTACCACAAGGTTGGAAAAAATTATTGCTTAAAACAGATTTTTGTAACTAAAGCACTGTTAGTGAAGAGTTTTACAGTCCATTACCACATTATGAGGTTATCCTATGGGACACTGACCTTTGCAGTTCAAAGCCTTTCTAAGATGGGCAGTGGAGCGAGTAAATGAGTGAATGTGTGCCACAAGTCACTGTACTTCATCCAGGGGGGAGTCAGGATTCATTAACATGTGTTAGGTCTGTTTCATGCTTTGCGTTCTTGGTAGAACAACAGTAAAAATATGTGGTGGTCACCCCAGTGGAAGCTGAGGTTCCTTTCCAACTTTTCTGAGTTGCACGAGAAGACAAATTGCAGATAGGGAAAAGGTTTCTGTCATGGAATTGAGACCACAGGTTTCTTTATGCACTTGATGCTTTTACTACTTCCTTACCGGAAAGGAACTAGTCTTTGAAATCATGACACCTGGGCTCTGGTCAGCTGAGTCAGGTGTGAGAGGCCATCACTAGCAGCTTGTTGGGCTGGCACATGATCAGCTCTGCAGGTAGTGGCTGCCCTTGGAGACTTCCTCCTGGACAGGAGTCATACTTCTCCCATAAGACTCGTGGGGTCAGCTTCTTCCTTTGGAGTCTATCTGATCCCCTTCTAAGTGTCAGCATGTCCTGATGATGTATTTAGTAAAGCTGCCAAGAGTGGAGGTAGATTTATTTGGTGATGATTGTCACAACTAGAATTGGTGCCTTTCCTGGCTCCCACCCTTTTGATCAGAATTCAGTTGTGTGTCTAGTTCTTCTCTTGGTAGATGGCTCAGGATCTCATTGAAATCACCATCCCAGAGAGGTGAGCACCCAGAAGAAAGGAAACTGTTAATATCCACCTAACCTGGCTAAGTTGTTTATGTAGTTTGAGCACAAATATAATTAACACAGTTAAGTCTTCAGAAGGAAACTTAAAGCTTTTCATTGAAGCTAGCTCCTCTTTGACCTTGAACAGTGACTTTTCCTTTGCTTTTTTTTTAGCCAGTCTGTATCATTATTGCTGAAAAGGTCTTAGGACACTGAAATAGCTGTTTCTTTGTCAGTCAGTTTCACTGGTGATGCTAGGGTTAGGTGTCATCCGGTTAGCCTTACTAGTGTTTTCGGCCTTGGTCTGAAGTCCTTACTCTGTAGGGTCTTTGGCTACAGGGGGGCTGGGGTACAAGTGTGAGTGGATTGATGGGTGAACGTAGGAGGCAGGAGGACTGCACAGCACATGGCACAGTCATGCTGCCTCTGTACAGGGAGGTCACGGCTCTCCAGAGGCTGACCAGAGATGGTTGGAATTGGCATTAGCAGAGCATTTCCTGGGTAGTAGAGTCCACTCACTGATTAAAACAGTATTATCCATGCTGTTGCGCACATGTAAACAAGTTAGCAGGTGTGAAACATTCACACTATTTGTATGAGTTTATACTTATTTCTCTGGGGGAATTTTAAAGTATAAACACTTAAAAAAATGGAAGGATGTGGGGCTGGCCGGTGGTGCAAGCAGTTAAGTGCACATGCTCCGCTTCGGCGGCCCGGGGTTTGTGGGTTCGGATCCCAGGCATGCACTGACGCACCGCTTGTCAAGCCATGCTGTGGCGGCGTCCCATATAAAGTGGAGGAAGATGGGCATGGATGTTAGCCCAGGGCCAGTCTTCCTCAGCAAAATAAAGAGGAGGATTGGCATCGGATGTTAGCTCAGGGCTGATCTTCCTCACAAAAAAAAAAAAAAGGAAGGATTTTCTTGTGTGCCTCTACTTACGGAGTATTTTATTTATTAGAATGTGTATCGATTAGAATGCTTTTGGCCCTGAGTAACAGGAAACCCAATTCAAGTGATGTAAACTTTGAGGAAATTTATTATCTCCTATGGTAAGAGGTCCAGCTTTGGGCCTTCCCCAGAGCTCGTTTGTTCAGTGCCTCTCTGCCGTCCTCAGGTTCTCTGCACTGTTTCATGTTGCAGTTCTCTGGGGTTTGGTCCTTTCCTTGTAGTTGCATTGTGGGTTGCAAAAATTCCTCACACTATGCAAATAAGTCAACGTCCAGAGTGTCTCCCTTATATTTGTTCTGTTTTGGCCTAGTGGTATTACTTGATCCCCATCTCTTCCCTCTCTCCTTAATATTTCCCAATGGGAAACTTGCTTTGGATGGGGATGGTGTTAGATGGGTTCTTAAGGAACGCTGTTGTCAAATGGAAAAATCAACCCAGTGATTCAGATATAAACAGACATAGAAACCTTCTTGCTAGTATGTGGAGTATTTTATAGTACTTTTTTGAAACATCTTACATTTGAGTATTTTTTAGACTCTCCAACATTATTTCATTTCTCCAAGCTCTCTGATTTATAAAAGATAATGGTGATGATTGTTTGGCAAATACTATTTTTTAAAAAAATTCTGATACTTTCAAATTTTCTTTTTTTTTTCCTAGCTTTACTGAGGTATACTTAACAAATAAAAATTGTATATATTTAAGGTGTATAATGTAATGTTTTGACAAATGTATACATTGTGAAATGATTACCAAAGTCAAGCTAATTAACACATACATCACCTCACATATTTACCTTTTTTGTGTGTGTGGTGAGAACACTTAAGATCAACTCTTTTAGCAAATTTCAAGTATACTATACAGTTTTATTAATTATATTCACCATGCTGCACATTAGAGCTCCAAAACTTATTCATCTTGCATAACTGAACTTTTGTACCCTTTGATCAATATCTCCCCGTTTCCTCCTCCTCTTAACCCTTGGCAACCACCATTCTGCTCTCTGCTTTTATGAGTTTGACTTTAGATTCCACATATAAGTGAGATAATGCAGTATTTGTCTTTGTGTGTCTGTCTTATTTCACTTACCATAATATCCTCCAAGTGCATCCTTGTTGTCAAATGACAGCATTTCCTTATTTTTAAGGCTGAATAATCATTATGTATATTAATATTTTAAATAAATATATATTTTATTTAAATAAATTTATTTTATGTAAAAATATATACACACACACACACACCACATTTTCTTTACCCTTTCATCTACTGATGGACACTTAGATTGTTTCCTTATCTTACCTTATTGTGACTACTTCTGCAATGATCATGAGAGTTCAGATATCTCTTCAAGATAGTGATTTTATTTCTTTTGGGTGTATACCCAGAAGTGGGGTTGCTGGATCATATGGTAGTTCTATTTTTAATTTTTTGAAAAACCTCCATACTCTTTTCTATAACTACTGGATGGATTCTCATTCTCACCAACAGTGCTCAAGGGTTCCCTTAGCTCCACACCCTTTCCAACACTTATCTCTTGTGTTTTGGATAATAGCCATTCTGGAAGGTATGAAGTGATATCTCATTGTGGTTTTGATTTGCATTTTCCTGATGATTGGTGATGTTGAGCACCTTTTCATGTACCTGTTGACCGCTTGGATGTCTTTGGAAAAATGTCTATTCAGGTACTTTGCCTGTGTTTTATTAGGTTATTTTGTTGTTGTTGTTATTGAGTTTTATGAGTTCCTTGCATATTTTAGATATTAACCCTCATCAGATATATGGTTTGCAAATATTTTCTCCCATTCTGTAGGTTGCTTTTTCGTTTCATTGATAGTTTCCTTTGCTCTGCAGAAGTTTTTTGGTTAGGTGTAGTCACATTTGTTTATTTTTGTTTCTTGTTGCCTGTGCTTTTGGTGTCATATTCAAAAAAATTATTGCCAAAACCCATGTCAAGGAGCTTTTTCTTTATATTTTCTTCTAGAAGTTTTACAGTTTAAGGTCTTACATTTAAGTCTTTGAACTTGCAATCCTTTGATCTGTTTGAATTTGTTAATACTTGTTTTGTGAACTAAGCTGTAATCTGTCTTGCAGAATGTTCCATGTGCACTTGAGAAGAATGTATACTCTTCTACTGTTGGAAAGTTCTGTATATGTTTGTTAGGTCTATTTGGTCTGTAGTGTTGTTCATTTCTGCTGTTTTCTTATTGCTATTAATTAGAAATAATTTATTTCTTATTATTCATGTGTTAGAGAGAGTATAATTTATCCATTATAGAGAGTGGGATATTAAAGTCTCCTACTATTATTGTATTGCTGTTTCTCCCTGCAGGTTACTATTTGTTTTATATATTTAGATGCTCTGATGTTGGGTGCCTATATTTTTATAACTGTTATATCTTCCTATTGAATTGACCTTTTTATCATATATAATGACCTTTTTTGTCTCTTGTGACAGTTTTTGACTTAAAGTCTATTCTGTCTGTTATAAATATAGCCACTTCTGTTCTCTTTAGGTTACCATTTGCATGGAATATCTTTTTCCATCCCTTTGCTTTGAGCCCATGTGTGCCTTTAAAGCTTAAGTGAGTTTCTTGTATGCAGTATATAGTTGAATCTTGTTCTTTTATCTATTCAGCCCATCTGTGTTTTTGTTTGTTTTTTTTGTGAGGAAGATCAGCCCTGTGCTAACATCTATGCTAATCCTCCTCTTTTTGCTAAGACCAGCTCTGAGCTAACATCTATTGCCAATCCTCCTCCTTTTGTTTTTCCCCCCAAAGCCCTAGTAGATCGTTGTATGTCATAGTTGCACATCCTTCTAGTTGCTGTATGTGAGACTTGGCCTCAGCATGGCCGGAGAAGCGGTGTGTCGGTGCATGCCCGGGATCCAAACCTGGGCTGCCAGTAGCGGAGCGCTCACACTTAACTGCTAAGCCACGGGGCCGGCCCCCCATCTGTGTTTTTTGATTAGAAAATTTCCATTTCCATTTAAAGTCATTTTTAATAGGTAAGAACTTACTGTTGCCATTTTGTTCATTATTTTCTGACTTTTTGTAGTTTCTTTGTTCTTCCTCTCTTGCCTTCTTCCTTTGTGATTTGATGATTTTTTTAGGGGTATGCTTTGAATCATTTCTCTCAGTCTTGTGCATCTACTGTAGGTTTTTTGCTTGGTAGTTACAATGAGGCTTACATAAAACATCTTATATCAGTCTATTTTAAGCCAGTAACTTTTACTCCTCCCACACAGATTTTATGCTATTGCTGTCACATGTCTTTTTATGTTGTGTATCCATTAACAAATTATTGTAGCTATAGTTATTTTAAATAATTTTGTGTTTAATTTTTATACTAGAGTTAAAAGTTATTTACCCACCAGCATTACAGTATTATTCAGAATTTGACTATGTATTTACCTTTACCAGTGAGTTTTATATTTTTTGTATGTTTTCATGTTACTAATTAGTGTCCTTTCATTTCAACTTGAAGAACTACCTTTCGTATTTCTTGTAAGACAGGTCTAGTGGTGATGATCTCCCTCAGCTTTTGTTTGTCTGAGAAAGTCTTTATCTCACTTTCATTTCTGAAGCATAGCTTTGCTTGGTATAGTATTCTTGGTTGGCAGGTTTTCTTTCTTTCGTCACTTTGAGTGTATCATCCCACTATCAGGTTTCTGCTTAGAAATCCACTTATAGCCTTACAGGGGTTTCTTTGTATGTGATATCTTTTTTATCTTTCTGCTTTAAAAATTTTGTTTGTCTTTGATTTTTGATAATTTAAGTATAATGTGTTTCTGTGTAATTGTCTTTGGGTTGATTCTCTTTGGGAACTTGGAGCTTCAGGAACCTGGATGGCCATATCCTTCCCAAGTTTTGGGGAGGTTTCAGCCATTATTTCTTTAAATAAACTTTTTGTCCCTTTCTCTCTCTTGTCTCCTTCTCAGAGTCCCATAAAGCATCTATTTGTTCACTTGCTGTTGTTCTATAAGTCCCATATGCTTTCTTTACTCTTTTTCTTGTTTTCCCCCTTCATTGGATAATTTCAAATACCGGTCTTTGAGTTCACAGATTCTTTATCCTGCTTGATTGAGTAATGTTGAAGAAATCTACTGCATTTTTCATTTTATTCATTGTATTCTTCAGCTGCAGAATTTCTGTTTGGGTAGTTTTTATGATTTCTGTCATTTTGTTGAAATTCTCATTTTGTTCATATATTGTTTTCTTGATTTTGTTGAGTTGTCTGTGTTCTCTTGTGGCTTGCTGAGCTTCCTTAAGACAATTATTTTGAATTTTTGTCAGGCAATTCATAGATCTCCATTTCTTTGGGATCCGTTACTGGGGCTTTATTAGCTTCCTGTGGTGGTGTCATGTTGGCCGGATTCATTGTGATCCATGTAGCCCTGTATTGATATCTGTGCATTTGAAGGAGCAAACACCTCTTCCTGTCTTTACGGGCTGGTTTCAGTAGGTGAAGACGTTTTGCTGCTTTCTTGAGACTGATGTGACTGCCTCTGGGATTGCTGCTGAGCATGGCTGGAGCCTGGTCACCTGGCTACTGCTGGGTCTGCAGTTGTGTTCGCCATTGGCGGTCTTGTTACCAGGAGTGCAGGCAGGTGTGGATCCTGTCTATTCCCTGGGTTGATGGGACTGCCTCTGGGAGTATGGTTGAGCAGGGCTGCAGCCTGGTTACAGTGCCAATCCAGGTCTGCAGTTGGTGGGCCTGTTACCAGGGACATGGATGGGTGTGGCACCCACCATATCCCTGAGCATATTCCCTCCAGGTCCCTGGGTGGGCAGCACTGTCTCTGGGACCAAGATAGAGTGGGGTTGGAGTAGGGTCACAGGGCTGCCTCAGGATCTGCAATCACGACTGAGGTCAGCAGACGTTCTACCAGGGGCTCAGACAAGTGTGTCTCGTGCTAGTTCCCTGGGTGGGCATCCCTTGCTTCTGAACCACAATACATCAGGCCTGGAACCAAGTCACAGAGAAACTTCAGGGTTCACAGCAGGGACTGAAGTCAGCAGACTTGCTATGAGGGGCAAACATAGAAGTTGCTGAGTCCTTGGGCTGGCAAGAATGATTCCAGGCTGCCTTAGAGTGGGGCTGGGGCCAAATCACAGGGCCCCTTCAGGGCTGCAGTTGGGTCTGAGGTTGTGGGCCTGTTAACAGGGGCATAGATGGGTGTGGCTACTCCCGGTCCATTGGCAGTTGCTGGTTGTTGCAGGACCATGGCCAAGCTGGGCCAGAGCCAAGTCCATAGGGAGACAAGACTGCTTTTGATCTCTAGCCAGGGCCACTGTCAGCAAGCCTGCCTTCTCCAAGTGGCTCTTCTTGGTCTTGGGGCTTCCCTGGGGTTTTGCAGCCTCTTACCTGGATCCCAAAGCTCCCATAAAGACATTTTGTCTGTGGATGGCTGCCAGTTGGTTGTCTATGTGGAGGGATGTGAGCTGGGCACCTCCCGTTCTACCATCCTGCTAACATCCTGCCAAACACTGTTTTAAGCACCTGACATTTCGTCTCTACAACTCTCCTCTGAGTTCAGTGCTGCATTATATCCATTTTACAGATGAGCCAAATAAGGCACTGATTGAGAAGCTTACCCAGGATTTTCTAGCTAGAGCCAGGATTCCAGCCCTGTTAGATTGACTTCAGAGTCTTGTTCTTAAATACTGTGTTTCACCCCACCCCAAGTGCATAAATTTATATAAGCATAGCATTTGCTTCTCTGTGGGTCTGGCCTGGCCTGGCCTAGAAGGAGTTCGTGCTAGATGGTTCATGTGTTGGGCTTTTTGGTTGTTAGAGACTGAGAAATTCAGTCATGTTACCCTAAGTGAGGTGTCTTTATTGTAAATAGGATGTGGAAATCAGGAAGATGGGAATTTTGGCTCATGGAATCCACAAATGATAAACAAGCTTAAGAACTGGAAGCTCAGGAACCAGTGAGCCTCATTGGGTTGTCTTTGTGGCCTTTACCTCCTGGTGCAAATCATCATCTCCCGTTGGGCTGCCCCCATGCCCCTCCCAACCCTTACCTCACTAGGTAGGCTGCAGTCAGGGGCCCAGCCTGTTCTTCCCAGTGCTCTGTGCCGTGATAGGGCCAGGGAAGGTTTAAAGGGGCTTGGCAGGCTGTCTGGGAGTAGATGACTCCAGAAACAGCCCTCAGAGGTGGGTGGTGAGTGCTGGGACTTGCTGCTTCATAAATGTGAATGCTTGGTCTCTGCAGAGGTGAGCCCGAAGGCTCTTGGCACACAAACCCGTTTTCTCATTGCCGTATACAAATTATTAGGAAGGGAAAATCTGGTGGGAAACATCTTAAACACATATAAAAGAACAACAACAAGTGAGTTTTGTTTTGTAGACTATATTGGGTATTCATTAGTTTATATTTATTTACTCTTTTATTTTCACTAGTAGAGCTCACCCTTTCCCCAAATGCCCCCTTTTGGTTTCTGTCTCAGTCAGTGACTCCACCACCCACCCAGGATGCTACTCCAGAAAACTGGAGCCATTCCAGCCCCACCCTGTCTGCATGTTCTATAGTCCCCAAGTCCTCTATCAGGTTTCTAGAATGCACCTCTCCCAGGCCTCCATTTCCTCTCTACCTGCCTCAGTTCAGGCCATTCTCCTGTGTCCAACCCTCTTCCTTCTATCTGTGTAATCTTTTGAAAACTTAATCTAATCTGTCACTTCCCTCCTTGAAATCCAGTAATGGACCTAAAATTCCAACCAACCTTGACTTAGTTCACAATGCCCTTCAGTGCCCTGTCAGTTCCTTAGATGGGACGAGGTGGAGCTGTCCTGTCCCAAACCTTGCTCCATGCTCTTGCCTTAACCAGGTGCTATGTCCAATAGTGAGGGTAGCAGACATCAGATGTTTTTAAGTGTATTTTATTTTATGAGAATTAATTGATCACTTTACAAGTTTTAGAGCCTATCTTGTCAGCAGTAAATAAGGAGGAGTACCTTTGTATGGGTAGTTCTTTCTGCCTCTTTTCTTCACCAGTGATCACAGTTCTGGATAAGCTTTTGCATTTTGGAAATCACAAAGGGTGGGAGGGAAAGAGATCCAAGGCTGTAAATTTTGAACAGGGTAAAGTAGCAGCCAGCGTTGCTGAGATGCGTCCTTCCAGGACATGCCTATCACAGCATAGTCTTTCTACAGGGCATCCCCTGAGTTGTGCAGTGTGCAGCCTATGATACTGAATAGGACAGACCTGGGAGCAGCCCTGCTATTAGGCTCCATGGTCTGGAAGGAAATGATGCTTGGCTGCTAGGCCTAGGAAGAATGTGAGTGAATGTGTGTGTGCACAGGTGCATGTGTGCACAGGGATGTGTCTGTATGTTGAGGGTGGAGGAGAAGGGAGCACAGTGATACCAGTGGAATCAAAGATTGTGGATGGGGGCTCTTTATGTGGTGATGTATAGCATAAGTAGTTATGGTGTGTGTGTGAGGGAGGGTCATTGGGGTTGAGGACAGGGCATGGGGGCTTCTAGTAGGGTTGAAGGAAGTATCTACTTCTGACCCCCAGTTTATCTCATTGGTTTCTTTAAGGGAAATATTTAAAGCAGAACCAAAATCGTTAGGCCTAGATCTATGAATCTAAATATTTGTTTTGCAGTAGGTGAATTGGAGTTTACAGCCAAACCTAGTAACCTTGTCTGAGGGTCTGTATCATAGGTAAGCATCCTGTGGTTCCCCAGTCTCGTCTTTTATTTCCCTCACTTTGGAAGCAGGCCCCTTACAAAGATTGTTACTGGTGAGGACTCCATCAGCCTGCCCTGACTCCTCCTCCCAAGTGGTGCAAAAGTAGGAATGCAAATATATCCCCATTCAATCTGCAAGGTGGTGGTACTGATTGCTAGGGACTGCATTAAAAACTGTCCCTCAAACCCCTCCTTTTAAAAAAAATATCTTGACTCCACAATTTAAAAATAGCCATTACAACAGATGAGCTGCACTTCCTTTCCAACAGTGCCTCTTGGTGTGTCACACAGACATTGGGGTGAGGTTATGAGGCATAATTAACTTTTGTGCTTCTGCTGTTTCTCCCTGAATGTTTCCAAGTTTAATTCATTTTAGGAAGATTGACAGTTGTAATTACGTTGTCAAATGTTGTCGTTTTTGCTGTAACAACATTGAAACCCAGACAAGAACCTCCACTCTGACTTGAATCATGATTAGAACAGTGCAAGGTGCAGCTCTTGGTTGCCTGTCTTCTCAAGTGTATGAGCATTCGTCAGCGATTTGCAGCCAGCAGTATATATAATCTTTCCTTTGGGATCAAGGGTGACAGTCTAGGAAATCCTGTGTCTTGTCTTCATAGTGTTCTGTCACCCTTCTGGGTTTAGCACAGTCAGGTGACTCTTGCTCTGGGCGGTCTCTCAGGAGAACAGTGCTCCAGAGCTGCCTTGTTGCTCTCTTCTGCTAGTGAACACCGTGTGTCCTGGCCTAGTGGGTCAGACGTCTGCCTTAGGAGGGAGTTTGGGCTACATGACCTGAGGTTGCCCCCCATTTTTGGAGGGTGGTGTAGTGTGGGGAGGAAAAGGCCAAATTTGGAGCCAGACAGATCTGAGTTTTAAACCGATCCTAGCATTTTCTTTTTGAGCATGTCAATTAGCTTTCCTGGACTTCAATTGTAACACTGGGGAAATCATTCTTGTCTTGCAGGAGATATGTGAGCTTAGAGATCCTGTGTGAGTGTGAAAGTCTGCCAAATGATAGATATTGAATCAACGGTGGTTGCTGTCCTTAGTATGTGTCATTTGCTTTCTGATAGGGACAGCCATTTAATTTAAGATTGGAATGAGAAAATATTTGCCACCCCATTCCTAGAGACAGTGTGAAGAGAACAGCCTTTTAAAGCAATTTAAGCTTCTTGGGAAGAGAGACATTTTGTGGAGAGCTTTTGAAATCAGCTAACTTGTATTCCTTCTCTCACTGCTGATTCTAAATCCAAAAGGTGCTGTATTTGTCCATCTCATCTAGTCTTTTAATGGAGTGCCTTACCCATGAGATGCACGTTAAAAACCAGCAAAAGGCACAGAGTTTGACTGTAACGGGTCCCACCACTTCCTATCCTCCTGTTTCACTGGTCCGTAATCTGACACCCAGTGCTGTCCCTACACCTCTCCGCCCTTTATCAGCTCAACAACCATTTTGTATTTGTTCTCCTGCTTCAATTTTTATTTTCTCCTTCAGTGTGTTTCTGTTTGCAAAGGAGAGCCAGGCTCTCTTTCTGTGCCTAGGTGACCCCCTCCCCACTCAAAGTTTCCCTGAGGAGAAAGGAATAAGACCTCCCTTCTCCCTCTATTTTTGGCCGTTTAGATATTTATTTGGGTGGGAAAATTGACCCTTGAGGAGTTCAGAATCTGACTTGGCACTGAGCGCATTTTGTGCTGTTTCCACTGGCTAGGAAATTTTCGCCAGTACAAGTGTACAGAAGGGTGTGCTTACTGTAAACGCTCAGTTCTAATATTTCATATCCTAATATTCCAGGGCATTACTTCAATCTAAATGAAAACTTCCATTGATTCCAGAAGTGATCAAACTACAGCAAGAATGGCAGATAGGTTTTAGTTCTTGTAAACTCCTACTAATCTTAATGGTAGCGCAGCCTGGAGTGCTTTGTTGGGAAGAAGTCTTGAAGAATGCTGCTGTGACTGATGAGTGGAGTCGGCTCTGGGTGAGGAGTGGGGTGTGTGCGCTTTATGTAGGTAATTAGCCAACCAAACCCAGAGTTCCATGTTTTCATCCTAGAGCCCACACCTTTGTTTTTGTTTTTGAGGAAGAGTAGCCCTGAACTAACATCTGTGCCAGTCTTCCTCTAGTTTGTATGTGGGTCGCTGCCACAGCATGGCTGGTGAGCTGTGTAGATCTGCGACCGGGGTCCAAACCCACGAATCCGGGCTGCCGAAGCAAAGCATGCCAAACTTAACCATCTCACTACAGGGCCAGCCTCTGGCCCCTTTGATTTTGATCATACTGTCTCCTCCTTTCGGAATGCACTCTCTCCCTGTTTTTCAGCTCTCATTTCAAATACAGCCTTCTCCAGGAAGCCTGTCCTGATCACTCAAGCCAATGTAATCTCTGACTTTCAAATTTCATTGTTAAAACATTGCTTTATTCGTTATGAACATAAAACTAATGCATTCTAATTGTGGAATAATTGGAAAGTCGAGAAATACACAAAGAAACAAAAACATGGCACTCATAATTCACCACTCCACGACAGCAACCATTAACTTTGCAAATATTTTCCATCCAGCCATTTTCTTTGCATTTTTCATACAGTGGTCATAACATGCATACAGTTTTGCATTCTCCTTTTGTGAGCACTTCTATTCCCTTAAAAATTGTCCATAAACATTTTAGTGTCTATATAATCTTTTGTGATATGGCTGTTGATTGACTCATCGGTTCTCCTGACATTGAATATTTAGCTTGTTCCTTATTTTCCTATATTTTAAGAATCCTAAGACAAGCATCTTTGTGCATTTTGATTTTTGTTTTTTGGGGGGTTATTTGGTGAGGAAGATTGGCTCTGAGCTAACACCTGTTGCCAATCTTCCTCTTTATTTGCTTGTGGAAGATTAGCCCTGAGCTAACATCTGTACCAATCTTCTGCTATTTAGTATGTTGGTTGCCACAACAGCATGGGTGACGAGTGGTGCAGGTCTGCGCCTGGGATCCGAACGCGTGAACCTGGGCCTCTAAAGTGGAGCGTGCCAGATTAACCACTACACCATGGGGCTGACCCCTGATTTTTTTTAAAAAAGGATAGATTTCTAGAAATGGAATGATCAGGCCAGAACTTACTGACAGATTTAAAGGCATCTGATATGTCTTGCCAGACTGACTTTCAGAAAGTTTATTTTTTTTAACCAAATTTCAGTGTATGTGACTATAGGATCAAATATTATCTTTGCTTATTTGGACAAAAATAAGTTTTCCCCATGTTATGAGATATAGAGGCTTAAAATCTTAGCATTTATTTGCATTCACTGAGTATTGGAGATTTTCTCTCTCAAAGAGGCTGACAATCTACCCCTTTGCCCAGGTTCCCATGACGAGTGGATTGACTCTCTTGGCTGATGTGGGGTTGGACGTCTGGTTATGATGGGTGAGTTGGGCAATGCTGGGAAATGGGATTCTGCCAGGACTTCTTGGGCTAGTGCAGTAAATGAAATGCTGTGCTGTCTCCCAAGTACAAGTGTTTTCCTGTGTCCTCCCTTGTTCTGGGGAGTGATACCTGCTGCTGGGTTGTTCAGGCCCCTTGACCTTGGCCATGTGGCCTTCAGCACCTGCGCTCTGGGGGTGCTCCAGGCTGTGGCCCAATCTTGATGTAGACTGCCCAGGGATGGGAGTGGGGTGGGAATGAGCCTTTTCCTGATTTGAGAGCACCATTTTTTTCTTCAGAAATGAGGGAAGCGCAGGCTTTTAAATATATGGGATTTTTTTAAAGGGGGATTTCTTATAGAATATTTTCACATTGTCTTGTCTGGAAAGAAGGAGAAAAGTTCTTTGTGCAGTTGGATGTGTGTCTGTTTAGAATGTAGTGTTTGGGGTAAGAAAGTAGATAAAACCTTGTCCTCATCCATAGATGCTTCCTCCTTTAGTTGCTGTTCCCGGGTTAAGTGCTCAGTGCACAGTGTCGGCCAGTGTAGCCCTGCCCCTAACAGTCACCCTGGAAAGGTGGTTGAATGTGGAGCAGACCCTGTTTCTGAGAGTTTTTTCCACGCTCACGTTTATTCTCTTCCACAAGGGAAAAGGTCTCAAGAACGTGGAGCCCTGGTTCAGTCCCAGTTGCAAAAGTGATGTTTGAGGATCACTTACTTCCTCAGCTTTTGTCCAGACAAGCCACAGATTTGGGCATTTTGGTAGGAATTAAGCCATGGGCCACAAAGGACTTGGATCCCTTGCTAACCCTCTTGTCTCTTGATTGTCTATATAAATGGGCTTTTGCTTTAAGAGCTTGGGTGTTTTTAATGCTTGGGAATGGTTTATGATGAACTGGTCCTATCTCCCTTATCAAACTTTAGGTAATTTAGGGTCCATTTGGAATTCCTGGTGTCTAATTGCCTGGACAATCCATTATCTGCTGGCAAACCTCTTGGATGGGTGGTCTCCCTGCTAGCCAGGACCCCACAATCCTCCCCCAGTGCCTACACCTGCCAACTCCCATGCCTCATAGGTGGTGACCATGGTCACCCCAGGCTGTTCCCAGACACAAATGGTGATAAAACAAGCTCTCTCCCTCTCACCCACCGCCCCCCAAATTGTAGGTTTTGTTGGGTATTGGGAGATGCTGGGATTTCATTATCCTGAAGTACCTATTAGAGAACCCATAATGTTTGCCATCTTTTCTTCATCTTTCATTTACTTCCTTCTGATCTATCATGGTAAGGGTGCTGGTAATTATAGATTATAGATAATTCTCAGATTTCTTTATGCAGTCTTGGACCAGGAGGATTATGGTAAACCCTCGCACAGGGCTGATAAAAGTAAAAATGATTGGAGTCCATTAGAGAGAGGGTACACATGAAAGAGAGCTTTGTAATTACCAATGGGAAACTTTTCACCCACACACTGTATGTCTCATTAGCTGACCAGCACAGAGAAGCCAGCCTGTTTGGGAGTGAGTAAATCATCTGAGTGCTAAATATTAGGTTTGCTGCTAGTGGAACTAATGTAGGTCCCTGTGAGGGATGACAAATAAACATTTTTAGCTTGTAATGTGAGAAAATGGGCAGGGAGGCATGCTAGGTACCCTCCTAGATATCCCAAAGTTCTGAGGGACAGAGGATCAAGCCTTTGAGGTCAAGTCAGTCTGCAGCTGATCTCAAACTGGGGTCACTGTGATGTGCCGGGAGGAGGGAGGACACAGCAAAAGCCTGGCGTATCTGCCTAGAGCCTCCATTTAACTTGAAGTTTTTAGCAGGGGAGAAGTTATTGAAAATAACAAAACATTATGTATGAAATTTAATGCAGATCTATCATGGAATAGACTACAATGTATGTAAATGGATAGAATGCAATGAGTGTGAACTTTTAAGATAAAGCTTGAGATGTCAAAAGAATTTCGAATTCCATTGAGTTGATTTAAGACCACATTTCCATTCACTTGCTCCAGTTCCCAGATTCTGCAACCATGCTCTTGGGTGCTGTCAGGGGTATTTTGGTGGAAAAGTTTGAGAAGCACTGACAAGGGAATGAAGTAGTGACTGTGAAACTACTGGTGTGCTTTTATGAGAAGTTGGAAGAAAAGAGATTCTATGTGCAGAAGATGGTGAATGCAAATGCCTACAGCCCGGAAGGTGAATACATGCCACCTTCCAGCTTCATCTAATGGGAAGTGATGGGAAGGTAGAGTGATAAAGTACAAAAACTCTCATCATGTAAAAAGTGTGGGGTGGGCAGTGGAGGCACCACACGGATCCAGCTGATTGTTGACAGATCTTTGGATTTTTCACGAAGATATGGAAATATAGGTTTTTCTGTGAAATTTCCTTATCTTAAAACTGTTGTGGGCAAACAAAACATGTCCATGAGTGGCTAGTTGGAGATGACCATTCTCAACTCAGTTTCCAGTAAGGGCTTCAGTGATTGTGTTACTGCCCAAGGTGAGTCTTCTGCTTGCTGCAAAACATGCCAATAGTCAAGAGGCAAGGTGGTAAGAAAGAAAGGACTTTTTATTACAGCTGGCTAGCAAGGGGGAGGATGGCTGACTCAAGTCTGAAACAGCCATCTTCAGGGGGCAGAAGATCTTACAGCAGTTATATAGGCCCGTGGGTTATAGGGGAGAGGGTTAGGAATGTTGAGCCTCTGGTGTTACAGACTGGGAGTCGCCACACCAGATATTTCAGTTGTCATTGATGATGGCTATCAGCATAGATTCCCTGCCTGGAGGTCATCACATTCCTAAGGAACTCAAGAGAACAAAGTTATCAACTTATACCAGCTGGGAGGGGCCATAAAATCCACAGAGCATGTCTGGGCTTGTTAATCAGACATCATTCCAAGTTACAGTAGGGTTTCTTTTCTACAATATGGCTTCCCTTATGTCAACCTTGTGTTGAGCCGGTATCAGTTGGCACATTTAGTTAGTTCCGTGTGTACAGAGGTCTCTCTAAAGGTATTTTCCTGCTGTTTCTCGAGTTTACAGGATTCTGTAACTCCCCAGAAGCTGGCAAGATTTATTGGTACACAGAGGCTTAAGCTTAATAGATCCCTATACTTAAATGTCAGAGAAGAACAGGATTTCACTATAAAATTAGCCAAAATGTTCTGCTAGCCTCAATGTCTACATGGCATCATAGTTCAAAAGAGCCTCAGGGGTCACCTGGCTGCTGCTCCTCTTATTCCTCCTGCCTTGTAGTGGGAAGCAAATTTTGTCCTGCCAGGATTCTGTTATCTGTGAAATCTCTAGAGGCTCTTTTCTCTTTCTCCCCAGCCTCAGAGATGGGACACGATTTGACCTGGATGTTAGTAGGTGTTAGGTGAGAACATTGAATAATATCCAACCTACCACTACTTCCTAGAGCTGAGTCAGCTCCTCCCACATCTTTATAGCTGATCTGGGGCTGCTAAAATCCAGGTCAAAGGGATTATGAATTGCCTGGCCTTCTGCCTTGGCGTAATGTGGGTCAAGAGAGCTGACTCTCCTCTCTCACTTCTCTGCTCACATGCTGAGTAATCTCTACTCTGCTGGTTCATTCACCTACAGACTGAAGGCTGTCCCAGAGGCAAGCCGGGGAGAACGCCGGAGAGTAGCTTCCATTGATGAGTGCTTCCCCTGAGCCTCGGGATAAAGACCATAATCTTCACAGCATGGCCTGCAGGCCCTGTGCAACCTGAACCCTCGCTCCTGCAGCCTCCTCTCCACAATCCCTCCTTTGCTTTGTGTTTCAAAGCCAAGGGCCTTTAATCAGGTTTTTGTTGTTGTTTACTTGTTTTTCTCGTGTATATTTTTTAATGAACTTTTAATTTTAGATTTATAGAAAAGTTGCAAAGCTAATGTCGAGTTCTTGTATACCTCTTACCGAGCTCCACTAATTTAAACCTCTTACGGGGCCGGCCCCGTGGCTTAGTGGTTAAATGCGCATGCTCCGCTACTGGCGGCCCGGGTTTGGATCCTGGGCGCGCACTGACGCGCTGCTTCTCCGGCCATGCTGAGGCCACGTCCCACATACAGCAACTATAAGGATGTGCAACTATGACATACAGCTATCTACTGGGGCTTTGGGGGGAAAAAAGGAGGAGGATTGGCAACAGATGTTAGCTCAGAGCC
The DNA here is from genome assembly GCF_057802395.1 of Ceratotherium simum simum. Taxonomy (NCBI): domain Eukaryota; kingdom Metazoa; phylum Chordata; class Mammalia; order Perissodactyla; family Rhinocerotidae; genus Ceratotherium; species Ceratotherium simum. Next base: position 11,488,618 of record NC_141900.1, on the reverse strand, counting down.
GGTCTTCCTCAGCAAAAAGAGGAGGATTAGCATGAATGTTAGCTCAGGGCTGATCTTCCTCACACACAAAAAAAATAAAAAATAAATAAATAAACCTCTTACATTGCCACACTACATTTGAGAAAAAAGAAACCTACATTGATATATTACTGTTAGTTAAACTTCAGGCTTTATTTGAATTTCACCAGTCTTCCCACTAATGTCCTTTCTCCTGTTCCTAGGATCCAATCCAGGACACCATATTGAATTTAGGCTTACTTCAGTTTTGCCCACACTTCTGGCCCACCTTTCCCTTTGCTTTAAAGATTCTCTTTGTAGAATCATTCTCAACTTGGTGAATTCCCTGGGAATAATTATATATCCATTTTTGGGCTGATTTTTAAACACAAGAGCCTTAACCTACACCCCCGCCCCCAAATGAAAGGTCTGTTAGCTCAAAAGGCATTCCATCTAAAACAGACACAAATGGACAGCTTCTCAGGAGCCTTTGGAACAGAAGAAGAGCAAGTGATGTTTAAGCACAGTTTATCTACCCCTGAGCTCTGTCGGATGTCTAACCAGTATCATGTCTGTCTTATTTTTCTGGTCATGCCAGGGTGTAATCATATCTGTGTTTATCTCCAGGTGAATTCAGTTATGCACGCTTGGCCAGAAAGGGGGAGCAAGAGAATACACTGCTTCATTCCTCCTGTGCACCTGTGACTATGCCCAGGCTGGACACTTGTTGGTTGTGTGCTGCTTTGTGTTGGGGGTGGTGGGACACCAGGAGAGGTGTCCTGGGACAGGCAGTGACCACTAACAGCGAGTTCTTCCAGCTCAGCACTGGGGGCTAGAATGGCGCAGAAGGATGACCCTCCTGATGAGAGTATTTTTCTCCTAACCTGGTCTCACCTGGTACCTTCTTTGATAGAAGCAGTGATTACAGGTAGTATTGACCATAAGTGACTTTTGCTGTATGCAGCAAGTTGAGTTTATGTTTTTTAATTATTTTTTATTTTTAAGAAAGTAATATATGCATATAAATTGAAAAGTTTAATAATAATGATTTCAGAGCTGAAAACTAAAAATAACAACTCCCTCATACCTCTGCTGTCTCAACTACTTTCAACTTTCTTAGCTGGTTCTGTTAATATCTGCCTCCAAATTTTAAAGTAATACACATGTAACTCTGCCTCTGGATTCAACAGTGTGGGACATTATCTGTTCAGTCTCTATCCCTCCATCCTTTCAGTATATTTGGTTATATCAATACATATACAACACAACCTTATATAGATAAAATATTTGGTTAAATCCATACTCAATATCCTCGTTATTATGACTATTTAAATTCTGCTGACTGTTGAGCCATGTAGAATACTAATATTTCACTTATTGCACAACTTTTTTATTTATTTATTTATTTTTATTTTTTATCAATTAGTGGTTTTTATTTTTTTTAATTATTTTTTTTTAATTCTTTGTTTATTGCAGTAACATTGGTTTATGACATTGTAAAAATTTTAGGTATACATCGTTGTACTTCTATTTCTGCATAGATTACATCATGTTCACCACCAAAATACTAATTACAACCCATCACCACACACATGTACCGAATTATCCCTTTCACCCTCCTCCCTCCCCCCTTCCCCTCTGGTAACCACCATTCCAATCTCTGACCCTATGTGTTTCTTTATTGTTGTTATTATCTACTACTTAATGAAGGAAATCATACGGTATTTGACCTTCTCCCTCTGACTTATTTCACTTTGCATTATAGCCTCAATGTCCATCCATGTTGTCACAAATGGCTGGATTTCGTCGTTTCTTATGGCTGAGTAGTATTCCATTGTGTATATCTACCACAGCTTCTTTATCCATTCGTCCCTTGATGGGCACTTAGGTTGCTTCCAAGTCTTGGCTATTGTGAATAACACTGCAGTGAACACAGGGGTACATGTACCTTTACAAATTGGTGTTTTCAAGTTCTTTGGATAAATACCCAACAGTGGAATAGGTGGATCATATGGTAGTTCTATGCTTGATTTTTTGAGGAATCTCCCTACTGTTTTCCATAGTGGCTGCACCAGTTTGCACTCCCACCAGCAGTGTATGAGAGTTCCCTTCTCTCCACATCCTCTCCAACACATGTTGTTTCCTGTCTTGTTAATTATAGCCATTCTGACGGGCATGAGGTGATATCTCATTGTAGTTTTGATTTGCATTTCCCTGATAGTTAGTGATTTTGAACATCTTTTCATGTGTCTGTTGGCCATCTGTATATCTTCTTTGGAGAAATGTCTGTTCAGGTCTTTTGCCCATTTTTTAATTGGGTTGGTAGTTTTTTTGTTGTTGAGATGCATGAGTTCTTTATATATTTCGGAGATTAAGCCCTTATTAGAAGTATGGTTTGCAAATATCTTCTCCCACTTGTTAGGTTGTCTTTTCATTTTGTTGGTGGTTTCCTTTGCTGTGCAGAAGCTTTTTAGTTTGATGTAGTCCCATTTGTTTATTTTTTCTATTGTTTCTCTTGCCCGGTCAGACGTGCTGTTTGAAAAGATGTTGCTAAGACCGATGTCGAAGAGCGTACTGCCTATGTTTTCTTCTAGAAGTTTCACAGTTTCAGGTCTTACATTCAAGTCTTTAATCCATTTGGAGTTAATTTTTGTGTATGGTGTAAGGTAAGGGTCTACTTTCATTTTTTTGCATATGGCTATCCAGTTTTCCCAACACCATTTGTTGAAGAGACTTTCTTTTCCCCATTGTATATTCTTGGCTCCTTTGTCAAAGATTAGCTGTCCATAGATGTGTGGGTTTATTTCTGGGCTTTCGATTCTATTCCATTGATCTGTGTGTCTGTTTTTGTGCCAGTACCATGCTGTTTTGGTTACTATAGCTTTGTAGTATATTTTGAAATCAGGGAGTGTGATACCTCCAGCTTTGTTCTTTTTTCTCAGGATTCCTTTAGCTATTCGGGGTCTTTTGTTGTTCCATATAAGTTTTAGGATTCTTTGTTCTATTTCTATGAAAAATGTTGTTGGAACTTTGATAGGGATTGCATTGAATCTATAGATGGCTTTAGGAAGTATGGACATCTTAACTATGTTAATTCTTCCAATCCAAGAGCACGGAATATCTTTCCATTTCTTTGTGTCTTCTTCAGTTTCTTTCAGCAATGTTTTATAGTTTTTGGTGTACAGATCTTTCACCTCTTTGGTTAAGTTTATTCCTAGGTATTTTATTCTTTTTGTTGCAATGGTAAATGGGATGGTATTCTTAATTTCTCTTTCTGCTACTTCGTTGTTGGTGTACAGAAATGCAACTGATTTTTGTATGTTGATTTTGTATCCTGCAACTTTACCATACTCGTTTATTACTTCTAAAAGTTTTCTGGTGGATTCTTTGGGGTTTTCTATATATAAAATCATGTCATCTGCAAATAGTGACAGTTTCACTTCTTCCTTTCCAGTTTGGATCCCTTTTATTTCTTTCTCTTGCCTGATTGCTCTGGCTAGGACTTCCAGTACTATGTTAAATAGGAGTGGCGACAGTGGGCATCCTTGTCTGGTTCCTGTTCTTAGAGGGATGGCTTTCAGTTTTTCACCATTGAGGATGATATTAGCTGTGGGTTTCTCATATATGGTCTTTATTATGTTGAGGTACTTTCCTTCTATACCCATTTTATTCAGAGTTTTTATCATAAATGGATGCTGTATCTTGTCAAATGCTTTCTCTGCATCTATTGAGATGATCATGTGATTTTTATTCTTCATCTTATTAATGTGGTGTATTACGTTGATTGATTTGCGAATGTTAAACCATCTCCGCATACCTGGAATAAATCCCACTTGATTATGGTGTATAATCTTTTTAACATATTGTTGTATGTGATTTGCTAGTATTTTGTTGAGGATTTTTGCATCGATGTTCATCAGTGATATTGGCCTGTAATTTTCTTTTTTTGTGTTGTCCTTGTCTGGTTTTGGTATCAGGGTAATGTCAGCTTCGTAGAATGAGTTAGGGAGCTTCCCCCCCTCCTCAAGTTTTTGGAAGAGTTTGAGAAGGATAGGTATTAAGTCTTCTTTGAATGTTTGGTAGAATTCACCAGGGAAGCCGTCTGGTCCTGGACTTTTATATTTTATGGAGGTTTGTGATTACTGTTTTGATCTCCTAACTGGTGATTGGTCTATTCAAATTCTCTACTTCTTCTTGATCCAGTTTTGGAAGGTTGTATGATTCTGAGAATTTATCCATTTCTTCCAGATTGTCGAATTGTTTGGCATATTGCTTTTCATAGTATTCTCTTATAATCTTTTGTATTTCCCAGGTGTCTGTTGTAACCTCTCCTCTTTCATTTCTGATTGTACTTATTTGTGCCTTCTCTCTTTTTTTCTTGGTGAATCTAGCTAAAGATTTGTCAATTTTGTTGATCTATTCAAAGAACCAGCTCTTGGTTTTATTAATTTTTTCTATTGTTTTTTTGGTCTCTATTTCATTTATTTCTGCTCTGATTTTTATGATTTCTCTTCTTCTACTGATTTTGGGCTTGGTTTTTTCTTCTTTTTCCAGTTCCTTTAGGTGCATTGTTAGATTGTTTATTTGAGATTTTTCTTGTTTGTTGAGATAGGCCTGTATTGCTATAAACTTCCCTCTTAGAACCGCTTTTGCTGTATCCCATAAATTCTGACATGTCGTATTTTCATTTTCATTTGTCTCCAGGTATTTTTTGATTTCTTCTTTGATTTCTTCGTTAACCCAGTCGTTGTTCAGTAGCATTTTGTTTAATCTCCACGTATTTGTGGCTTTTGTGATTTTCTTCCTATAGTTGATTTCTAGTTTCATACCATTGTGGTCAGAAAAGATGCTTGGTATTATTTCAATCTTCTTAAATTTATGGAGACTTGTTGTGTGGCCTAATATGTGATCAATCCTGGAGAATGTTCCATGTGCATTTGAAAAGAACGTGTATTCTTCGGTTTTTGGATGGAATGCTCTGTATATATCTACTAGGTCCATCTGTTCTAGTGTGTCATTTAAGGCCAATGTTTCCTTATTGATCTTCTGTTTGGATGATCTATCCGTTGGTGTAAGTGGAGTGTTAAAGTCCCCTACTATTATTGTGTTACTGTCTATTTCTGTTTTTATGTCTGTTAATAATTGCTTTATATATTTAGGTGCACCTACATTGGGTGCGTAGATATTTACAAGTGTTATATCCTCTTGTTGGATTGTTCCCTTGATCATTATGTAATGCCCTTCTTTGTCTCTTTTTACAGTTTTTGTTTTAAAGTCTATTTTGTCTGATATGAGTACTGCTACCCCAGCTTTCTTTTCATTGCCATTTGCGTGGAGTATCTTTTTCCATCCCTTCACTTTCAGTTTGTGAGTGTCTTTAGGTCTGAAGTGTGTGTCTTGTATGCAGCATATATATGGGTCTTGTTTTTTTATCCAGTCAGCCACCCTATGCCTTTTAATTGGAGCATTTAGTCCATTGACGTTTAAAGTAGCTATTGATAAGTATGTACTTACTGCCATTTTTTAACTTTTTTTTTTCTCAGTGTTTTAGTAGTCCTTCTCTGTTCCTTTCTTCTTCTATACAGAATTGATGGTCACTTTAGTTTGACCTCTGTCTGAAAGCTGTGCTCTCAACTTCCCTCCTCCCTCCTTTTATGTTTTTGATATCATATCTAACCTCTTTTTTGTGTATTTGTATCCATTACGTTCTAATCATGGAAGTAGATAATTTTTCCTATTTGTGGTCTTCTCTTTTCCCCTTAAATCAGTCCCTTTAACATTTCTTGTAGCACTGGTTTCTTGGTGACAAACTCCTTTAATTTTTGCTTATCTGCGAAAATTTTGATCTCTCCTTCCATTTTGAATGATAACCTTGCTGGGTAGAGTATTCTTGGCTGTAAGTTTTTTCCTTTTAGCACTTTAAATATATCATGCCATTCTCTTCTAGCCTGTAAGGTTTCTGCTGAGAAGTCAGTCAGCTGATAGCCTTATGGGGTTTCCTTTGTATGTAACTTGACATTCTCTTGCGGCTTTTAGGATTCTCTCTTTATCTTTAATTCTGGACATTTTGATTATGATGTGTCTTGGTGTGGGCCTCTTTGGGTTTATCTTGTTTGGGGCTCTCTGTGATTCCTGTACTTGGATGTCTGTTTCCTTCCTTAGGTTAGGGAAGTATTCATCTATTATTTCTTGAAATAGATTCTCCGCCCCCTTGTCTCGCTCTTCTCCTTCCGGGACACCTATAACACGGATGTTAGTGCGCTTGATGTTGTCCCATAGGTCCCTTAGACTGTCCTCACTCTTTTTAATTCTTTTCTCTTTTACCTGTTCACCTTGGGTAATTTCTTCTAGTCTTTCATCCAGCTCACAGATCCGTTCTTCTGTATCCTCTACTCTGCTTTTGAGTCCCTCTAATGAATTTTTCATTTCCAGTATTGTATTCTTCATTTCTGCTTGGTTCTTTTTTATATCTTCCATTTCTTTGTTGACATTCTCACTGAGTTCATCTATTCTTCTCCCCAGATCAGTGAGCATCCTTAACACTCTTAGTTTGAACTCTCTGTCTGGTAGGTTGCTCATTTCTGTTTCACTTAGTTCCTTTTCTGGGGTTTTGTCATGTTCCCTTACTTGGAATGTATTCTTTTGCCTCCTCATTTTGCCTCTTTCCCTGTGCTTGTGTCTACGTATTAGGTAGGTCAGCTACGTCTCCTGCTCTTGGATAGGTGACCTTATGTAAGTGATGCCTTAGGAGGCTTCCAGTGTGCTTCCCTCAGTTCTCAATGTTCCAGGGGTGACCCCTATGTGGGCTACGTGTGTCCTTCTGTTGTCGCCTGTTTGCTCTCCCTGTAGGTGCTCAGGGAGGCTGAGTTATGCTCCTGGCCAGCTGTTGTAATGCTCAGCTGCTTGTAGTTGTTGTGGGCCCTTCAGTCTCTTTATCAGGTGTGGGGAGCCCCAGCACAGTTGACTGCAAGTTCTAATACCACATTTGTGTTGCAGTATTTCTTTTAAGTGAGTAGGCCCCCAGTGTGGCAGGTTGTTAGGTTCAGGGCCTTACAATTGCTGTAAGCCTCTAGCCTATTAGGTCTCTTGTCAGCTCTCTGAGGATTGCAGATGGGTGGGGCTGGCCTTAGGCACGGGAGCACCCAATCGATTCAGGCTTTGGAAGGTGGAGCAAACCTCCTGTGTGGGTCTTTGAGAAGCACAAGTCTTCTGCAGCTGACAAACCCTGCCGCCCACAGGTCCACACACACGGTCAACACAGTCCTGCCCCGTGTGAGCGCCCCGACCTCCCCAAGCGGACCCAGTCTCTCCACGGCGGGAGCCCCACACACTCCGCCACTGACCCACACTCTCCACCCACTCCTTGTGCACACCCTGCCCCGTTCAAGTCAGCTCAGTTGCCAGGCTGCAGAGAATCCAGTCACCAATCTATGCAGGCCCACAAGTTGCCTGAGGGCTTGTTGTTGGGTGGAGCCAGTCTCTAGGGTGGGCTGCCTGCCCTGGCTGAGCTGGATTAAATCGGTGCTCTAGTGGGTGGGGCAGACCTGGGCTAGCAGGCCTCAGGGAGAACTCCAATGGTGTCTGTGTCAGCACGCCCACACCGGGCCACAACAATGGCCGCCGCCAATGTCCCATCCCTGGAGAGGTCTCACCCCTCACCGAGATGCACTCAGGGCCTATTAGGTGAGTTTCTTTTCACCACAGCACTGTGCACGTTTCTTTCTGGTGATTTTAGGATGCTTTCTGAAATGGGTGAGTTTGCTTGCGGGCCCTTTAAGAGCCAGTTTTAGTTTCTTTGTGAACCGGCTTTTCTGGGGGTGCTCCCCAGTGTTTTAGTAGCATGCAAAGTCAGATATTATGCCGCTGGTCTCGATTGTGCTGGGTCCACACAATGCCCACAGCGGGGGCGCTCCCCGGCTCAGGGCCCCGCAGCCTCCGTACCTGTGCGCTGCTCCCGGGGGCCGTGAAGCTGGCGGCTTGTGAAGGCGGCGTTTTTCCTCTCCAGAAGGGAGTCTCTGCCTCGTCTACCTCGGTTAGGATTGTCCGTTGTTGCAGGAGTTCCTCTTATCCAGTTTTCGGTTCTGTCTCAGGGGTAATTTTTCTACGAGTAGTTGTAAATTGGCTGTGTCCACGGGAGGAGGTGAGTTCCGAGTCTGCCTACACCACCATCTTGACTCCCCAATTGCACAACTTTTTTATTTTTTCTTATATTCAAAATGGCCTCGTGTTTTCATTGGCTTAGTTTATTTAGAATGTTTGGCTGGGTTCTGCGGGTCTCCACCAGCTCTACAGAACTCCTCAACAGAATTTTCCAGAGTTAAATGTCAGCTTACGTCTGTCCGTCTCAGTTCTCCCTCTGGGGGACCCTGCCTGGAATCCTCCACTTGTCCACAATCACACTGTGCTCTCCTTGGGAAGACCCAAAGGAGAACTTCCATTACATTCCCATATCAGGAAGACTCGTCTTCTCTGAAGAAAGACTGTCTCTTCTCTGAAGTTGTTTCCATCTGATGGATCCTATGATGTTGTGACTGATGATGTTTCTTTCTGTCTGCGTTGGCCTCTGAGAGCTGAGGGAGACCATCTCCTTCCCTCACTAGCCTCACTGACCCAAACCAGCAACACCCATGACATTTTGTGTGTTTATTTTATTCCAGTTTTATCATATATTCCTCTCCTTGTTTCCCTTTTGGTCAGCTGTCATCTTTTAAAAAATGTGTCTTACAAATTAACCCAAAGGAATACATGCAGATTTTCCTTATATTTTTTAAAACAGCTTTATTGAGATATAATTCACGTACCATACACTTTGCCCGTTTAAAGTGTACAATTGGATATATTTTAGTATATTCACAGAGTTATGCAGCCATCACCATGATCTCATTTTAGGATATTTTTTACCTCGTAAAACCTCAGTCCCCATTCCGCCCTCCCCACACTCCACCCAAAACAACCACAAATCTACTTTCTGTCTCTGTAAATTTGCTCATTCTGGACATGTGTAAATGGAATCATACAATATGTAGTCTGTGACTGGCTTCTTCCATGTTAGAGTGAGTATCAGTACTTCATTCTTTGTTATTGCCGAGTAATAGGCCAGTGTATTTATCTATTCATCAGTTGATGTACGTTTGAGTTGTTTCTTTGTTGTGGCTATTATGAATAATGCTGCTATGAACATTTGTGTACAAGTTTTGATGTGGACATATGTTTTAATTTCTCTTGAGTATACACCTAGGAACGAAATTGCTGAGTCATATGGTAACTCTGTTTAGCCTTTTGAGAACAACCAGACTGTTTTTCAGAGCGGCTGCATCATTTTATATTCTTGCCAGCAATGAATGAGGGTTTCAATTTCTCCTCATCCTTGTCAACACTTGTTATTGTGTGTCTTTTTTATCATAGCCATCGTAGTGAGTGTGAAGTGGTTCTGACTTGCACTTCCCTGATGACTAATGATGTTGAGCATCTGCCTGTCCTTAAAACAAAACATCTTTCCATGTGCCTAGTGGCCATCTGTATATCTTCCTTGGATAAATGTCTATTCAAATCGTTTGAACAGCTTTATTGACATATAATTCACATATCTTCAATTCACTCATTTAAAGTGTACAATTCAGTGGGTTTTAATACATTTGCAGAGTTGTGGAAGTATCCCCACAGTCAGTTTAAATTTTTTTTTTTTCCTCCCAAAGCCCCAGTAGATAGTTGTATGTCATACAACTGCACATCCTTCTAGTTGCTGTATGTGGGACGCGGCCTCAGCATGGCCAGAGAAGCAGTGCGTCGGTGCACGCCCAGGATCCGAACCCAGGCCGCCAGTAGTGGAGCGCGCACACTTAACCGCTAAGCCACGGGGCCGGCCCCCCACAGTCAGTTTTAGAACACTTTTGTCATCCCAGAAAGGAACCCTGTAGCCATTAGCAGTCACTCGTTTGTCCATTTTTAATAGGTTGTCTTCTTCTTGTTGAGTTTCAAGACTCCTTTATACAAGTCCCTTATGGCTATATGATTGGCAAATATTTTCTCCTGTTCTGTGGGTTGCCTTTTTGCTTTCTTGATGGTATCATTTATAGCATAAAAGTTCTAAATTTTGATGTAATCTGATTTTTTTTTTGGTAATTTGCTTTGGGTGTTATTTTTTTTTTCCTTGTATTTTTAATTGGTATTTATTTCTGTAAGTCTCCTCAGACCATTTTTGAGGTCTGAGTCAGACATAAAAATAAAGAAGACAAAGCTGTATAAATGGCATTGGCTCTGTCCAAGTGCATCTCGGCAGGGAATTCAGTAGTAAGTTTTCGATATTGGTTCCTCAGTGGAAGCAAAAACCTGGTGCTGCTGCAGAGCAGCCATTTCGGTGTCTGGAGGATCAGCAGCCTTTAGCCAGTCTTCCCTAAATCTTTTCTTGAACCTGTGCTTCACGTAGGCGTTGGGCTGGGCAGCAGGTAGAACCTGGAATAAAGTTAATCCTTGAGGTTGATGAATGACAGAGAAGTGACATTAATGTCTGCCTCTGCTCCAGTGGTCCAGATAGGCCTCATCCCTGACACATGGTCATTTCGCTTCTGCTCAGAGGTGAGCTTAGGGAGTACAGATATCGGATGTCCTCAGCCAGTCAAACACAAGGACTGAATGGGAGTTCATTTAGTTTATGAGCTAAATAGAAATTGATTGGCTACCCAGGGAATTTACTCAACATTTATACCATTATTTCTGTGAGAAAATGGATCCTAAATTCTAAACCGTCAATTTAGAAATAGACTTTTAAAATATGATCTGTTTCTAAGTGGGATATACTTGTGGTAATTCATTAGTGTTCTTTTTCATAGCTATTCCATCACATGGGGGCCTGTGCTTGTGTGCAATTTTATGTGAGATATATATATATATATATCTCACATTCTTATCCATTTATCTCAGTTACTGTCTGTGTAGTCGGTTCAGCAACCATTTGTTGAGTCCACCTATGGCCGTTGTTGTCCTAGGACTGTGGCTGGAACGCAGCATACCCTGGGACCTCTGTTCTCCTTCAAGACCTCAGTCTGTTAGGGAGGACATGAACTCCATCCAAGGCAGGGTCTGTGTGGGCTGTGGCTCTTGCTCGTGGAAGAGCTGATTATCCAGTTGTGAAGTATTCAGAACCTTTGTTTCTCTTCTTTTAGGCCTCTCATTTGGCAGCTCGTTAGTTTTGTTTAAACAACAGGCAGAGAGAGACGAATAGGGAGAAACTGAATTCAGTTTGAAGCTTTTTTGAAAAAGAGCAAATACCATTGAAATGGCATTCTTAAATTATTTGAGGGTCTTATCTGTGTTGTTCTTATTTCTTATTTTCTATGAAAATCATTGATTTGATGGTTTAAATTTATTAAACAAAACGAATGCATGTATATAGTTAAAAAAGGTATGAAACAGCATGTGAGGGCCTCTCTCTCCCCCAAGACTTCCCCAACCCTAGACTCTGCAGAGGGAGCTACTTACTGTTAATTGTCCTTTGTGGCCCTCTGAATTTAAAAAAATATGTATCTATTTACTCAGATACTTTGTTAAAAGTACACAGATGGGATCACGTTATACACAGTGCTCTGCATCTTGTTTCTTCTCTTTTTGGTAAGAGATATTTTCTTGGAGATATTTCCATATCAGCATGTACAAACCCACTGCATTCCCCTTAGAAGTACAGAATGTTCCTTTATGTGAATGATCATGACTCACTTAATCAGCTCCCTTTTGATAGACATTTAGGTAGTTTCTAGCTTTTTGCTGTTATACACGATGCCCCATGAAACTCTTGGGCAAGTGTCTGTCTTATGCTCTTTATGTAAGCTTGCATTGATGGGTTATTATGTTTATCATTAAACCATGAAAGGCCACAGTGTACAGTGGTTCTCAGCTGGGCTGTGGAATCGTGAGGCTTTGGATTGTGGGGTGATTCATTGTGTGTGGTTTGGGTACAGCCTGGTATGAAAGGCTCATCTTTAGATTTTGAAAAGATACTTGAGCATTAAGTTAGAAAAGGACCCAAACATCTTGCCCATTTCAGGATGTTAAACTTACACTTTGCATCTTTGTACTACTTTGGAGGTTGGACGGACTGTGGCTAAATCTTTGCTTGGGTTGGAGACAGACTGGAGGGAGTAGCTTGGTTAGACAAGACAGTTCCAAGCAGCAAACAGGAAGCTGTCCAAAGTGCAGATTTCATAAGGGCTAATATTTGTGAATAGCACCTACCCATTCTGGTTTGTAGTAATAGACTTTGCCACGTTTGGTGTTCCAGAAACACTTTTACAGTGAGATGGGCCTGGGGACATGGTCTCTAGAGTGACTTAGCAGTAAAAGTTCTCCAGCACATCAGCTGGTGAAGAGAAGTGTCTTGAAGCCCAGGGTCTGGGAGAAGGGGTGCATGGGGAGGCAAAAGGCAACTTGGTGTGACTGAGGCAGGCTGGAGTCGGACATTTGGATCTGGCTGTGAGAGCTTCCCCACTTGGAGCTGCGGTTTCCCGAGTGGGGCTCTGTCAGCCTCCTCATTGGCTTGTGGAGAGGAGCTAACGAGAGAAATGAAAGATGTGCACAGATGATGGCCCCAGTTATCTAGGCCTCCAGCCTGCACGTGGAGGAGCATTCAGCACTTAGTACTTACTCACTAAGTGCGTTTTGGGAGGAGCATTCAGCACTTAGTACTTACTCACTAAGTGCGTTTGGGAGAATGAACTTTTGTGGGTGGCTTGAGAGTTGGATTTTCATTTAAATGGTTTGGAGTAGTTAAGTGGGAACAAGTAGGAGCTATTGGAAGGTGATTATTTCTTAATGGCCTGGGAAGGAGGAGGGCAGGCCCATTTTTCATGCTTTTCACACATTAGGTCATTGAATCCTTATAATATCCTCAGTGAGCTAGATGTTATTATCTGCATTCAACGGATGAGGATATTAGCAGTCAGCAAAGGAAATCAAGACTCAGCATATTATTTACGGTTCGCTGCAATTGGTTTCGTTCGTGTGACTTAGTCAGTGGCTAGGAACTATGGGCCACTTCCTTTGCTGTGTCTTTCCTGGTACCCAGTGTGAAGCTGAACTGAACACAAGATGTTCCCACACATTCATCAGGTGATTTGGCTGATGGTTGAATTTGCTGAAGCCTGGCCCAAAGTTTGGGCTTCAGAAAGAACGTTATCAGGGTATTGTATGTTATCTTCCTGAAAACTCAAAGTTATTTTGTCTGACCTATATGCCCCCCCTTTCCCAAAAGCCAATGGCCTGGTGGCTCTTACCCGCTGGATTTTCTCATAGTGAAAACATCCCCAGTATAATGTGTAAGCTAAAGTGCCCAGCTGACTTACCTGAGAGAGGCTTAAATGAGATGCTTGGCTCAATCTTTCATGACATTACTGAGCACTCTGGGTGCTCAGGATGCAGAATATGTGGGTTTGGCCTAAGGAAACCAGCAGAAGCCAGTCAGAGCAGAGAACAGAGGGTCAGGGCTGATTATGAGGGAGTAACCATTCCACATCGGTCCAGCTTGGTCTGGAAGGGGGTTTCTTACTCTTCCCAGTTGGGGAATTAGACAGAGCCAGGTCAAAAGATCATTGGTTCACCATCAACCTTTGGTCTACTGTCAGAAAATGGCCAGCTACTTCCCTCCAGAAGCTTCTGACTTTGTGGAGTTTCTATTAAACTGTCCAAACTTCTTAGACCTCACTTTAAATCCAGTTTTGCTGCCAAGCAGGCCCCACCTGCCTCCTTCCCCTGGTCGTGCTGCAAGAGCTATGGATTTCACACTGTCTGAACTCCCTCTGTTCACTTTCTATTAAAATTCTGGGTACTGGGCCGGCTCCGTGGCTTAGCGGTTAAGTGCGCGTGCTCTGATGCTGGCGGCCCGGGTTCGGATCCCGGGCGCGCCCCGAGGCACCACTTCTCCGTCCAACGCGAGGCCGAGTCCCACGTACAGCAACTAGAAGGATGTGAACCTATGACATACAACTATCTACTGGGGCTTTGGGGGGAAAAAAATGAATAAATAAAATCTTTAAAAAAAAAAAAAAAAAATTCTGGGTACTTAACGGTGAATTTCCTGTGCTGCTGAGAGTGAAGCTGGGTGCCTGCATTAACCCAGGGGAGTGAAGCCTGTCCTTTCCCTGCGGCTGACGGCCTGCCTGTGCAGTTACCAGAACTGCTGTCCCGCTATCACTCTCCCCAGTGTCCCGGCCAGTGTTCCTCCGTCAACAGCATTTTGCTTTTTTTTTTTTTTTGTGAGGAAGATAAGCCCTGAGCTAACATCCGTGCTAATCCTCCTCTTTTTGCTGAGGAAGACGGGCTCTGAGCTAACGTCTATTGCCAATCCTCCTCCTTTTTTTCCCCAAAGCCCCAGTAGATAGTTGTACGTCATAGCTGCACATCCTTCTAGTTGCTGTATGTGGGACGCAGCCTCAGCATGGCCGGAGAAGCGGTGCGTCGGCGTGCGCCCGGGATCCAAACCTGGGCCGCCAGTAGCGGAGTGCGTGTACTTAACTGCTAAGCCACAGGGCCGGCCCAGCATTTTGCTTTTTTATCAGTTTTACTCTTAAAACCTGCCACATGTCATGTGCTTTTCCATCAGTCTCTCCTCTCTTTTCCCCCATGAAAGCTTTCTGAGAGACACGATGACGTTTTGTCTGTCTGTTGCCCTGAGCACCTCCCACTGCACGTTGTGCCTCTAAGTCCTCTGTCTCTGCTGTGTTACATCTTGCCTGGGTCTTAATTGGAAAGCAAGCAGGGCCAGTCTCCAAGCTGCAGTGTGTTTAGTCAAATCAAATTAAAACTTTTGAGCAGGTAGAGGAGGAAGAGGATGGGTGAGCATTTCCACAAAAGCATTTCCTGAACACCTGCCCTGGGCCAGAAACTGGTGCTAACAGGGTGGATGAGGCAGGGCCCCTAAACTTCAGAGGCTTTTGGTTTGTGGGAGGAGAGCAGAGACAGTATGATTGGGTGGGCCAGGGTGTGAAAGAGTGGACCATCACCAGGGAAAGAACACGGGCCTTTGGACACAGCCTCTCACCAGCTGCCGGGTGTGGCCACTCTCTCAACCTGCTGAGGCCGCTCCCTTCTGTACAAAGGGACAGTGCCTCCCTCATCAGATGATGGGACAGCGTGCACGCCTCTGGTTCAGCAGCTGCCCATTCACGCACCATTTGTAGGACCAAATAAGAAGATAATGCAAATGATAATCGTTGTAAGCTGAAGTGCTAATAGTTTTAGTAAAATTCAGTCAGAGCCCCAAGAAGAAAACTAACATCTCATTCTCTGGACATTCAGGAAATTTTCATCCAAGTGACACTGAGCCCAGCCCCAAATGATGGGAACTCCAGGGAAGAGGATTCCAGGTGGAGACATGGAAGATCTAGAGATCTAGACTGGCTTTCAGGAGCTTGCAGTCTAGAGGCTGGTGGACAGAAGGTGGCTATGGAGGGGCAGAGACAAGAGGTGCTGGTGGATTGGGGGCATGGCCAGGCTGAAGCAGGACCTTCCCTCAGGGAGTGAGTTTGGAGTTTCATCTGTCAGTGAGGCATGTTCAGGGTTCCAAGGGAAGGCTGTACAGGCCCAGCTCTCTGAGCCCCACCATGTTTGCTTCTTCATGTAATTGAACCCTGTATGGGGTAAAATTATATTCAGAAGACAGAGTTTTGTGACTTCACAAATAAAAAACAAAGAAACCTGCACTGAATGGGGAGCCATTGGGGCTTCGAAGCAGGGAGCTGATGTGCCATACTAGGTTCTTTTGTATTGTCATCAGCAGAGTGCTGGGTAGCCACCTGAACCTTGTCAAGTCTCATGAGAACTGAGGGAGGCAGGTGCAGTGTCAGCAGCCACCCAGCCAGGCCTCCTGGGGTGGTGGAGGTCATGCGGGCTCTTGGAGATGCGGGAGTAGCCCTGGGGCCCTGCCCAGCCTGGGGCTCTGCTCCCCTGTCTCCATTGGCCTCCACTTGCATCTTCTTTGTCTTCCTCATCTTCCTCCTCTCCCATAGCAAGCTCACACGCTCTCTCCACTCACCTGGCCTCTGGTGCCACCAAGGAGAGAAGTGCTGGGGAGGGCCAGGGCCTGATGACTGCGTGAGATGGAGTGGGAATGAGGAGAGGAGCTGGGGACAGCATTTGGCTGGAGTGCTGTAGTGGGCAGCGGTGCTGTTGTCTGCAATAGGGAACCCTAGGTACTGGCATAGGGAGAGGCTCTGTATTCTGGATGTCTGGTGTGAGGTTCCCGCAGGCACGTGGTCAAGAGGCCAGATGGCAGCTAGAAGAAGGTCCTCAGCTCAGGAGAGAGCCCTGTACAGCATTGTGCTCTAGCATTTTGTCATGGTCAGGATATCTGCAAGAAATGTGGCTGCGTTGGAGAAATGTGGAGGACGTTAGGTCAGAAGTGGAGGAACTGCAGAGCAAGCTCGAGAGCAGAGAGCCAGTCAGGGGAAATACCGACATTCGGGCTCTGAATGATGGAGGTGGAGATGCCATCAGTGAGTTTGCCTCCAGTCGGAGGGAGGGAGGCTGTAAGGCAGCCCAAGCTTCCCAAACCCAGCTACTCCCCAGAGTGAGTGAGGATTGGCACACACTCGAGGTGACTCCTACAGGGCTGTGCACTTGCCAAGACTGGAGGGTTTAGAAAATTGTGTGAGAAATGAAGCCAAGTCCACCAGTAGAATTCAGGTGTTTGAACTAGAAAGCCTAGGAATGTCTGTCTGTTAGGTGTTTGGAGAAATTTTTGTCCTGTGCTTGCATTTGCTTTTTACTATGTTACCACATCATCTTCCTTTTCTCTCTCCATCCCCCATTCCCTTAAAACAAAAGCCACACGAAATGATTTCCATCACAGATTTTGAAAAGCAGGACACAGTGACAGCTATTAGAAATGGTAGCGGGCAGAGCTAGGAGACAGAACTATGAAAAGCTTGCCGATCTTCTTCCAGAAATGCGTTGTTTTGGGCAGAAAGCCATTGCTGTCTGCAACACTTAAAACAAAAAATCATTTTCCTTTTAGACCTGAGTTCTGCTGTCCTCCTTCCTGAGGATGTATTCATACACCCCTGCCCCACCCTGCATACTCAGTAGGAGGAAAGGTAAGGAGGAAAAAGCTGGGAGTGGTCAGACGTAGCTAGAACAGAGCATAGGGCGGGGGGTGGGGGGAGATAACACTCAACCCATGAAATAAGTTGAGGGTAGCTGCAAGCCAGAGGTGGTAAAGCAGGTCCCTGAGGCCACGTGCCCAGGGACTGTTTCGGGGGCATATTTTCTTTCATTCTTTAAACATATATTAAGCACCCTATACACGCAAGGCAGGTGGTAGCATTAGGGATCCAAATATGAGTTCCTCTGATATGTGCCTGCCCTCCTGTTTAGGAGAATAAGGGGAGGGAGCAGCAGTTATAACCCAGCCACTGAGTTCATTGTAATTACAAAGGAGAAGTCCAAGACCTATAGATGTGAGGGTCAGACTATACTGGGGGTGGTCAGCGGAGTCCTCCTTGGTAGACTCAGATTGAGGAAGAAGTTCATGTTGAAGTTGAGACCTGAAGGATAAGCGGCAGTGAGGTGAAATTGGGGCGGGTGCCGTGAGGTCCATGTGGGGATGCTGGTAAATTGAAGCCCAAGGGAACAACAGTCTGGTACTTTTAGGAGACAAAGAAAGGGCTGGAGGTGCTTGACAGGAGATGAGGCGTAAGTCACATTGTCTTTTGCATGTGGGCAATATCACCATTGGTTCAGCCTTTATTTATGTCATATCTCAGCTCTTTTCCATCTCCTGTTCTTTAGAGTCTAGACTTTCAGAAATTTGTGTATCATCAGAGAATCCACACACTTTCCTTCTAAAATATCAGTCAAATAGGGAAGATAGTACACAACCTAAATTAGGAAATCCTTGTCTATTTTTTGGCACTTTGCTCTGGAAGCTGCAGCACTTATTAATCTTTCTAGGCATTTCTGTCCACAAAACATGAAAGTTATTTTCTCGTTAGTCTGTTGGTTACATTTTGGATCTACTGGCAGAGATTTAGGCCCAGCTGGAGAAGAGTGGTCCTGTTAAGTGCGTGTCCGTTATCCCACATTGGGGGTGCTGTGTGATGTGGTTGGAAATACACCTTTCACCATTATCAGTCGCGAATGATACTATTCTATTATGATACTATCTATTATGATACTGCCCAGTTATAGGTCTGGTGGCTGCAGGGCTGATCTGTTGACTTTTTTCATGATGTGGCTCTTGCACTCTGTGCAGTGACATTGAAGGGGGTAACTTCTGGAGTAGGCCCCTCGGAGAGCATCTGAAGGTTTGGTCTCTGCTCAGTGCTTTTAGTGGAATTGGGCCCATAACCAAGGTTGATTATATTCATTTGTTGCCAGCAAATAACAGTAGTACTGCTAATTCCATCTGCAATCACTGCTTTCAGACCATTCTGATTAAATCTCCTAGTCAGCGGTTTTTAAATGAATGATGTTTTGTGGCATTTGGAAAATTTGTCACATAAACCTTTTTGGCTGCAGCCCATGCATTCATTCCGTGTTGTTCTGTGCCCTAAAGTTGCACCTCTTGAGTATTTTTAGCAGCTAAGAACTCTTCTCTGAGAGGGAAAGAGATTGGTTTCATGGTTTGCCCCTGGGTGGGCTTTGGGCTCCTTTGGTGGGTGATTGTTGATGGCGGTTAGCTGTTCTGCGCACAGAGTCTTCTTGGTAAAGCTGCTAAGTGCCTTTGTTTGCTAGTTTGCTCTTAGAGATGCAGTAGATGATGGTTGAGGTAGCTGAGAGTTGAGGGGTGCTCTAAGGTATAATTCCTAATAACCTGTTAGAAGTTATTTTGGGAGGATGGAGATGGAGTCTTTCATGTAGTTTCAGTCATCCTTTTAGTTTTCTTCTTTAGTTTTTCTTCGGGCTCTGAATGTGGAGATGCCATCTTTGAGTTTCCTCCAATCGGAGGAAGGCTGAGAGCAGCCCCAACTTCCCAGACACAGCTGCTCACCATGGTGAGTGAGCAGTGCCAGTGAAATCATGCTTAAAATAAATCTCATTCTGGCTCCCTGTGAGAGATGTGACAGACATTTCAAAGAATGCGATTATGGATTATTGTGGCACAGGAAATTGCAGCATCTATACACTGCCAGAGAAAACACACAGACGTTAGAAACCGGCAGCCCTTATTCAAATCCAGCTTTCTGCCTGCTCCCTGTGTTACCTTGGCCAAGTTAATTCACCTCGCTGAGACCTTAATTTACTCATTTATAAGTACATATACTTCCTAATTCTCAGGGTGGTTGTGCTGTTAAATGAGATTTCATATGAAAAGCACCTGGAGGATAATAGGTATTCCATAAATGGCAGCTACCTATTTTTACCTTATAATTGAGCTAGAGTGAAAAGATGCTCTACTTCACTAGTTATTGGGGAAATGCCAATTATAATCACAATGGGATACCAGTACGGTATCAGATGGCTAATATGAAAAAGATAGATAATAGTAAGTGCTGGTGAGGATGTGGAAAAACTGGAACTCATATATATTGCTGGTCAGAATGTAAAATAGTGCAGCTGCTTTGGAAAACAGTTTGGAGATTTCTCAAAAAGTTAAATGTAGAGCTACTGTATGACCCAACAATTGCGCTCCTAGGTATCTACACAAGAAATGAAGACGTGTTCACACAAAAACCTGCATGCAAATGTTCATAGCAGCCTTATTCATAGTAGCCAAAATGAGGAAACAACCCAAGTGAATGAATAAACAAAATGTGGTGGATCCGTTCAATGGAATACAATTCAGCACTAAAAAGGAGTGAACTGCTGATATATGCAACAACATAGATATATAGAATCCACACATAAAAGACTTTAAGTTGTGTGATTTCATTTAATTGAACCTTTTGGAAAAGGCAAGGTTATAGAAACAGAAAACTGATCAGTGTTGCCTGGGGCTAGGGTGGGAGCTGTAATTGTCTGCAGAAGGACATGAGAGAACTTTTTCGGGAGGTGGAAATGTTCTAAAACTGGATTTTGGTGTTGAATGCACAGCTGTATAAATTTCTAAAACTCGCCAAACTATGCATTGAAAATAAATGGTCTTTATGGTTGTGATACTGTGATTTATAATAAGAAATATATATTTTGTTTTCATTCTAGTAAAGGTGTCTGTTAATGAGGTGACTTTGGGAGACCCCCTAGTTAAACGAAGGATTGGGGCTGATTCCAGGGGAACCAACCATGTGATTAGAGAGTTAGAACTTTCAATCTCACCCCCCACCTCTGGGGGAGGGGAAAGGGCAGGAGATTGAGTTTATTCACCAATGGCCAATGATTTACTCAACCATGCCTATGTAGTGAAGCCTATGTAATGTAACAGTGTGAGAGTAATGGAGAAACACAGGAGTAGTGTAGGTTTTCCAACACAGTGGTATATAAATTAAACCTTATATTGAGTGGAGTAGTGTAGGTTTTTCAACACAATGGAATAAAACCAAAAGGTTCGGAGAGTTTCTGGGTTGGTAAACACGTGGAGATTCAGGGAGAATGGTGCACTGGGAGAGAACATGGAAGCTCTGCACCCTTTCCCCATACCTTGCTGTATGCATCTCTTTTATCTGGTTGTTCCTGAGTTATATCCTTTTATAATGAACCAGTAATCTAGTAAGTAAAGTATTTCTCTGAGTTCTGTGGGCCTCTCTAGCTAATTAATAGAACTGAAGGAGGGTGTCATGAGAACCTCCGATCTATAGCCCGTGGGTCAGAAGCACAGGTGATATCCTGGACTTGCAACTGGCATCTGAAGTGGTGGTGGGGGGACAGTCTTGTGGGACTGAGCTCTTAACTTGTGGGATCTGATGCTATCTCCAGGTACGTAGTGTCAGAATTGAGTTAAATTGTAGGACACCCAGCTAGTGTCACAGAACTGCTTGGTGTGGGGAAAACCCCACACATCTGGTGTCAGAAGTGTTGTGAGTGGGCCGGCCCCGTGGCTTAGCAGTTAAGTGCGCGTGCTCCGCTACTGGCAGCCCGGGTTCGGATCCCGGGCGCACACCGACGCACCGCTTCTCCAGCCATGCTGAGGCCGCGTCCCACATAGAGCAACTAGAAGGATGTGCAACTATGACGTACAACTATCTACTGGGGCTTTGAGGAAAAAAAAAGGAGGAGGATTGGCAATAGATGTTAGCTCAGAGCCGGTCTTCCTCAGCAAAAGGAGGAGGATTAGCATGGATGTTAGCTCAGGGCTGATCTTCCTCACAAAAAAATAAATAAATAAATAAATAAATAAAAATAAATTAAAAAAAAAAAAAGAAGTGTTTTGAGTGTGGTAATAGTGTGAGAGTAATGGAGAAGTGTAGATTTTCCTACAGGAGTACTGTAGGTTTTCCAACAGCATGGTATGTAAATTAAACCTTAGATTGAGCTAGAATTTGGATCACATGATTGTCTCATAAATTATACTTTATATTGATAATTATGTTTCAAAAAATAGCACTGTTTTTAGAACTTTTGGGTTCAAATGGGCATGAGTAGGAACGCCTGCCTGCCCGAGTGGATTAATTTAGGGTTATGTGGCCCTTGCCTGTTGCTACAACAGCTTCTGATTATTGTTAGAGGAATTTAAGACTCAAGTAGAAAGATATTTGTAAAGTAACCCAAAAGAAGTCACACTGTCCAAAAATAACACTATAGATTTAGGCTCACATTGTCCTATTCTTTTTCCTATGAATGTACAGTCATGTGTCACTTAACGATGCGGATGTGTTCTGAGAGATGTGTCGTTAGGTGATTCATCATTGTGTGAACATCACAGAGTGCACTTATACAGACCTAGCTGGTACAGCCTACTGCATACCTGGGCTGTGTGGTGCTAATCTTATGGGACCATTGTTGTATATGTGGTCCGTTGTTGACTGAAATGTTGTTATGCCACACATGACTGTATATTTATTTTTACATTGTTAAATATATGGAGTGTTTTAAAATAACTGCATAAAATGAGCATTCTCCGTGATGTTAAACATTTTATAAATTGTTTTAATTGCTGACTGTATGAGTATTTGTTTCGGTACAACTTTCTAACTTTGTATATTATTTTTCACAAATTTTGCTCATCTGTACTTTTTATTTAATTTCTCCTTGGATAATGATCACTTTTGTTAACTAATTATATTTCCTTAATTTAAGTATCTCTTCATATCCACTCTCCATTTCTTTATTGGACCATAAGTGATCTGCTTTTTAATATAAAATTTAATAGAAATTTTAAAACCAAATGTTACAAGTTCCATGCAGAAAACTTGGAGATGGATTGCTGAAATGAACATTGAAAAAAAAATTTCTAATACCACCAAAAAAATAATTTATTGTCAGTATTTTGGTAAATATCTTTCTATATTATTTTCTCTCTCCTATGATAGATAACAAAAATATACTATCCTAGATAGTATACTGTTTTAATGGCTTTATTTTTGTTAGCAAAATGTTTCCATACTGTTATATATTTTTCTACAATCTGTTAGTGTATGCCTACTAATATATCTTTTGGATGTGCTATAATTTTGTTAACCAAACCTATATTTTGAAAATTTCAATTATTTCCAGTTTTTCTTAATAACACTTGCTCACAATTGTTAATATTATTTTCTTAAGATAAGTGTAATAACCCTGCTTAAGTTATATTAAAAGTTATTTTAAAGGTTTTTTTATTTTATTTTATGTTTAAGTTTATGTTTATTTTATTTTATGTTTAAGTTATTTTAAAGGTTTTTTTGGTATGTATTGAAAAGTTGTCCTACTGACACATGACATCTCTATTCCCAACAGTGTTATGTGTTATGTCTTTTCCCTCATGCCCTCATCAACAGTAGATACTGGGGCGGGGGGGTGTTTCCTAACAATTTGATAGATAATACCATCCCATTTTAACTTACATTTATTTGATTACTAATGAATTATCTCTCTTAAAATAGGTTTGTTGACTTTTTGTGTTTCTTCTTTGAAGAATTCTAACATCTATTACTTTTATTTTTTTCCTGTTAGGATTTTATCTTTTTCTTAATTATATAAGCTCTTTGTTGTTTAAAGATATTAACCTTATTATATATGAATATTTTCCTCTATTGTCTGCCTTTTAATTTTGGTTATTGATTAATTTTCA
The DNA here is from genome assembly GCF_057802395.1 of Ceratotherium simum simum. NCBI lineage: Eukaryota > Metazoa > Chordata > Mammalia > Perissodactyla > Rhinocerotidae > Ceratotherium > Ceratotherium simum. The sequence goes on along the minus strand of NC_141900.1, from coordinate 11,465,490 downwards.
TCTCCTGGAGATGAGGATTTTTAGCTCCTTAAATTAGTGACCTTGAGGAAATCTGCTCCCCTAACATTCTTTTGTTAGAAACTAAAGTAGATAAAGCAAACAAAGAGACTTTATTCAGAGTAAGTTATGAGAGTTCACAGAATTTTCCTAGGAATATGCAGCTGGGACTAATTTGTGGCTGGTCATCTACATGTCCGTAGAATCTTAAAGGTATTAGCAGATGGTGCTACGTCTCTGATGGTTATTTGCTGGCAATATATGAATTGCTAATGTGGTTTCTTCTATAAGACACTAGAGGATCTTTTACTTCTGTTTTCTTAAGAATTTCTCTGTTTTCTTCCCTTTAATAAATGATGCTTATGAGAAGCTTCATACTCTTAACTCTAAAAAATAAAAGTTCCTTGGAGATGAGGTATTTCGGAAAAACAGAATGTCCCTAAGCCCATGGATTAAATAATTAGCACTTAGGGAACTGATTAAAATTCCAATACAGGAATTGAAAGCATGATCATTTCTGTTTATTATTTGAAATTCAGAGACCTTGAGATAATTACCTATCACTCCCTCCATAAATTCTTGCTGACTTCCCCAAGGCCCCTCGCAGCCCTCTGCCTCTGTCCCTGGTCCTGAGCATCAAACCTGCCAGTATCCAAGAGGCTCTCTTTGTTCACAGTCTGTGCAGTGTCAACGCCTACTCTGATTGGGCAGGAACTGAACACCGCTGGGCTCTCGCAGTGTGTGTGTCAAGTTTAGTTCTTGGCGGATGTGAAAGCAGCATCAAGGAGCGGCAGGACGCCTTGCCCATTGGACAGAGAGAGCCCTGGGCTGATCCTCCCAAGCCTTCCCACCATTTCAAAGCAAATTGTGGATTTACTAGCCCAGGGCAGACTGGCTAAAGCTGTCACTGCTATAAGTAAAATAAGGATCCTTATTCTCCAAGTGTCGGTGAGTTAGTTCTGTTAGTGAAGCACTGGTTTACCAGTTTGCTATTCATTTAAAGATCCCAGCTCAACCGCCACTGAACAAAAGGAGAAGGGGTAGAATTTAGATAAAATCCATAGTGTTTTGAATCCATTTGACCCCGTGTGTCTCAAAGTCATGGGCAGCTTCAGTTCTCTCAAAGTCGACCACGTGTTGTGGTACAGCTGTTCTTTTCGCTTGGAATAGAAAAAAAAGGTATCATTTTATTAAACCATTGCACCCTGGGTCCTCCTATATTCAGTACAGATAGATGTAGAATAATTTATGTGAATATGAGGATTACTACTAGAGATTAGCAAGGATTTGTTCTTTTGGGCTTATTTAGATCTGGCTAAATAGGGATAACCATATTTAGAAGGGCTTAACTACATTTATAGATATTCTAGTCCATGAATAATAGATCACCGGGATTCTTCCCTGAGCACAGATGTCTCATAAGCATCTCCAGTTTAAATCTTGGATTACCCTCAATTGAATTGCTCCTGACAGTAGACATTTTCTCACAATCTCACATATTCTGCTTTGTTAATAGTTTATAAATTGTATGTTGCTACTCTCTATGATCTCTTCAAGAAATAGATGGTTATGCTTATTATTCCTTCCATTATACACAAGGAAGGAATATTACATTATGAGCTCATTGAGGGCCTGCTTTTTGCCCAGAACCTGGTACAGCACCCTCACTATTGAGGATACCCAGTTGGTAACACAAAGCAGCTGACCTGAGCTCTCCTAACATATATATTTTCTGTTTCAGTAGATGGTTAATCCTTAAGAAATCATGATCGTATCTTTGCAGAATGGGTAGACCTATTTTTAGGGGAGGATATAACCCTGAAATTGATTTTTTTTCTTAGTTTATATAGTTCTTAAACTTTTTTGGAGAGGTTTAGGGAAATTTTAGAAAACTAAATACCACACAAAAATGTAAGGTATTGTGTACTTAGAATCTTTGTTCTCAAGAGGTTTAGAGGCATTGCTTCTGCTTAGATGGTAGATGATCACAGTGAAGTGAGCCAGAAGTCATCTGTTCCCGAGAATTAAGACAGCTTGCTTCCAGATACACCTGTGGGGGTAGAGTTGCTGGCTGGCTATGAGATTCAGTGAACTATACCCCAATCCGGCCAGGCATTTTGATACATTACAGTAATCTCAGTTACTTCATACAGCCATCTTATAAATCCAGCAAGGAAGAGAATCTATGCTATTTTAGAAATAAGGAAGCTGAGATCCAGACTGGCAACATGGCTGGTAAGTAGCAGTCAAGATTAGAACCCAGTTCTGTAGGTTTTGATTCGTCCTTTCTCTGTAGGACAGATCCCTCCTTGCCCCTCGATTTGGGTGCTTATTCCAGTGGAATGTAGCACAATGCCTTCTTTCTGACTGTCCCCATACCACCCATATGCTTGCTCATGAGGCCACCTCTGAGGGCCCACCAGTGTTTGGGAGTGCTCTGGAAGGCCCCTTTAGTCATCCTTCACAAACTCCCATTTTGACCACATGTCCAGAGCTCCAGCTGTCTAGCCCTGCCCTGAATCCTGGTGCTTATGCTAGATTTGGAGATTGAAATTAATAGGCAAATTATGGCTTTCTTTGTAGACTTTCACTTGGCAGTATTTGGCTCTCAACCCTGGGTGGTTTCCAGCAGGAATCTCACTCTCCATGTCCTGCCCTGTGGAACCTAATCTCCATTCTTGCCACAGGGCCTCACGGATCAGTGTGCCAGCTGCCTTTGACACCTGGTATTCAATTTACAAGCATTTATTGAAAGAAAGACTCAACAACAAAAATTATCAGGACTTCTCAGTCCTCATTCAGTGTTTTCAGTTGATTAATGAAACATATGACTGTGTTCTTCATGCTATCCAGCTGTAAAATGGAATAATACCACATATTAGCTTTAGTGAGTTAGTCATATATGTGAATTGTTACAGTGTTGATATTCTTTACAAGAAAAGTATTGTAAAAGTCCAGCTACCAAAAATAGTGAAGAAGTTGCCTGGATATTAGCAAATTTCAAGAGCTTAAAATAATTGCAGTAACAATAAAATGAAACTCTGTTTTAATCCTAGGTAGCTCAGTTTAAAGAGTATTTTCTCTTCTGTTTCAGGAAATATGGCCATAACATTTGATTAAGAGAATCTTTTATAAAGGAACAAACTGGGGTTAATATTTTTCAAAATAGGTCTTATTTGCATAGCTTAGATTAAAAATGGTAAAAAGTTATTAGCAATAACTGTGAGCAAGAGTAACCAGCAAGTGGGCATTAGTGACATTATTGAATATCTGAGCAACAAAAGCCTGAAAGAAATTTGGGGGAGGTCAAAGGAAGAGTGGGATGGAAATAGTGCCCTTGACATCTGAGGGCACCAGGAGGGGTACCAAGAGCAGAGTGTGTTATCTTGATAAATTTCTTGTGAGTACTGACTTCCCAGCTATCTGCTCTGTTTGGTTGCTCCAGGCAAAGAGTGATATGTGCAATAATGCCATGGTAGTCTTTAGTAAATATTTTCAATCTGAGAAGAGTGGATTTTTTAAAATTCCTTTTTGACTTAACTTTATTTTTTTGAATATAAAAAACGTTTACAGGATTCATAAGTTGAACTATATAAAAAATATACTCAGAGAAACCTCATTCTTGTCCCTGTCTCTGCTACCCCCACCCATCCCCGATAGGGTAAACATTTTCATTAGTTTTTCCTGTGATTCTTTTTGTAAAAAGTTAACCAAACGTACAATTTTCCTTTTCCATAAAAAGTAGCATACTAGACACACCCTTTTGCATATCGCTTTTTCAGTTAACACTGCATCTGGGAAATCATTTCATACTGGTCCTGAGAGACCTCATTCTTGCTGGCTGCTTAGTACTGAACTGTGTGGCTGCACTATTGTTTCTTTAACCAGCTTGCTATGAGTGGGCATTTACGTTGTTTCCAGGATTTTGCTATTAGAAATAATGCCACGATAAATAACATTGTGCATATGGTGTTCCATATTTGTAGAGAGAGAATCAGTGATTAAAGAGAAACGCATTAGTAGTTTATCAGAAATGGCTGAATTTCCTTCCCAACAGCCATGTATGAGAGTGCCTGGGGAGTTGTGCTTTATGTGACGATTCAGTGCTTTTATGTAACCTATTGTAGCTCTGAAGCTCATCTCCCATAGATTTACATACACAGACCTGTATATGTTCACACCCACCCACCACGCAGGCAGCTGAGCATTGAGGAGGCCGAGGCTGGGAGAGCTGCTTTCCCCAAAGTCTGTTAATGGCAGACCCATGAGCAGGTTCTTGATGGCTCAGTCTGGTTCTCTTCTGCCATCCTATAGTCATAGGACAATACGAGGGAGTTGGTGGTGGGCAAAGTAGGTTACTCAGGGTAATATTGATTAGTCTAGGAGAAATAATGCCCATAGTTATTAATTTTGCTGCCATAAAGAAACTTTGTGGCTTGGAATAAGAGACCCATTAGGGGCCCCAGTTTTTTAACCTATAAAATGTATTCCTAATTACCAAGAAACAATCTTCATAGGCAATACATAATATTATTTTTGTTATTACCTTAATAGTTAGGAGATGGGGTACTGGGATCTCAAACGAGTGGTGCTTCAGGTTAGGGAACTCTTTAGATAACGGGCTGTCCCACAGTAGGCGACTGTGGGCGGGGTAGCAGTCTGCATCTGCTGCACCGCTCAGGCCTCACTGGCCCTCACTCCTGGGTCTGTGGGACTGCGCCTTGGTGGAGATGCTCATAGGAGGGGCCAAGGCAGCAGGAGGGGAAGGGGTTTCAGCCTTGAGTTCTGGTGTTCCCTGAGCTTCAGGGCCACATCAGAGGAGGCTGTTTCTTGATTGTGTGGAGCTTGGTGTCAAGTTCCAAGAAAGTGCACCTGTTTCTGGTGGTTATGAGGAATAAAGAAGAAACGTTTAAAATGCCACCGCGAAGAAAGACCTGGTTTCTCAGTTTATCATAGAAGACTCTAGTGAAAGGAATTGTAATTTACAGCAGAGACCTGAAATTGCCCTTCCTTGCCAAAATAAATGGATTTCTTTGGCTCATTTCTTGAACTGGACAGGAGCTAACATAGTCTAAATTAAACTCATTTTCCATTAATAAAACTGGTCATTTCAGGCTGCCTGAGTGTGCTTCTGAGTATCTTAAATCACATTTTTAAAAAACCAGTGTTGTTTCACGCTCTTTTCATAACCTGTCTGATTTAGCCAGCATAACACATAACATTTGCACTCACCTCTCCTTTGGCATTTTGCTATAGATTTGGGGTCTGTTTCTGAACTTGCTCACAGCTGTCAGGCAGACTGTGGCAGGAGGGTGTCACCATCTACCTGCTAAGGCTAGGAAAGGCGGAGGAGGGAGCAGTCCTGGCCAAGCCCCAGGGAGCTGGCCTGCCTACCGCCCCATGGGAGGAGGGTGGGGGGAGAGGGGGCAAGACAGTTAGCTCCTGCCTTGACAAAGACATGGTTGTTGTCATGGTGCCTTTCCTGGTGTTCTGGCTGCTGGTGGCTTTGCACTATAATATTGTGAAGGTGTTATTTTCACAGAGGCCATGAACTAGATCATGGAGGTAGAAAGTTGTGATTTAAAAAAGAAATAACGGCACAAGTAGAATGATTTTAGAGGAGTCTTGTTCAGATACATCAGAGCATTTGTGCCTAGGGCTCTCACACAGCAGCTGGTGCCATTGGCTTCCTCCCACCTGTTGGGGGTGTGTGACGTAGTAAAGCCACGAGTGTGGCAGTGCACCTGCTCTGCCCTGCCTCCAGTGTGTCAAGTGTTGGACTTCGTTGGAAAGCACGGAGGAGGCTCCTATTGTCTTTCCTTGTCCCCCTCCTCCTTCTTTCTCAGAGAGCGCCACTGATGCTGGGGAGTGAATCCTGACTCAGGGACTCCGGCAGACGACGTAGGTCCCCACTGGGGGATCAATGACTTGAATATGGCTTTTAGAATATTCTGAAATATAAATATCTAGGAGTGTTAAAACTATGGGAAATGTCTTTCCAAAACAAAAATTGGAGGAAAATGTAATCTTTATAATACTTTATTTCTGTCATTCTTTCTGTAACTTTTAAAAAATGGATTGTCTTTAATTTACCTTTCTAATGAATTGGTCGTGCTCAGTGTATTTAGAGATAGGAAAGGCTAGGAAAATAATAGGGAAATAGATGTTTTCCTCCCTTTTAAAAAATGTAAAGAAGTAGAAAGTCATGGTGGGAGTGGATCTCTTTCTAATTCATTGTCTCTCTTGAATCCCCTGCTTTTCATGCTTGAAGCTGTATCCACTCATCCCTCCTTGTTTCTTTTTTTGAGATCTTCTCAACAGTATGCACATTACTTACCACTGACAAAGGTTTTTCTTCCTTCTATTTCCAGTGTACAGAGGCCAAAAAACATTGCTGGTATTTTGAAGGACTCTATCCAACATATTATATGTAAGTATTTGCACTTCTCTGTTGGTTTAATTCTGTGGTCACATCTTTCTCTGGGAATTATTTCTTTAATAGGTAATAGAACTGGTTATGGGATGGAAAAAGCCCTCTCTTGGGAGGCCTTCACCCTTGGTTTCTCCTGCATCAGCTCATGAATGAGCAGGCATCCTCCCTAAGGACACTCAGACCAGTTACTTTGAGGACAGTGTGAGGACACTCACAGCTCTGTTCTGTGATGCATGTTAGTTCATACGTGATTGGTCAAAAGGGGCAGGATGTCTGTATAAAGCCAAAGTTATGTTGGCTTATAAAATTTTCCTAGGCAAAGAGAGCAAGGGTACTAGGAGTAGAATTTTGAACTTGAACAGGACAGGAAAAAGTTCTTAGCCCCACTGCTGTGACTCTGTATGTCTGAAGTCTCAGTGATCTCCTGGCATGGGCCCCTCTCCAGACGGGTGCAGCCACAGCCTCACGTGATTCTTCCTGTGCCCTCAGTGCCTGCCAGTCTTACTGTAATTAAAGCATTACCGCACTTCCCCTATTGTTTTTATGCATTTTTAATATCTACTGTATTAGCCACTAGCTATACTGAACCACCTGCCTAGGTGGCCAGATTAACTCTCCAGGTGGTTAATTATTATTTTTGATTGTGTTTTGAAGTTCCATAGGTTTTGAATGGAATGCCCTAAACCAGTTTTACCCAAAAACTTGGTTATTTTTAGTATTGAATTTGCAAAATATGAGATTTTTCAGTAATGCATATATAATTGTATTATAGCAGAAACACTATATTCTAGCGTATAGGGAGATCGGACAGGAAATATATAATAATAGCCAAGAGGGGTATTTCTTAATTGGCCAGGATGTATCTCTTTCTTACCAGTCCTTTTTGGGGAGTTTCTAATCTGAAGAGACCAATGTGGGAGGAGGAAGGCTGCCTGGCTGTGAGTGGGGACGAAGCACAGGGAAATGGACAGTTTTCCTGCCTTGGTTTCCGGTTGACAAGCGGGAGTCCTTCATGCCCCACATTGCAGGAATCCTGGCAGAAAGCCTGTGCAGCTACAGAAAGACACTTGGAAAATAAAGCAGCAGCATAAGGACTTGGATTCAAGTTACAGAGTTGTCAGGCTGGAGAAAAATGGTTATGGGATAACAGGGAGATAAAATGTTTTGGTTTTTCTTAGTACAGTGAATTTGCCTTGGTAAACTTTAGTTCTCTGATTCTGCTTCTTAGGCTATTGTGAATCAACCATGTCTTCCTATGTGTTCTTCCTTGAAAGTGGATCTTTCTCAAGTTGTTTTGTAGCTCAACTGATGAACCATTTCCTGGTTTTTCAGAGGTTGGGTGTCGGAGGTCATTGCTGTTCTGTATTTACTTGCTCGTTTGTTCCTTTATTCATTTATTTATTCACTACATATTTTGAAAGTATTTTTGCATTAACAGAATAAAAGACAGGCCTTGTTCTTGTCACTCAGCCCCTCTGATTTGGATTCTTTTCACCTCTCTTCTCTACTGTGGTAAGGGGAAGGGTCCTGAAAATTAAAAAGTAAAATCACTCTATTATTTTAGTACTGAAGCTCAATATAAAAATAACAAAAGTTAATGTTTATTGAGCACTTAATACAGACTAGGCATTGTTCTATGCCCTTTATGTGAATTAATGTCATTTAATCCCATAGCCACTTGAAAACCCCAACCAGCGGCCTGCGCAGTGGTGTAGCGGTTAAGTGAGCGCACTCCGCTGCGGCAGCCCGGGGTTCACAGGTTTGGATCCCAGGTGCGCACCGGCGCACCACTTGTCAAGCCGTGCTGTGGCAGTGTCCCATATAAAGTAGTGGAAGATGGGCACGGATGTTAGCCCAGGGCCAGTCTTCTTCAGCAAAGAGAGGAGGATTGGCATCGAATGTTAGCTCAGGGCTGCTCTTCATCACTCACACACACACACACAAAAGAAAACCCCAGCCATACATAGTCTTGATTCTACCTCTGATCTTTCTGTTCCTTGCTTCTCTGTTCCCATTGCCGTCACCTGAATCCGTGCCTCTGTGCTCATCTCAACCATTGCATAAATTTTCTTTTTTTTCTCAGCTTTATTGAGATATGATTGACATAACATTGTGTAAGTTTAAGTTGTACAGTGTGTTGATTTGATACACTCACATGTTGCAAAATGAGGAGTGTTGCAAAATGATAACTACCACAGCTTTAGCCAACACCTCCATCATGTCACGTAATTACCATTTCTTTTTTGTGGTGAGAACATTTAAAATTTACTGTCTTGGCAACTTTCAAATATGTAATGCAGTATTGTTAACTATAATCTGTACATTACGTCCCCAGAACTAATTCATCTTGTAATTGGAAGTTTGTATTCTTTGACCCATATCTCCTCACTTCCCCCACTCCCCATACTCTGGCAACCACGATTCTACTCTGTTTCTATGATTTTGGCTTTTTTAGATTCCACACATAAGTGAGGTCATACGGTATTTGTCTTTCTCTGTCTGACTTATTTTACTTAGCATAATGCCTCCAAGGTACATCCATGTTATTACAAATGGCAGAACTTTCCTCTTTCTCATGGCTGAGTAATATTCCATTGTGTGTGCGCATGTGTGTGTGTATATCTTTTCTATCCGTTCATCCACTGATGGGCACTTAGGTTGTTTCTGTATTAGGCTATTGTGACTAATGCTGCAATGAACATGGGAATGCAGACATCTCTTCAAGATCCTGTTTTCATTTCCGTTGCATATATATAGAAGTGGGACTGCTGGAACGTGTGGTAGTTCTATTTTAATTTTTTGGGAAACCTCTATACTATTTTCCATAGTGGCTGCACCAATTTACGTTTCCACCAACAGTGTACAGCGTTCACTTTTCTCCACGTTTTCACTAACGCTTATCTCGTGTCTTTTTGAGAATAGCCATTCTGAGAGGTGTGAGGTGATATCTCATGGTGGTTTTGATTTGCATTTCCCTAATGATGAGTGATGTTGAACACCTTTTCATGTACCTGTTGGCCATCTATATGTCGTCTTTGAAAAACTGTCTGTCTAGTTACTCTTCCTGTTTTTTAATTGAATTATTTCGGTTTTTTGTTATTGATTTGTATGAGTTCCTTGTGTATGTTGGATATTAGTCCCTTATCAGATATATAGTTTGCAAATGTTTTCTCCCATTCTGTAGGTTTCATTTTCATTTTACTGATTGTTTCTTGCGCTGTGCAGAAGCTTTTTAGTTTGATGTAGTCCCTTTTGTTGCTTTTTGCTTTTGTTGTTTGTGATTTTTGTGTCATTTCCAAAAAAAATCATTGCCAAGACCAATGTTGACAAGCTTCTTCTCTAAGTTTTCTGCTAGGAGTTTTATGGTACCAAGTCTTGTGTTTAAGTCTTTGATCCATTTTGAGTTAATTTTTGTGAGTGGTATAAGATAGGGGTCCAATTTCATTGTTCTGCATATGTTTCACCACTTTTCCCATCATCATTTATTGAAGAGACTATGTGTTCTTGGATCCCTTGTTGAATGTTAGTTGAATATGCAAGGGTTTATTTCTGGGCTCCCTGTTCTATTCTGTTGGTCCATGTATCTGTGTTTATGCCAGTACCATACTGTTTTTTTTTCCCTTACAAATCCTCACTTTTATTTATTTACTTTTCAATAAGTTTAAATCCTTGAAGGGTACAGCATCACATGGATTCTGTGTCCAATAGCCTTAGCAGGAAGTTGCTTCAGAATTTGGCACTAACCATGCCACTGTTTCCATGAGCACAAGTTACCTTTCCCCAGATTACTCTGGTTTTGTTAGGTTTGCCACAAGGAGTCATTGTTTTGTTCTTTGCTTTGTACACATAAGCACATCTCTTGCCTAGATAGAATTCAGTTTCATCTCGAGCATAAACACCTTCAATTTTAAGAAGGGCTCTGTGCTCCCTCTGGTTCTGGAGACCCTGCTTATAGCCAGCAAACGTGGCCCTGGACCATAGCCTTCCAGACATACTTGTCGTTTTAGAAGTCCTGTCTCCAGCAGGCCTCCACAGTCTCCAAGGTGGCGGAAAGAGCCATACTGTTTTGATTACTATAGCTTTGTAATATAATTTGAAATAAAGAAATGTGATGCCTCTAGTTCTTCTTTCTCACGATTGCTTTGGCTATTTGGGGTCTTTTGTGATTCCATACAAATTTCAGGATTTTTTTTTTCCTTTCTGTGAAAACTCCCGTTGGATTTTGATAGAGAGAGATTGCATTGAATCTATAGATGACTGTCTAATGGGTCTCCTTTTATTCTCTTCTCCCATCAAGTTTTCACTTCTTTCTAAATTACTGAAATTTTCATGTCACTTTCCTGCTTAAAAACGTCAGCAACAAAATCCAAATTCTTAGCCACCTTTAAACAGTAGCTTTCCAAGATATGTGTCTGGTTCTATCTTCTTTTTGTTGTGAGTTCCATGAGGGCAAGGACCATGACTTTTAAATATTTGAACTCCCAAATGCCTAGGATAGTGCCTGGCACACAGTGAACATCCCTGAACATTGAGTGGATGTGTTTTCTTCTAGTCCCCACCACGCAGTCAACATTGACTTTTGCAGGTTACTCTTCACTGTTTCCCAATTTTCTGCCTGGCAGACTCCTCACTGGCTGGGAAGCCTTCCTTCAGAATTTGTTCCTCCTTCCTCATTTTAGCTCTGATAGAGCATCTTGGATGGTCTTCACACAGTATTGTATGCCTTGTGAGTGCTTCCTGGACTGGGCCTTGACGTGTACATTTATTGAACCCCAGTGCCTGGCACAGTGCATGGCACTGATGTTGGTCTTCATGTTTACACAATTTATTTTCTACCAGCATGCTTCTCCCTGGTTTTATTTTCTATATTTTCGCACCTTTTCCTTAATCATAGATTTTAAGTGTTCCGGAGTCCAGTAGATCAGGATTTAAATATTTGCTCTACTACTTTTCTTTAATTGAGGTGAAATTCACATTACAAAATTAGCCGTTTTAAAGTGAACATTTGTATATTTTAAAGTTGCATTTGTATATTCACAGCGTTGTGAAGTCAGTACCTTTAGCCAGTTCCAAACGTTCCATCACTCTGCTCTATGCTTTACTAGCCCTTGACCTTCCCAGTTAGCTTCTTCATGAGATGTGACCATGAGTGCTGACCTTCTGGTGTGTAGCACCGGGCCCATGCATGGTCAACACTGAAATCATATACAAGTATATACACACCCAAGGCCAGCTTGCATATCTGCTGTGTGTGTATATGAGATTGGTGCTGCTACATGCTGAACTTGAACTTTCCTACACTAAGAGGGATGCCAATGTGCTGACACACCCATGGGCTTCATGGTGCCAAGGAGGAGAGCTGCTGTTTTCTGTCCACATCTAGGCTGTTGGGATATTTAATGCATGAAAGCTCTTCTCTCTGCTTTCCATCATGTTGGGGTAATAAGCATTTTTATCCAAGGGGAGTGAGGAAAAGTGGCTTAGAAATATTCTACTCCATCCAAGGTTATGTTGCTTAAGGATAGATTTGCTGCAGGCCACATGGTAGCCACAGAAAGATCACAACCCCAACCGGAAGCGTTAGGGCCTGTGGAAGACGTACGAACAACTCTGCTGTTCCTTGAAGCCGACTCCACCGTGGTTTCTGCAGAGTTGGCACAGACGGTGGTGCAGGTAATGGATAGTCATATCCAGCCCCAGCTCACTCTTGCTAGGGGCCTGGGCATCAAGACGTAGCATCCAGGTTACTGCCATGTGGTCTCCACTCTGCGCCAGATTCGCCTCGTGACACATGCTTAGCACGCAAGGTACTGCTCGAGGGACGGAGAGGCTGCTTCTGGTTTATCAGTCCACAGACGCTTGTTGAGTGTCTGCCATGTGTCGTTGCTGGGATACGGGGCTGCAGGCCAGGGAAGGTGCCATGCCTTGGGGAGCCGCAGTATAATAATATGTAATTGGCCAGTTATTTTTGAAGCACCTTTAACGTTAAATTTAAAAACCCATGAGTTATAACAGATTTCATTTAAAAAATATATTCCTAGTACATTCTACCTTTTTATTTCTTCTGGGTAAAGTGCTTTATATGAGATTTTCCAAAATAGATAATTCCTTAAAGATATATTAACTCAAGATGGTGTCCTTTTATTCTGTTATCGGATTTTTTTTCCCCTGCAGAAAATATATTCCTGTTTTGTGCTTATGATTTATCACGGAACGCCTGGGGAGAAAGCATCCAGGTTGCAAACTTGTTTTAGAGATTTTACTCTTGCATTTGAAATCTCATCTCATTTGTGTCCACAGAGATCCCAGGTGGCCCTCCTCCTACTTCTCTTCCTCATTGCATATTCCTGAATTTCATTCCTGCATTACAGTTATCAAGCTAATAGAGGCTAATTTTTTTTAAAGATAATTAGATTTCCACTGTAGCTATCTAGACATACAAAATTACTCTCACCTGTTTTGATTTCTTTGTGCTAAATTCTCTCTCTGTCCTCTCCCTTCATCAAGGTTTTTTTTATTTCTTTAATTTTTATTTTACCAATGTTGAACTGGAAGACTGCGTATGTATATGTATAAACAAAATATTCTCCTTATTTTTGAAGAAAAATTCCCTTTGGCATCTGAACAGAGAAGCAACACACATTTCACACCTCTCTCCTGTTACCTTTCTGTCTTCCTGCCCTTCACCTCACTACCCTTCTTTACTGTCTACAGGCTGCCATTTCAAAATATTCTAATTAAAATGTGCCTTTTTGGTACTGTGGGGGAAGAGGGAGAATCCCCCTCTGCCCTTTCCCTTAAGGTTCTTATGGCTGGCCAAATAATTAACAAGACAAGTTAGTAGGAGAAAATAATACCAAGTTTAATAACATGTATACATGGGAGAAAGCAGGGACATTGCGTTTCTCAACACAATAGCAGGAATTCTTGTCTTAAAATACCATCTTCAGCTAGACAGAGGAGAATGTTGGGGGTGGGGAGTGTCAGTTACAGAAGATTACCACTAAAGCATTGTAAACAAGGGTAAAGTTATTATGCAGATTTAAGGCCTCACCTTCCACATTGATGAGTTTCTAGAATGAGGTCATCCCCCCTCTTCCCAATACAGAGAGAGAGATACCTTTACAAATGGAGATTTCCCTTATAAATGTAAATGTTTGTCTGGCAACTCCTTGCAGGGCCATCCAGAGAATGTGGCCAGAGAGACAGAACTTCTGATAAGGTGGCTTGTTGGTGCCTTTTCTATTGTAACATCTATTTTACATTGTATTACAGCCATCAGATAGAAGAGCTGTTCCAGGAAGGAGTTACTATGTCAAGTTCTTTAGGCAGTTAGTGGGGGAGGTCAAATGTCCTCAGAGAAAACAACCAAGGTAAAGAGATAGATTTCAGGGTGGCCAAATCTTGATCTCCCACAGTACTTTGGTTCGGGGCTTACTAGGTGTCTCCTCTTAGCAACAATGTGATTTAGAAACAGCAGGGTGACCACCAGGCAAGCCCTGTCTTGTGGGTACAGGGGTTCTTTTTGAGATAATGAATGTTCTAAAATTGATTGTGGTGGTGGGTGCACAACTCTGTGAATGTACTAAAAGCCATTGAATTGTGCACATTAAGTGAGTAAATTATATGGTATGTGAATTATGTGTCAATAAAGTTATTTTTTTAAAAAAATAAAAATAGCAGGGTGGTCACGTGGCCTCTCCCAATCTAATTCCTCTGCTTTCATTCTCTACTTGAGTTCTTCGGCCAAAGACTTGCTTGTTCAACCCCCTTTGCCTGCACAGCTTAGAATGTGATGTGAGCTGCTGGAGGCACGAGATGAGAAGCTAAGGGAAGGACTATGCCAAAGAGCACGTTGTGGGGCTGTGGCGGGCGTGGGGCTGTGGTGTTACCAAAGCAGGTTTGTTTTGCCCGCCGCCCAGAAAGCCCATCACTGAGGCGACGAGTTTGCGGAGAGAGAGGGTTTAATCACATGGCAGCCAAGTCAGGAAACAGGAGAATGAGTCTCAAATCCGCCTCCTCAAAAATAAGGACTCAGGGATATTTACGGGGTAGGGGCAGGGTGGTCTGAAATGTGGAGATAGATGATTGGAGGTGAGGAAAGGTGAGGTAATTGATGATCTGCTCAGGCGTAGTCAGACTTCATGCCTCTTCATAGGGACGCATGTTCACAAAACAGCGTTGGCATGACCCGAGGGTGGAGTTTTTAGCCTCTTGACGTCAAAAGGTCGCTTATCTGAAATCTGTGCGGACCCAGTTGATGGGTTGGTGGTCTCAACCGTCCTGAAGTGGACAGGGGGTTCCAATTCCTGAAAAACAGCTCAAACATCCATTACCATGGTGATAACCAGGGAGATGTTATCTACAGGAACCCAGTGGGAGTCAGAGAGCATATTGCCTAAACAGCGCAGTTAACAATGGGCGGGTAAACAGCTAAAAGCTACAGCCAGTAATTGTAAAAAGGGAAAAAAACTTCAGTCCCTAGCTACTTAATCATCAATGGCTGTTTGCTGGTTTCAGCGGCAGGCATGGGGCTGCACAGATGTAAAGGAGCACTTTTTCCTCCCTGTTTGATGAGAGTTCAGAAAGCACTGCTGACAAAGGTGGCATTTGTCAGAGAAAAGTCTACATCCCATTTCAAAGCTACCTTACTTCGATGCGCAGGTGGCTGCAGGAAGCTCCGAGTCCTTTGTCTCGTGTTAGGTGACTGGGAGCTCCTCTTCTGTCTCGAGTGGTGCACCCGGTGCTCCTGCGTGTGCAGAAGGGCAGCCCTGCATGTGGTGCAGGGGGTCAGTTCTGGGCTCTCCTGCTCCCACCAGCTGAGTGACCCAGCAGGTCACATGGCCTCTAGGCCTCAGCTCTTCTGTTACGATGGTGATGGTGTGGTAATGGTAATTATTGCATTCAGTGGCTTCAAGGGTAGATTCTTCTGTGCATGTTCCTAATGTCTGTATCATCACTAATATTTGCAATTTGGTTATAGTTTGGAAAGGCTCAGTGGGTCTGTGTCCAGAGATGACCAGATGGAACCCCTGACTTTAGATGTGAGGACTGCTGCCCCAAAGAGGCAGGAGCACTGGACGAACTTGCCTCACTGTGGGGCATGCTCTTGCTGACTCAGGAGAGGCCCTTCCCAGCTTCTCTCCAGTATCCAGAAGTTACAAGGGCCTTCTTGGTGCCTGAGTGGGCTCTACCACACCCTTAACCTACCCCTTTGTGGGCAGTGGGGGCCTCTCAGATCAGGAGCAGTGTATCTCCTGTCTGTAAGAAATGTCCCCCTTTCTGCTTAGATTTGCAGCTTGAGCACTCCACAGCTTGTCCCAGAGGCTCTCTTGTCCATATCCCGCATCTGAGTAAGGGCATGTGTCTACAAGAGCAGAGGTGGGAGAAGGCTTGGGAGGCAGCAGCAGGCAGAAGGTGATATGATGCTAAGCTTGTGTCAGGTGAGTTTCCAAGTGTGGGGGACCAGGGACCTCCAGGCCTTCTCTGGAGTTGACAGTGGTAGAAGAACTTCACATGGAGGGCTGGCAGACCCTCACAGCCCCGGCTCACCTTCCAGCAGTCACCAGGCTCCACTCATGTTCCCACGTCTCCCTCACAGCAGAGTATGTCCCTGAGTTTTCCCAGACTGTAGCTGAGGCAGGGCCCTCCACTTTGTCAGGGGAATTATGAGGGAATTAATTGTAATGCAAGGATTAAAAATAATCATAGCTGACATTTATTGAGTGCTTACCATGTGCTTACTTTTCTAAGCACGTTACACATATAGTCTCTTCCAGAAATTTTTGATAGTGGCCCCCTCTCTTCCTTTCTCACTGTTTGAGCTGAGGGGTGCGTGTGCCTCTTTGGTGCTTTGGTACTGTGCTCCATTATTAGATTTACTGTTGTCAAAATAAAACATCCATCGTCTCCTCCCTAGACTGGGAGTTCGTCAAGGGCATGAGTTACCTCTTGTTGACTTTCATATCTTCTCTGCTTACACACTGGCACAGAGAAGGATCTCACTACACGTTTAGGTGACTGACACAGATGGTGGCCTGGAGAAGGGAAGGAGTGACTCACCATTATGCTTTGGTGATGAAAAGTCTTTTAGGGTCTGGAAGTCAAGAGACCTTCTCTTGTCCAGCTCTGCCAATTGGTTGTTGTGTGATCTTGGGCAAGTCTTCTGGGCCACAGTTTCCTATGCTAGATAATCTCCAGGGTCTCATCCTGCTTATTCTGTGACACCCTCTGCCTGGCTGTGCAGCATAATTGAGAGCACTGAGAATAGAAGATGAATGACCAAGCAAGCTTTTGTGTTGTAGCAGAGACAAGCATACAAATGTGAGATAGATGTGCTCATTAAGGGTCCAACCTGCTTGCCAATTATAAAGCAACCACCCGGTATTTCCTTCAAAGCAGTGAGACATCTTTCTTCTGCAGGTCTTAGTGTTGACACAACAGTGGGAATTAGATATTCATCACGCATTCAGGAGGTAGGATGGATGTAGGAGCCTGTGGCCACTCATTGTTCCAGACTTTGGGGTTCCTAAGACATCTTGTTAGGTGTTGAGCTGGAGCTTTCCAGCAGTCAGGCACATGGACGTTTATTCAGACGATGACTCTTTCCATGTGATTTTAACCGAGCCAGAGAAAGTTGGTGATTTAGATTTGCAGGTTTCTTGTTCTTTATGAATAGCAATGAATCTAGTAATTCCTTCCAGAAAATTGAGGGTAGGTTAGAAGTGGGTTGGATCTTCTTGACTAGACACCAGTGACTTAAAAGCAAGCTAACCCAGGGCCGGCTCCGTGGCTTAGCGGTTAAGTGTGCGCGCTCTGCTGCTGGCGGCCCGGGTTCGGATCCCGGGCGCGCCCCGAGGCACCACTTCTCCGTCCAACGCGAGGCCGAGTCCCACATACAGCAACTAGAAGGATGTGAACCTATGACATACAACTATCTACTGGGGCTTTGGGGGGAAAAAAAAATGAATAAATAAAATCTTTAAAAAAAAAAAAAAAAAAAAAAAAAAAAAAAAGCAAGCTAACCCAGTGGCCCATCTGGAGGCAGATGGTAAAAATTTGACCTCAAAGATAGTCCTTGATTTATCTATATTATTCTCTTAGAATTCTAAGAAAGCCTTAAGACCATTCCTTCCTAGTTTCACAAATGAAATAACTGACAGCAGGAGATTCACCTGGGCCTGCAGCTTCTTCAGGGGTCTTTTGCATAACCAAGTTCCATCTCTGGCCTAAACTAATTTTAATGCCTTTGGCCATTTTGTTGAGTTACTCAGTTTTCCTGGGTTTCTCCCATGTATACATGTTACTCAACTTTGATTTTTCTCCTGTTATTCTGTCTCATGTCACTCTAATTCTTAGACTAGCCAGAAGGACGTAGAGGGCGGAGGATTAGTTTTAAAATTCTATTTAGTATGATGTGTTAAAAGATAAGCTGAGGCATATTAAAATTTTTAAGTGTTTATGTGAGCACCTATCAGTTCAAATCAGGCAGGAGCACTCCACCGACAGGAGCCAGGGGCAGAGTTTTTATAGAGAAGCAAAGCAAGGAAATGATTTGATTGGCTTTAACTTAAGTGGTTGCATTATTTGGGAAAGCCTAGTTGGCTGTTGTGATTGGTTGGTCTTCTTAACCTTGAGCTGTTTATAGGTATTGACTCTGGCTTAGGCCTCCTTTTGCTTACATAGGCTACAGAGGCGTCAGAGCCTCCTCATCTAATGGCCTCCTTATTTGATGACTTTAATAGATGTATTGTATATTTCAATGTAGATCCTGCTGGTGGTATTATGTAATACACGGTATTACATATCTTACCATTCATGAATCCTGACAGTTCTGAGTTCTCCACATATGTGGCCCTAGGAGTTTGGAGAAAGGATTTTTGGTGTGCCCTAATACTCAGTAAATATCTTCCTACATACTGTCTTTACAAACTAGAACTTATTTTTGCCATGGGATGAAGTTGTAGAACAAGTATTGCTGAAGCAAAGGTTATGCTTATTTTACATTTTAATAAACACTGCCCGACTAGTCCTCCCAAAGGTTGTCATAATCAGCCATCAGTGTGTAAGAGCACCTGTTTCCAACCATCCTCACCAGCACTGGGAGTAGCATTGTAATCAAAGTACACTTTGTATTCTGAGTTCATGTTAGTTAATATATTGTCCCATCATAAGGAGTCTCCTTTCTACTGCAACGTCACTTCTGCTGAAGGTAAAACACTTGACGATGTGCGAGGAACCATGGTAGGTACCTGGGCTAAACATAGAGGAATGAGATAAGATAACTATATAGCTTATGGTCTGGTATGGAGGACAGATGCCTTTAACAGTGAACAATTATACCGTAGACAGTGAGAGCTGTATAAGTGGAGATCCAGCAAAGTGAGGATCATGATGTAGGAGGGAGGACAAGGGGATGGTGTTGGGAAAGACCTCACAGAGCTGATCTTTGAAGGGTGAGGACCAGTTTCAGAGGCTATAGTGAGAGTGTAAGGTGTGGAAGTATGAAGGTACATTGTGTATTTGGGGAACCACAAGGCTAGAGTTGAGAGTGCCTGGCAGGGTGGTAGGAGATGAGATGGAAAAGGGAGGGTGAGGCTCATTGAGAAGGGTCTTGAGTGGCCTTCTGAGGAGTTGAGACTCTTGCACAAAGCAAGGCAATGGCATCAGCGTGGTCTTTCAGACGGCTGTCAGGGCAGTACTTGGATGGAAGTTGGAGACTGGAGGTGAGGAGGCTGTTGCTGTAGTAGGGGCAAAATATAGAGGGTCTGACTCTTTCAGTGAGAATGGGGCTGAGGAATAAGGCACTGGGCTTCAGTAGTATTTCATAGAAGAATCGATGTGGGGACAAAGGGAGTCAGTAACTCAGAGGTTTCCAGTTGGGTAGACAGTGAGAGAGACCAGGAAAAGAACAGGTTCAGGGAGGGACTTAGCAGAAGAGGGAGTGGAGGATGTCAGCTGTGTACATGTTGAGTTTGAAGTTCTTGCAGCACATCCAGGAAGTATGGACAGCCCAGGAGGGAGTCCAGAGACAGAGTGTAGATTTAAGAGTTCTGAGCATGTAAATAACAGTTAACCAAGTAAGCCAGGTGTCACCTTGAATCTAATTTTCTAGATTCTTGAGCTGATGGGTACTAGAATCTATCTGCTTTCCAGATCTCATTGCCAAATTCATATTTCATTCCATTTGTATTTTCCATGCTTGTGTTATTTCAATGAGATGAAATTTATTATCAGATTTAAATTTTATAAGGTCATAGGATCAAGGACTTCTGTTTTTCATTTTCCATATTACTCACTATTCTGTCCAGAATTGATTTTTTTCAATCTGAGAGTTAACCCAAAACTAGAAGAATAAGCCCCCTGTTTTCTAGGATAGCGTTTAATAGAACTGATTTTAAATGATCAGCGATTTACTGAAAGGAGAAAAGAGGAGAAACCTCTACTCCAGAAATATAAGGGTGGAGTTTCAAAACCTGGAGTTAGCAAAGGTCAGCAGTGGTTTAAAGGCTCTCTGTCCATCTCAGCTCATCTTTTCCCTCAGCTTGGTGCACCTGGGCTCTGAGGCAGCAGCTATTCAAGGATTAAAATGATTAGGAAATGAGCACTTTCTACCCCATTTGGTCTATTAATTTTAGGGCTTATAATAAGCATTTATAAGGCTTTCTTCCATGATAGAAGTAAAAGTAAAATTTCCCTAGGTAGATCTCACATGCCACCCTAAATACAACCAATTTGCATTTATTCGAGCAAGAGATGTGTCTCTGGAGGAATGTCTCACAGGCAGCCATCCTCCCCACCCTCAAAATCTCGAGGTCGGGTCTCATCAGAGCCACTGTGGTCCCCTCTTTGCAGCCCAGAGATGTTTGACTTGGCCATGGGGTATGTCGACCAGATCAAAATCAAAAGATCATCAAAGTATGACTATACGTCTCAACAGGCGCATCCCTGCCTGTCAGGGAAACTAAGTCAGACCAGGAAGGAAAAGATTCTGACATGTGAATCATCAACTGAGGGTGACAGAAATAACAAACTGTCAATTCATCGTCAGGTCTGTGCAGTTTTTGACTTGACAGCCAGACAGATAAAAGGTCTAAAACTTGTGATTGGAAAGATGCAAGTTCTTTTTAAAAAAGCCTTTTTCCTCACAGATACTCAATATTGAAACTAACCAGAACATGTCTGTTAACCTTGATTGTGATGATGGTATTGCGGGTGTTGGTGTATGTCCAAACTCATCAAATTGTACAAATTAAATCTGTGCAGTTCTTTGTATTTATACCTCAATAAAACTGTTTTTCAAAAAAACTGATCAGAAAAGCCAAACCAGCATCACTCCCACCCCCCATGTTCCTGCTGGTGTCAAGAGAAATAACAGGCAAGAGTGCTCCAGATTTGGTCACTGGGTCTCAGTCCTGGCGATGTACTAGAGTTACCTGAGGAGTGATTCCCAACCAACAGGCATAGGCTTTTTTTTTTTTTTTTTTGAGGAAGACTGGCCCTGTGCTAACTTCTGTTGCCAATCTTCCTCTTTTTCTTTTTTCTCTCCAAAG
The DNA here is from genome assembly GCF_057802395.1 of Ceratotherium simum simum. Lineage (NCBI taxonomy): Eukaryota > Metazoa > Chordata > Mammalia > Perissodactyla > Rhinocerotidae > Ceratotherium > Ceratotherium simum. Next base: position 11,444,508 of record NC_141900.1, on the reverse strand, counting down.
CCCCAGTACATAGTTGTATATGATAGTTGTAGCATTATAGCTCCTCTATGTGGGACGCCGCCTCAGCATGCCTTGATGAGCAGTGAGTACGTCCACACCCAGGATCTGAACCGGCAAACCCTGGGCCACGCACGGAAGTGGAATGCACGAATTTAAACAATATGCCACCGGGCCAGCCCCATAGGTATATTTTTTTAATTGATGTCATAATAGTTTATAATGTGAAATTTCAGTTGTACATTTGTCAGTCATCATATACATGTGCCCCTTTACCCCTTACACCCATCCTCCTACCCCTTCCCCTCTGGTAACCACTAATCTGTTCTCTTTGTCCATGTATTTGTTTATCTTCCACATATGAGTGAAATCATATGGTGTTTGTCTTTCTCTGTCTGGCTTATTTCCCTTAACATAATACCCTCAAGTTCCATCTGTGTTGTTGCAAATGGGATGATTTTGTCTTTTTTTATGTCTGAGTAGTATTCCATTGCATATATGTATATCTTTATCCAATCATCTTTATCCAGTCATCAGTCGATGGGCACTTGGGTTGCTTTCACATCTTGGCTATTGTGAATAATGCTGCAATGAACATATCGGTGCATAAGCCTCTTTGAATTGTTGATTTCCAGTTGTTTGGATAAATACCCAGTAGTGGAATAGCTGGGTCATATGGTATTTCGATTTTTAATTTTTGGAGAGATCTCTATACTGTTTTCCATAGAGGCTACACCAGTTTGCATTCCCACCAGCAGTGAATGAGGGTTCCCTTTTCTCCACAATTCCTTTCCAACATTTGTTATTTTTTGTCTTGGTGATTATAGCCATTCTAACAGGTGTAAGGTGATATCTTAGTGTAGTTTTGATTTGCATTTCCCTGATGATCAGTGATGTTGAACATCTTTTCACATGCCTGTTAGCCATCGTATATCTTCTTTGGAAAAATGTCTGTTCATATCCTCTCAGGCATAGGTATTTTTTAAAGCCACCTAGTAATTCTTGTGTGAGCCAATGTTGAGAACCACTGCTTTCCAGAGTGCTCATCACAGAGCGTCACCCCTCGACGCTGCAGGGTCCCTCTTGGACCTCCTCCTTTCCTGTCTGAGTTATGTCCACATGTAAAGGTTTCTGCAGGGAGAACTTATTGCTGCCGCACTCAAATGGAGAACTCTCCAATGGTAGGGTGGAGTCCTAAAGGCAAGACTGGAGATATGATCTGCCGTGTTATGCCATAATAAGGCTGAAAATAAACAATTACATTAAATAGTATAATAAAAAAGCTTGTTATAGGAAGGTAGAATTGGTGGTGAGTAATAGATTTTAGAATAATAGACTCAATATTGGGAAAGAGATGGCTGTGCCTCATTGATATGCATCTGGAAAGGAGGAGATCTTCATGGAGTCAGTGAGAAGCTGCGATATAACAGATGACTTTGTTTAGGAGGCAGGAGGCGGGACTATCCAGGATGTCAGCATGCTTAGGAAACAAGCAGCCCACCAAGCTGAGATTTTTTTTTTTTTTTTTTTTGCTGAGGAAGATTTACCCTGAGCTAACATTTGTTGCCAGTCTTCCTCTTTCTTTTGCTTGAGGAAGATTAGCCCTGAGCTAACATCTGTGCCAGTCTTCCTCTTATTTTGTATGTAGGATGCTGCCACAGCATGGCTTACCAAGCAGTGCGTCGGTGCGCGCCCGGGATCCAAACCGGCGAACCCCAGGCCGCCGCAGGAGAGCGCGCACTTAACCACTTGCGCCACCGGGCTGGGCCCCGCCAAGCTGAGATTTTAAGAGGACATGTATGAAAGATGAAAAGTGGGCTCATCTCCCAGGGCAGTCGCCACACATGGTGGGGACTTCTGTGAAGGCTTCAGGAACGTCATCTAGAAAAGATTATTAAAGGAATTTTTTGTGATCATTTAGAACTATTTTAGTTTTGCCCTTCTAACGTCCTGTGAGGTTGGGCTCATTTCTTCAGTGGGACCATAAGACTGGGATATCTCTGAGTTGACAGTGTGCTGTGTATCATGGAGACATTTGATAGTATCTCATCTGATGAGATAGGGAATTCCGGTCCAAATACATAGGCCAGTTAGGAGGATTTATAGCTCGTGTAATAGTTGTACCTATAAAATTATGATTAATAAAATATCAACATGAAAGGAAGATTTCTAATGGAATTCACCATTGGCTCCATCATCAATATTTTATCATTGATTTGAATGAAAATATGGAAAGTATGCTGTAGCAATCGTATTCACAAGTTGTGGGTAGAGAAGGTCTTGGATCCATTTCCTCTTTCTTTTTATTTTTCTTTTCTTAAAATTCACTTCCCCATTCTTTTTATCCAGGCAGTGAGCTGATCTGATTGATCGGCACCTAGGACAGCTGATTAGAAGACATCTAGAGAGGGCTCCTGCTCTCTCTGCTCCTGTGTACTCCTCCCTTTCCGTTTACACCCCTGGTCTTCTCTCTGTGACATTCCATGCAGCTAGGCCAGGACTTTGTGGGGTGGCCTTCTCTCTTTCTCTTCCTTTGATTTTCTTACTCCAGGCAGCCTGCTGAACTTTGAGAAGATCTCCGGTTTGGGATTACAGCTTTAGGGCATGCAAAGATTCTACTCTCTGTTCAGGCCCAAGCCTCGTTCCCCGCTTGAATGTCCTGGGGAGTTATTGGACACTGCCATGCTAAGTTGTCTGCAGTGGCATCATTACAGAGAGGAGAAGCAGAATCGGCTGGGTAGTATTCGGTATTCCTGGGTCCCAAAAAACTTGACTCAGATTCTTCATGTAAATGACAGAAAACTAGAAGGAATAGTGAATGCTTTGAGTGACAGAATGAGGCTCCAAAAGCTCCTGACGGGCTGAAATCATGGCCCAGATTTCATAAGTTTAAATTTTATTATGGATAACACTAAGATCCTATATTTAAAGTCCCCAAGCCCTACTGTTCCAGTATAGGAAGGGAAGAGGGAATTTACTGAGAAAATCTTAGTAGTTTTAGTTGACGGAAAGTTCATTATGATTCAGCTGTGTTATGGTTGCTAAAAATGTTAGTACCGTCTGCGGCTGCAGTAAGTGTGGCAAAGAGAGTGAACCCATCCTCTTGATGATGGGAAACCAAGATTGTACCCCAACTGGGCATGCTTTCCTAGAGAAGAGAAGGCTCAGGAAACCATGAGGACCTCTTCAGACGTGATAGGGCTGGCCTATTCTGCAGTGGCCCTGCAAGGTGGGAGTAGGACCAGTGGGAGCAGACGTGGCTTCTGCACAAGGAAGAAAGCGCTGTAACCCCAGAGGGCGTGCGCCTCAGGGATCCTGCAGCAGGGAGCGCACAGCCTCTGCGGAGGGAGGTTGAAAGGGCAAGTCAGTTACCGGATGCGGTCGGGGGTGGGTTCCTTGATACAAGGAAGGCGCAGAGCTCTTCAGGCTCTATGAGGATATTTGCCAAGGGCATTCAGTGGGCTGAGGATCAAGCTGATCTCTGCCCCATCCTCGCAGAGTTTCACTTTCCCATTGGAGTTATCTCCAGACCTTGTAGGGATATATTTAGTTTTTCCAAGAAGCCCAGTTTCTTACAGGTTACTTGAAGTTTTCTGATAACACTGAGTGTATTTCCTGATTCTAACCCAGGAAGCCGCCTTCAAGCATCTGCCATGTGCTTCCTTGCAGATGATCATGCAAGTAGTGTAAGAAGTGGGTTCAGATATCAGGATACATATGGTATATAACTGAGGAGACCAGTGCAACTGTCAAGCTAAGAAACTTGGATTGGACAGGGAAAAAATTGTTGTACTTGCAGATACTTAAAGGCAGAGGATGGTTTGCTGAGACTTAATCAGCAGGTGAGGGAAGGGATTGCCTTTTAAATGAAATGATGTTGACAGGAATTTACTTAAAACTCTACAGGTTTTTTTTTTTTTTTTTTTCAGTCATGTCCTGTTCTTTATTTAAGAACAAAAGTATTGAGCCCCCACAATCTCCCTTTCTAGACCTCCACCCTAAATACTTGACTCATGTTTTAGTTGCTCCACCAGATCCTGAGATGATTTTCCATGAATGAGTTTAATATAAATTACCATTTTACCCCACATGGAAAAGTTTACATATCAATGTTTGGCCATTTTTCTTTAATAGGAAGATTTCATGGCTTTATTAACATTGAACATTCCCTGACTTAGTATGTTGTCCTTTTCTACTCTTGAGATTTATTTGACTCAAAGGCATAGAATCAATGTGTCTGGTGGCCAGACCCCTTCCCTCCTGGACAGTGCTGGGTGTAATGTGCTAACTTCTTAGATTTCTAAAACTCCCAAAGGGGCCATCCTGTTATATTTGCCTTTAATTGCTGCTATGACACATTTATAACTCGTGGCAGATACACTTCCAGACATATGCTTCCTTTTATGTTATGCATCCTCAGGACCACATCACCTATCATTTACTGGGGGGAGAGGCCAGACACCCTGATTTTGTGTCTGTGATGTACTTATTACAAATTAACACCTGCTCAGAGTGGACCATCCCATTCTCTGACCTTGTCAGAAATCTATGTTTGGATCCTGGAATACAGTGAAGAATCTTTGGCTAACAGGAAGCAATTCCAGGGGCCCATTTCTGCTGATGTACATGCTGTTATCCCTCTTTTGAAGCAATTGTGTGTGTTTCATGTAATTACATATGTTGAGGAATGGATTTAGTTAAAAGTGATGTTTGTTCCTTTCTCCTGCAAGTCTGAGAATCTGACACACACAGTAGAACAGGAAGGAAAATTCTGTTCTATTGTCTCCATCCTGATTTGTTCTGCATCCAGCACAGTGAAGGTAACTGGCTTTGTTAGTCTTCTGCTGTCCTTTGGAACACCAGTGCTGTTTCAAGGCTTAGCTACTAGGAGCACAGACCTGGTACATCAGATGATGGCTCAGTGAGTATGATAGACTGCCTGCTAATGTTTACTACTTCTAATGAAGCTCAGTGTTACACTTAACATTCTTTTATAAATAACAGCTGTTTGAAATATCAGCCAGTATGTGCCTGGGGCCCCAATTTACCAGCAGGTTCATTAGAAGAAAGCAGCAGAGAGAAAGGTGGTAACACTGTCACCCCATGGGTAATCATATGCTCCTTCAAGTGGCTGGCACTCACCAGCATCCACATCTGGAGCCAGGCCAGGACTGCACATGAGCCACAAGGATGCTTGGAGTGAATGAGTCTGCAGCTATACAAGGGAGCATAAAGGATGCTCTGTTTTGAGAAAAGAAAGCAGATAATCAGTTGAGAATGTGTATTTGCTGCTGGTGTTCCGCATTTGGATCCTCCAAAGTGAGAGCTAGAGCACTTAGATGTTGAATCTTGCTAACAGAGAGTAATTTGAATTAGGAACTCAACATCATTATACTTGTAATCTTCGTTATCAGGCTGAGGGGTGTGTGTGTGTGTGTGTGTAGAATTCGAGACAAGAGGCTCTAAATGTCTAAAAGCTTGTAGAGATTTGTGTGCTTCTCTAACGTGGAAACAGGATGCTGCAGAGACTTAGGTTTCAAAGCAGAAAATGCTTCCTTATAAATGTGGCTCTGAAAAGGAAACATTTTAGCAAATTCAGCTTTTGAAAAATTATCCATTCACTAAATTTTTATCCCTATGCCTGCTTTCCTCTTTCATGTCAAGTGAAAGAGTTGGATGGACTCCAAGTACCTCTTCAGCCCTGGCTGTGCCTAGAGCTGAGGCAGTTCTAGTTTTAGTTAGGGGAAAAACTCAGAGGGAGAGACACAGGAAACATCATAGTGGCAAAGGCTGTAGAGCAATGGAGAAAAATGGTTCTGAGCCCAGAAGATCATAGTCTTGTTCCTTCTAAGTCACAGATACATGCCATCTCTGTTCTCTACCCTTCCACAGCCACCTCCTGTCCTCCTTCAGAGGCTATTTTTAAGTAGGTAGGTGAGCAGGGGGCATTCCCACTTGAGAGGGTCTTCATCAGAGTTGCCCCTTCTAGAATTTGATCATTGAAGGACATCTTTTTAGTATAATTAGGAGCAAAAATGCAGTAGCCAGTGTCACGCAGGCAGGAGTCATAGGGGGCCAGAAAGAGACCTAAGCCCAGCACTGTGGACAGCAGAAAGTGACCTTCTACTCAGGGGGCTTGGACCTGAAGCTGCCTAGAACCCACCAGGAGGATGAAAGCAGCTGATGCAGAAACAACAGAAACTTGAGCCTGTCCACTTTTGACTTGGGGTTTCCACAACAGTAACTTTGAAGAAACATGCGTTGTGCTGCAACCTAGTGCACACACATCTGTGTGGGGGCGTGACCAAAACATAAGTTTCACAAAACAATTCTTATATGTGATGGCCTCCAATTTTTTTTTAAATCTATTTTTACCTTTATAAAATATGTGTCACAAGCCAGTAACTTGATTTCACAGTCTGCTAATGGGTCACAGTAGTTGAAAAACATTGTTCTGCTGTATAACATTGTAGAAGTGTTGGTAGTTCTTTCCAAATTTACACCAAACTTTTACCTGAAGTCACATCTTGTTGTATTATTTCTGCCTTTTGTGATTAAGTTAGCAACTAATTGTAGAGAGTTCTTGACATAGAATGATATAGGCATTTCTGGAAATCTTTATGGTCAATATGTAGTTCCAAGTTAAACCACGAACCCCCTTCAGGCGTTATTAAAGAGTAGTTGCTGGATTCCTGCCTGTGGGCTTTGTCCCAGGGCCTCCTGCCATTTGCCAAAGGATTCTCTGCTTTTCTCATGTTGTCTCTGTTACCTGGTCTTGCCAAATTCCCACCAGTTCCCTCCCGCTTCCTCAGAGCTTGGTTTGCCCTCTGGGAATGGCTCCTGCCACGTTAAACTTCACCTTCCCCCTACACCTTCTCACCCCCTGTCACTTTCTTACATATCACCGCCCTGCTTCTCTTTGACTTTTCCAGTTGGTTCATTCTCGTGGGCTAAATGGTAATGGAGTCTCACACGGTCACTGTTAATAAGTACAGTCGCAACACACCACCGCTGTGATGCCTTCGTCCATAGCAGCTTGTAAAAGCAGGGCTAAGGAAGAAGAGGAAAACCAAGTGGGGACAGAGAAGGTGGCTCTTTGGCGACAAAAGACTCAGTATCGCCGAAGAGGTGGTGCCTGTGCAAAACGCTTTCCTGAAATGCTGGCCAAGTCCATTCTGGGCTTTAGCAGTGTGGGAGATCAAGATTTGGCCACCCTGAAATCTATCTCTTTACCTTGGTTGTTTTCTCTAGGGACATTTGACCTCCCCCACTAACTGCCTAAAGAATTTGACATGGTGGCTCCTTTCTGGAACAGATCTATCATGATGGCTGTAAAGATAACGTCGGGTAAATGTTACAATAGGAAAGGCACCAACAAGCCCCTCTTATCAGAAGTTCTGTCTCTCTGGCCACATTCTCTGGATGACCCTGCGAAGAGTTGCCAGACAATCATTTACATTTATAAGGGAAATCTCCATTTGTAAAGGTATCTCCCTCTCTGTTTGGAGAAGAGAAGGGGATGAGCTCATTTCTAGTGACTTATCAATGTGGAAGGTGAGGCCTTGGGCTGTATAGTAAACCTTACTCTTGTTTACTGTGCTTTAGTGGTAATCTCCTGTAACTGACTCCCCCCACCCCCAAAATCCTCCTTTGTCATTGGCTGAAAATGATATTTAAGACGAGAATTTCTGCTATTGTGTTGAGAAACGCAGTGTCCCTGCTTTCTCCCATGTATACATGTTATTAAACTTGGTATTATTTTCTCCTGCTAACCTGTCTTGTTGATTATTTGGCCAGCCAGAAGAACCTTAAGGGAAAGGGCAGAGGGAGATTCTCCCTCTTCCCCCGACAGCAGGCAGTGACCGGGGCTGACAGGAGGCACAATATCCCGAATGCCTTGTTTCCTGAGCTTATTTCAAACATGGGGCTGATGATACTTACCTTGTGTGTGGATGCTTTGTGTGCCAAAGGAGACAGTTGTGAAGCACTTGACCTGGTGTCTAGAACATAAGAAGTGCCCATAACCTGTAACCTTTGTTCTTATGAAATTAGTATTCTATTCCTATGTCACAAATTACTACAAAGTTAGCAGACTCAAACTACAGATATTTATTATCTTACGATTCCTGTACATCACGAGTCTGGGCACAGCGTCAATGGGTCCTTTGCTGTGGATCTCATAAGCTGAAATCAAGGGATTGGCTGGGCTTGGAGCTTGGGGTCCTCCTGCAGCTTCATTCAGGTTATTGGCAGAATTCAGTTCCTTGCAGTTGTAGGACTGAGGTCCCCATTTCCTTGCTGGCTGGCTGGGGGTTGCACCCAGCTCCTGGAGACTACCCTCAGTCCTAGCCATGTGGCCCTCTTACAACATGGCAGCTACTTCTTAAGAGAGAGCAGGAGAGCCCCCAGTCTGCTACGGCAGAGTCTTACACAACATATGTTCCATCATCATGGGGTGTTCCATAATCCATCCCATCATATTCATAGGACCCTCCACACTCAAGGGGAGGGTGTCATGCAGTGATGGTATGACACTAGGGGCGGGAATCTTGGGACCATCTTTGAATTCTGCCTACCACATTATCACATTTGTCATGAATCTAACATAATTGCTAAGGACTCTTGTCTTTGCAAAGTCACGATAGGAAACAGTCCCACCTCTTTTCGTTTACAATTAATTGTCTGAGCTCCACCTTCCCCAAAATCAGGAAGTCCTTTATCTCCCTTGAATGTCCGCCTCCCTCCGCACACACGCACACGCACACACACCCCCACACACACATACACAGGGACACACGCTGGTTACCCGAGACCATTGAGATTCTTGGGGAGGAGGGCGCTGAGGCGTTGCTGTGGACGATGCTCTGCAGCACATTAGCAGATGGTGCTGCTTGTGCAGTGCTAGTCCTTGCAGGTCCAGCCCCCGTCCAGATCCCCCCCAGCCCTGGACATTTGATTTTCTCTCACACTGTGTTCTTCACCATTCTTCTCCACAATGCACCTGCGGTGTCTGTGGAGCCAGGCCTGGAGGGGCCGGCGCTCCTGCCCAGCACTGAGGCTCCTGTGCCGGCCAGGTTGTTGCCAGGCAGGATTTCTGCATGGTCTCTGCTCAGACGTCACCTCAGTGAGTCATCCCTCAACACCCTGTTTAAAACTGTATTATCTACCCCCCACCCCCCTCCCCGTGCTCTCCACTACCAACTCCTGCTTTACTTTTCACCATAGTGGAATTTCTTGCCATCTAACACAATTCATATTTTTCTTCCCTATTGTTTGTCTCTCTCTATTCTAGAAAGAAAGCTCTTCCACAGCAAGGACTTCTATCTGGGTTTGTGTTGCTTCCCCCCAGGACCAGTGCAGAGCTGAGGTCCGAGTAGCACTCCGTGGCTTTTTGTTGGGTGCTGGTTATGAGAACCAGCAGCATTTTTAAGCACACATTTTAGTGCTCTGCTAGCTGTTGGTTGGTTAAAGCAAGTTAAATAGATTAGCTTATGTCACCTGCTTATGGGAGCATGTCATCAAAATCATAACAGTTTCTACCTAGCAGGTACAAGGTCATGTTCTTGGATTACGGGAAGACTGGATGTGCAAACATCTGTATCCCATAGGCAGTGTTGTGTGTGTGCGTGTGCATGCGTGCGTGTGTGGTGGTGGTGGTGCTCGTTGGGCAGGTGCTTGTCCTTGAAGTGGTAGAGGATTTAGCGGCAATTGTGTGCTGGGTGTTGAAACAGACAGAAGCAGCCCCAGGAGCCGGGTGAGGAGAAGCAGCATTGGCACTCGGCTCTGCTGAGTTCCCCTGTAACTCATAACTCTCCCTCTTAGCCGGTAACTCACCATCTTAACTAATATTTTCTAGGGATCTATTATCTACATGTTTTTCTACGTAAAACAAATCAATTTGTACTGGAAATATTTAGAAATTCAATGTCTAAGATCTTGGATCAAATCGTGTATTTCTCCCAACTACTTTTTTTTAAAGAAGAAAATTGGTAGGACTCTAGATCACAATTATATGATCATTTAATATTATTGAAAAACAGTGCACCTCTCCCCCTTCCCCCTAATCCACTGCCACTTGGACTCAGATCACTATAGTGAAACTTTCTCTGTAAATACCAGAGTGCAGACCTGGAGGGCATGAGCTTTCATAGCAGTCTCTGCTTTCAAAAAAAAAGGGCGAGGGGTGGGCGATTGGAGAAGGGAAGGACTATTGAAGGAGGCCCGAGGTGACCCCCTGGGACCCGCACTGGGTTCTATCCTCAGCGAGGGCCTTTCTCAGGCAGTGCTTCTGGGGAAGGAATGGCCCTGGGCACATCCATGAGAGCCTGTGCCCTGCCCAGCGCCAAGCCTCAGGCATGGGTGGGGGTGGGGGTGAGAGCAGTAGCCGTCCTTGTTGAAACTTCTATAAGGATTATGACCTTAAAACTTGGAGCAGCACTCTGAAGGGGTCCTGCCCTCCCACATATTTTGCTTATGGGGAAACTGAGGCTCACAGAGGTTGAATAACTTGCCAGAAGTCCCACAGCTAGTAAGTGGCAAGACCAGGACTAAGCCTCCTAATTTGTCTGACTCCATAACCTCTGCTTTTAGCCTCACTGGACTTGTCAGTGCACTGTTCCCATCTTCTGAGCATCGTCGGGGCAACTGAGACCTGAGCAGGATCTGCAGCACGTTAATGTGGTCTCTGGTCCAGCTTCCTTCTGGTCGCACAGGTGGCAGGTGATATGCTGGTCTTTGGTGATGGTGCCTCCCCAGAAGGAAACCATTGTGATTCGGCACATAGGAATGTGTAGTAAACAGAGTGCTTTGAATTAATTACACTGACCGCATCCATGTCAGCACCTTCCGTTTGGGCTATCAGACTGACAGTAGTCAGCTCTGCTAGTTTCGTGAAATGCAGTGGTGGCAGTTCTGTCTTTGCACTGAATCTGCCTGGACCTCAGGACTGGTCCACCCTTCCTTCTGACCCAAGATGCTGACCAGCCTGTGTCCCTCTCTCCTACAGATGCCGCCCCTATGAGGACTGCTGTGGCTCCAGGTGCTGCGTGCGTGCCCTCTCAATACAGAGGCTGTGGTATTTTTGGTAGGTCACACTCCTCCTGGTCTCAGGTGCCTTGCTCCAACCCCCACCCCCAGGGGTTCTGTCCACAGTCAGTGTTGTCACAGCTGCAGTGTCATCACCCTCAGCTGGGGTCATGGTCTCTGGGACAGCCTCAGTCAAGAAAGCAAGTACGTTTGGGTTCGCTTCTGACAAGCAGTTCTGCACACAGAGTTTGCAGGAAGTTTGTTCCTATTTTCACCAGATTGTGGCTGGGGAGGAGGAGTTCTTCTTTTGGAAGTGGGCTGGACGACAGCCTCATCCTTCAGCAGCTCCTTTGCGAGTTTCTGAAATGGAGCTGAGGCCAATTGTCTCAAAGAATCAGAGAATCAGCAAATCTTTTTTTTTTTTTTTTTTTGTGAGGAAGATCAGCCCTGAGCTAACATCCGTGCTAATCCTCCTCTTTTAGCTGAGGAAGACCGGCTCTGAGCTAACATCTATTGCCAATCCTCCTCCTTTTTTTGTTTCCCCCCAAAGCCCCAGTAGATAGTTGTATGTCATAGATGCACGAGAATCAGCAAATCTTGTGATAAAGTTTCTGCACCTGGAAATCTTGCCCATTCACCTGGTGTCAGCTGAATCCTAACTTCCAAGACAGACAGACAGCCTGCATCCTTATCCATCTTCCAACTCTGCTGAGGGAACTTGGAAGAGCTGTCTGAAGTCTATAAAAATTGCACCTTGAAAGGGAACAAGGGAGTGATGCTGACAGAGCATCCTAGAAGGATGGGGGTGCAGAGTTTCCATTAACAAGAAGAACCTCTTGTAGATTGCCATCCTCAGCAGATGCCCATTTGGAGGTGTGTCTGAGAATTTATTTGACTGTGTAGATAAGAGAGATAGCTTCCGGTGTCAGGGATGGCAGAGCATGTTTGCTAAAGGATTTGCCTAAGACTGAAAGACATTTCCTGTGCCCACCTACCCTCTCCTCTGCTCCACTGCAGTGGTAATGTCATTGAGGAAAACTCCACAGAAGGTTAAGACTTCACTAGCTTCAAGACTTAAGCTTATTTATGACTTTAAGATTCTGATGTTACTGACTTCTAAAGACTTTAAGACCTTTACTTTAAGACCATTACAACAGCCACTTGAATTATTTTATGATGCTTTGTCTTTCTCCCCTAACAACTGTTCCCAATATTTGATTAGGGAAACCACCAATAAATGGGATTCCGTGTGTCACATTTTCTTTAATAGGAAAGCACCTTTCATTGTCACCATCACAACCTCCCTGGTGGGGCATTGACCATGTGAGGGCTAGACTCACCTGTCACATGGGGCCCTGGCCTGGCCTCCCTTAGAGCTGGCTCAGGCACTCCTGTCTCTATGTCACTGCTTCTGGCGATCCCTCCTGAACAATGGCCTGTTGGTGCTGGCTTCTCTCCACTTCATAGTTGCTAGTGCCTAAAACTGTAATAGAAGGTGAATTTTTTTTTAGCCTAAGATTTTCCATATGTGAACACCTCTGTGCACATTTCAAGGTGGAGGAGACTGGTACCAAAGCGAGGAGAGGAAGACAGGAGGGACATGGCTTTTCAGAGCTTTGCCTGGCTTCTTGCATGCGTCTGCTTAGAATTTTCCTCCATGGGACCTTGTGATAGGAGGAGGCAGAACTGTCCAGGGCATGAATTTCAAAAGATTCAGAAGTATGTCACGTTGGCCTGAAGCACCAGATGAATGATGAGGTTGTGGATGTGCTTCTAAAAAATGAAAAAGCTTGTAAAAGTTCAGGTATTATGTGATTAAAAAGAAAAAAAATTGAGAGTCCAGGAGAACTATGGGGGCCTGGCAGCTAGAGCAGCTTGCATTGGTCTTCCCAGGAAGCTTTACCTGAGCTGACAGCCAGTTGCTTTTGAGCTGTTGAGCAAGGTCACCTGTCAGAGGCTGAGCAACCCGATGAGTTAGTGGGATCCCTACAGAGAGACGTCTCGTGAGTGCCATTGAGTGAGGGCAGGTCTTGCAAGGTCGGAGTGCCAGATGCTAGAAGATTTGGTTGAGTTATTAGAGTCGAGATTCTGACACCAGGTTCTAAACTGGGGACACAGCCAGAGAACACCTTGGGATGTGAGTCTGTGGTGTCCCTGCTGAAGTGAAAGGATGCTTAGTTTCTGCTCCATGCATTCCTTTTCTCAGTAAACATTAAGTGTCTAGTATGCAGCAGGGTCCCAGAAGAGGCCCTTCTGGCAGTCAGCCTCTTAGAAGAGACAGATGTCTAAATAGGTGACTACACACTACACAGCTTTAAACCAGTGCTCTGGAAACAGAGCATGGAGCCTCTGATAGCAGAAAAGTTGGGAAGAGCTGCAAAGCTTCTGTCTGGATTTCAGAGAGTGCATTCCATGCAAAGGGACCAGCACATTGCAGGGATAGGGATGTAAGAATGGAGCTGGTGAGAGACACCAGCTGGGAAACTCATATGGTGCGCAGGTGTCTGAGGAGGAGGTACGGAGGGTGGAGCTGGATATGGAGGGAAGGAAGGACTGCTCTCCAACCCGCTCCCACCTGACTTTTGAGGACTTCTGTCTCTTCACCGTAAGATAGGTTTTTGGAGGAGAACGGTTTCAGAAGTCCCTGCCAGCTCTGAAATCTTGAGTAATCTTTAACCAAGCAGGTCTGAACAAAACCATCAGGATTAGAACAGGTAGGCCAGTGGCACCCTGGAGGGGAACTGGGAAGCGCACTATGATGAAACAAAGGCCGGCACAGTCAGCACTGTACGTGAGCCCTGCTGCCAGGCGCTCCCACCAGGAGGTCTGGGCTGGAGTCCGGGCACCTGGTCTGCATAACAGATCCACCGTGCCTGGGGTGTGCATTCAGAGTTGAGAACTGCTGTACCTAGTGCCAGGGAGGGCAGAAGGGAACTGAAAAAACGAATTGAATTGAAGAAACCAGATTACTTTTAATGACAGAAAAGGCACAGACTTCCTCTCTTAATCCCTAGAAAGCTCCACAAACCTGCTCAGCAAGTAGGACATCTAGGGAACAGTCACCCTGTAGCTCACAGCACTTACATTACTACTGCTTCCCTGATTGCTATCTGCTGCCTCTCTTTCTTGTTCCTATAAGCACATTCCTCTGCCCCCTTGTCAGTTTGTCTTTTTTTTTTTTTAAAGGTTTTATTTATTTATTTATTTTCCCCCCAAAGCCCCAGTAGATAGTTGCATGTCATAGCTGCACATCCTTCTAGTTGCTGTATGTGGGATGTGGCCTCAGCACGGGGGGAGAAGCGGTGCGTCGGTGCACGCCCGGGATCCAAACCCGGGCCGCCAGCAGCGGAGCACGCGCACTTAACTGCTAAGCCACGGGGCTGACCCTGTCAGTTTGTCTCTTAAAATAGGTTCTTCTCAGACTAATATTTCAATAGGGAATGAATCTGATGATTATTGATACCCAAGCCAGTAGTTGGTCTCCTGCCATGTGACTTTGTTCTGTTCTTGCCTTCTACTTACTTGCTCTCCGTCAGTCTAAGGGGGGAGGTGCAATATCATTTTTATTTGTCTAGGGGGAAAAAAAAATATGCTCCATTTGACACTGTAACCAACATTTTGGCTTATCTCATGGAAGAGACCAAGACCTCAGATGGCTTCTGTATTTTCAATCCAGGGAGCCTGGGCTCTTGCAAGTGAGCAGTAGTAGTATTTGAGAAGGTAAACCCTTCTGTACATTGAGCCTCTCCATGCTTTGTATTTCTGCTGAGATATTTACAGTTGGACCCCGTGTTGAATGTAAGATTATCATTGAGTCCACCCAAGGGAAATTAGTTTTAAGAGATGAAACAGTTCCCTTTGTGATTCCAGCTCCCTGACATTGCCAGGCCCCTGCACAGTTTGGGTTCTAGCTCCCCAAGACTGTACCCCTCTGACCCTCCCCACCTGCAGCCACAGCCGCCCTCACCAGGCTTCTCGCTCCCCCGCCCTCCCTGCTGGGACACCCGTGCTCTTCTCTGCACCAGAAGGCTCCTTCCCTCCCCTTCAGCTTGTCTCTTTCTTTCCATCCTTCCGGACTCAGCTCAGATGTTGCTTTGAAGGAAAAGAAGCTTTTCTGATCTTCGTCACAATGACAGACACCCTTGTAAAACCTCTTGTTGCACTGAATTATACACTTAAAAATGGTGAAAATGGTCAATTATGTGTTATTATTTTACCACACACACGCAAACCTATTGTTGCACCCTCGTTAGCACTTAGGAGAGTTGTAAGCAGTTTCGTGAATCTGTTGTTTACTGTCCCCTCCTCTGTCAGAACTCAGGCTCAGTGTGGGGGCCTCCCCCGTCTTGCACCCTGTAGTGCACAGCATGGTGCTAGGAGCAGAGCCAGCACTTAAAAATTACATGTTGAATGAATAATGAATTAGAAGACAGCTCAGAAAGCCCCACTTACAGCCCTTTCCTGAATCATTTCCTCTCTTGTGCCTCTGATCTTGCTTCCTGCTCAACATTCTAAGGTTGTCCAGTCAATGCTCATCTAGAAACTTTCTCAGTGTGAGGAGCCTCCATTCAGGGGCACCCCAGAAGTCTGCAGGCCCAGTGTCTCCCTGGTGTCATCCACCCAGGAACAGCCCAAGAAAATGGTCAGGGGAGGACCAGCCTGAGGGGCTGGGCCTGAGCCTGCCCTCTGATCCGTGCACTCACTAGTCGCTCTCTGAGGGTCCTTGGAGACTCTGGGCGGCCACGCTGCTGCCACCCAGAGCCCCACCTCACTGCTTTGCTCCTGCTCAGGTTCCTGCTGATGATGGGCGTGCTCTTCTGCTGCGGAGCTGGCTTCTTCATCCGGAGGCGCATGTACCCCCCACCGCTGATCGAGGAGCCTGCATTCAACGTGTCCTACACCAGGCAGCCCCCGAACCCTGTTCCAGGTCAGCCAGCCCGTGTTCTTGTCTCTCCTCCCCACAGTTTGTGTGTCCTCTGCAAGCATTTGAAAAGGGCACTGCCACGAAATATGCTAGAAGAAAAACTTCAGGCCATATTTATTCATTTAAGTTCTGATGATCAACCTTGCTGTGCATTTGTACTTAGAAAAAATGCATCGTCTATTGGATTGTATGTCTGTCACTTCATATTCCCACCTAATTACTGGTGTTTCTTTTATGCATATTATTTGCTCTTTGTCTTTTTCTTTAAAAATTATTTTATGTATAAATCTCCATGTAGAAACAGTAATGTCCCTGCCATTCTTACTGCCCCTGGGCTAAATATTAATTATGTTACTAAATGGTAATTTTGCTTAGATATTCTGTCATTGCTGATCATTTGTTGTCTTCTGTTTTGCTTTTTACTCATTCGTTCAACAAGTATTTATTGTGCATTCCAAGTACTTATAAACAGTGCTTCTATAGATATTTTTGCACAAGTTACATTTGACCTGTTTAGCGAACATTACCCGAAGTGATGCTCCAGGGTCAAAAAGAATTAGTGTTTCTTAATTCTTATAAAACACTGCTGTAACTATCTAAAACTTGCATATACTGTGGTGAGTGAATTTAAGCCTCTCTTGGGACACAAGCTAGTTCCCTATTTTGACATTATATGTAGGATGTTTCCCTTCCCTTCGATGGCAGCTTCTGAGGAGAAGCGGGAGCTGAGGCTCCAGAGCGCTTGTCAGGCTTATTAGAGCTCCTGTCTCTGTGGGGTGAGGCTGGGCAGCCAGCGCTGCTCCCGTGCACACTGCTCTGCTCCCTGTCAGAGTTTCCACCTGGGGGTTCTCTCTGTTCATTGCACCGCAGGTAGACAGTCAGAATTCCAGGAGCAGTTCCTGCCTTGGTTTTTACAAAGTTTCAGTTATGCAGGATGAATAAGTCCTAGATATCTGCAATACAGCGTGGTGCCTATAGTTAATAATACTGTATTGTATACTTAAAACTTTGCTAAGAAGATAGATCTTGTGTTAAGAATTCTTATCACAATAATAATAATAATAATTCAGAAGGTGGGAGGAAATGTTTGGAGATGATGGAGGAGTTTATGGCATATATTGTAGTGATGGCTTCACGGTATATGTTTATCTCCAAGCTCATGAAGTTGTATACATTAAATATGTTCAGCTTTTTGTATGTCAATCATTCCTCAAAAAAGTGATTTTCATAAAAAAAAGAAGTAGGAGGGTTGAGCGTAAGAGGAGTTTTCTCTCTTCTGTTCTCAGGATGCGAAGAGAGCGGAGGTGGTCATTTGTTGATTTGCTCTTTCACAGTTTTCTTCCGCCAGATGCTCCCTAAGTTTTTCTTTTAAAAAGAATGATCTTTATGATTTTTTAAAACGTTACTCAAAGATTTGAGTATGTATTTTCCACAGCAGTCCAGAGGCTGCTCCACCTTATCCTTGCACTCAGGGTTGGTGCCACTTTTCATATGTAAGTGGGTTTTTATCCTTTCATACTTGGAAATATTTGAATAGTTTCAAATTTTTGCTCTCGCACAGGGTGAAGTGCATATTTTCAGTTAAAACGAGAGGCTAAGGCTAGATTTTATCTGGATTAGTCCAAGTTTTCAGTCCTTTGACATTTTTTCAAGAAAGAGGCAGTAGATCAGAGAAATGGGTCAAAGACATGAATTTCCTCTTCCTTTCTGTCTTCACTACCTGGATTTTTAATGCAGGGAAAAGTAGCCCATGTCCCACTTGGCTACAGGTGCAAGATGCTGTGTGTCCTTTGTCCAGAGTGCTGCCCGAGTGTCAGGTCTGCTGCTCCTTTCCTGGACTGGGGTGAGCGTGGTAAGCAGGTGATGCTCTCAGCTGCCTGCCGCACGTGTCCCCGTGGACATGTGCAGCACCTCAGGATTTCCACACAAGAGTGCTGAGCGTCCCCTACATACCTTCTCTCCTCATGCCCGTCTCTTTCCTACATGGAAGTGCACCCTATGTCTCTAACTGGAATCCTAAGGCCCCTTATCAACCACACCCAGTAAATAGGTCCTCAGATCCTACCAAGTCTTACTTCAGACTCTTACCTCACTCCTGAGCAATGCCTGCTAAGAGTTTTCCCAGTCACTGGTCTTTTCCAGCTCTTCTCTGTCTTTCACATTGCCACCAGAAAGTTCTTTAAAAAAAAAAAAAAGCACATAGGTCATGTTATTCTTCTGCTTAAGGGTCTCTGCCAGCTCCCTTTGCTCCCAGCAAGTCCACACTACTTAGCCAAGGACACAGGGCTCTTCATAACCTCAGCCGTCTCCCACCTCATCACCCATCCTCGTGAGCGGCCTGCTCTCTCAAGTCCTGCCATCTCATTGGGCCCCTAGACATGCCCTCCCTCTGCCTGGAAAATGCCCCCATAGTGGAATTGTCCCAAGCCATTTCCCTTCTTCCCCTTTCTCTCCTGGGTGCTCTTCCAGGTTCTTTAACAACATTTACTGTGGTGAGTTTTAATCCCTTATATATACTTCGGGCCTACCTCAGGGCCAAGTGCTTTGGCAGGACTCACATCTCAGGCAGCAAGCAGACTCATGTCTTCCAGCTGAGTGAACTCATCCACCTGGGGTTGGGATTTACTGTGGCCACACGCAGAGCCTGGATCCCAGGCCTGCCTGAAGTGCTCACTCAGCCCACATCCACCGCACACCTGCACAGGTGCTGCGGGTACGCTGGACACTGGAGTGCAGCCTGGTTCCAGCCCTCCCTCACCCCCTTATGCTTTGCATGGTTTGCACAACCATGTGTGGGAGCCCTGAGTAGTTGCACAAATAACCATGTAGTCACTGGCTGTGGTGAGAGCTATGGGGGAAAAGTTCAGGATGCTGGGAAGCCATGTAAGTGGGGCACTCAATCTGGTATACAGGTGGAGGGACCAGAGAGTATGTAAGAATACTTAAGTAGGGGCCAGCCCCGTGGCTTAGCGGTTAAGTGCGCGCGCTCCGCTACTGGCGGCCTGGGTTCGGATCCTGGGCGCGCACCGACGCACCGCTTCTCCGGCCATGCTGAGGCTGCATCCCACATACAGCAACTAGAAGGATGTCCAACTATGACATACAACTATCTACTGGGGCTTTGGGGGTGGGTGGAAATAGGAGGAGGATTGGCAATAGATGTTAGCTCAGAGCTGGTCTTCCTCAGCCAAAAGAGGAGGATTAGCATGGATGTTAGCTCAGGGCTGATCTTCCTGACAAAAAAAAAAAACAAAGAATACTTAAGTGGGAGTGAGCTCAGGGAGGTACGTGAGACAAAATTGGCCAGTGAGCCTCCTGTGGTGTTCCTTTCCCACCAGCTTTTAACATTCCCACCAAGAGTCCAGAGCTGCAGAGCTCCAAACAGTTGCTCTGCCCTGGTGGCCCCAGCACAACTGCAGGATGCTTTTGAAGGTGGGATAACTGTAGGAATGTAGGACAGGAGAGACACCAAATAAAAAATAGTGAGTCCCTCTGCAAACAGTGGAGAAAGACGGCTGGTGAATCACCAGTGAGCAGCTGTTGAGGGCCGAGCACAGCCTCTTTAACGTCTTGAACAGAGTTTGGTATGAGCGGATTCCACCCCGCAGTTGGGGGCATTCAGAGAATTGGGGGCCATTTATTTATCTTCCAAGACCTCTCATGGAGGGAGTCACCATTGGGGCCGAATGAAAGAGCCCATTCACCACCTGTTGGGAGATGATGATTTGGGTGTCTGCATCCCTCTACAGTGAGTCACAGCTGCTGCTTAATTCACCATCTACCTCCCATTTGTATAGTTCTTACAGGCCTGTAAGAGGAAGAAATAGTCAATCCCAAAATATACCACAGTATCATATGAAAACAAGGCTGGCTTTATTCCATGGGAGTATATAATTTCCATAATTTCACTACAAAATCAAAGGCTGTGTCATTTGTTAACAGCACTAAGCTTGGGAGGAATTTAAGTTCTTTGATTTGATTCTTTAGAAATAGTAATATTGAAAAGAAATAGGGTCTTTTGGTTTTTCAGTGATTTCGGTCTGAATGCCCACCTTGTCCTGTGAGTGAGATTCATCCCCCTGCAGCTGTTTCTGAGGTCGTGTAAGGCCCAGGGGACTGCTCCCTTGGGAGTGTGCCGTGTAAGCATAAGGCCGTAAGGCCACATGGAGCTTGGCTGACTAGCAAGAGAAACTGAGTGCACTAGAGTGCACTAGTGTTACATGGTAGGCCCACAGGATGAATATCATGCCCAGGAGGAGCCTGGCCAGTGCTAAGGAAAATGGTATCTGCGCGAAGCACGGAGCAGTGTTTGTAGATTTGCTGAGCTGGCTCCATTTTTCTTCTACTGCTTGTCCAGGGGAGGGGAAGTGCATTCTGGTGAGCTTTGCTTATTCATGAAGAAGAAAAGGCAGAAGGTTTTAGAGAACCAATACTCATGCACTGGAGGGCTGCAGCTCATATCCTGGTATGCAGAGGGGCACACAGTGGTGTTCCAGCCGGGACCAGCCTCCCAGTCCAACATGGCCGAGGGCAGAAGAGCAGAGATCTGCGTAGTATGAAGACGCTCATAACTGGGAGGGGAGGAATGTGGCGGCATCGTGGTTCTAAAGGCTTGATATCGGTTGGAGCAGGACTGCAGGGGAAGAGACTGGCAAATGAGGTGTGGGCACTGAGACTCAGAGGTTAGGCTCTAAGTCTGCCCAGGAACCAAAAACAGCAAAGGCTGGAGCCGCTGGTTGGAGATCTCAGGGTCTATGATCCAGCTCCTTTGGGCCTCGAGCTTGGTGAGGGAGGTGCAGATGACAAGTGGGAGGAGTGCAGAGCAGCTATAGTTTGGGAAACAGAAAGAGGCACCTGGACAGGGAGTCAGGAGGCCTCAGGTCTGTGAGGCCTAGGGTGGGCCATTGTCCCTCCCCAGCCTCAGCACTCCATCTGCAAAGTGAACCTGTCTGAAGAAAAGACTCCTGCTCTTAGCTAGTCTTTATGTACAGAGGTGGCCAGAGTGTAACCAGAGAAAGTCAGAGCTCCCTAAACCTACAGCCCCCCAAATCCTTCCCTGATATGCTACTGACAGGGACCATGGATATGCCCTCCTTCATTGAGAGGACAAATAGACATCATTCATTCATTCAGAAAATATTAGCTAACTGGCAGCAGCCCCTGTGTTCACACAGGAGGAGAGGTGTGAGTAGGACATCCTCTCTGCCCTTTAAGAACTTATAGAACGGTAGGGGGTGGGGAAACAGGAGAAGGGGGTCAAAAGGTACAAACTTCCAGTTGTAAAATATATAAGTTCTGGGGTGTAATGTACAGCATGGTAACTATTGTTAACAATACTTCATTGTATATTTGAAAGCTGCCAAGAGAGTAAATCTTAAAAGTTCTCATCACAAAGAAAAAAAATTTGCAACTATGTAAGGTTATGCATGTCAACTAAACTTATTGTGGTGATCATTTCACAATATACACAAATATATCAAATCATTATGTTGCATACCTTAAACTTATACAATGTTATGTGACAATTATATCTCAATAAAACTAGAATGAAAAAAGAACTTTTAGAACAGTGGGAAAAATATAAAAACCTTGGCTAAAGCAGAGATATGGATCTGGAGGAGAGCAGGGGCTAGATTTTAGGGAGATCTGAGCAGTGGCCTCAACTGAACTTGGTGCACACAACATTGAATGTGGGGGGGGGGGGAGTCAAGGAGGCTATGAAGGAAAAGATGATTAAGTTATAGTCTTGTCTTCTTTATGGGATATTTTGTGGCGACTTAAGTTGATAGTCAAAACCAAGGCCATGTCACTGTAGCAAGACAAGTGTAAACTGAGTTTAGAGAAGGCGGTGCTGGGCGATGTGTTATGTAGAGTGGCCGTAATTCCAACTGTGTAATCAATTTGTAAACACATGCATAGAGAGAGATGGAGAGAATAGTTGATAATGACATCTGTGGTGTTAACGTGATTTAAATTTTCTTTAAAAATGGTTTCCTTAATACTGATTTTTTTTAAAAAATAGAATAGAAATAGATGACCCACACGTCAGTGGACAGCTGATTTTTGACAAGGGAGCCATGAACATACAATGGAGAAAGAAAAGTCTCTTAAATTGATGTTGTTGGGAAAACTGGATAGCCAGGTACAAAAGAATGAAAGTAGACCTTTATCTTACACCATATGCAAAAATTAACTCAAAATGGATTAAAGACTTGAACCATAAAACTAGAAGGGAACATAGGCAGTTCACTCTTCAATATCTATCTCAGTAGTATCTTTTTGAATACCATGTCTACTCAGACAAAGGAAACAAAAGAAAAAATAAATGGGACTCCTCAGACTAAAGGACTTCTTCACAGTGAAGGAAACCATTAACGAAACAAAAAGACGTGGGCCGGCCCCGTGGCCTAGCGGTTAAGTGCACGTGCTCCGCTACTGGCAGCCCGGGTTCGGATCCCGGGCGCGCACCGACGCACCACTTCTCCGGCCACGCTGAGGCCATGTCCCACATACAGCAACTAGAAGGATGTGCAACTATGACATACAACTATCTACTGGGGCTTTGGGGAGAAGAAAAAAAAAAGGAAGAGGATTGGCAATAGATGTTATCTCAGAGCTGGTCTTCCTCAGCAAGAAAAAAAAAAAGAAGAGGATTAGTATGGATGTTAGCTCAGGGCTGATCTTCCTCATTAAAAAAAAAAAAAACTGAAAAGACAACCTAACAATTGGGAGAAAATATTTGCAAATCATATATCTGACAAGGGGTTAATATCCAAAACTTATAAAGAACTATACAACTCAACAACAAAAAACCCAGTTAAGAAACCAGCAGAGGATATGAACAGACATTTTTCTGAAGAAGATATATAGGTGGCCAACAAGGCACCTGAAAAGATCTTCGTCACTAATTTTTAGGGAAATACAAATCAAAACTACACTCACCTCACAGCTGTCAGAATGGCTATTATTAAAAAGACAAGGAACAACATGTTGGAGAGGATGTGGAGAAAAGGGAACTCTCATACACTGCTGGTGGGAATGCAAACTGGTGCAGCCACTATGGAAAACAGTATGGAGATTTCTCAAAAAATTAAAAATAGAACTACCATATGATCCAGCTATTGCACTGCTGGGTATTTATCCAAAGAATGTGAAAACACTACGTTGAAAAGATATATGCACCCATATGTTCATTGCAGCATTATTCACAGTAGCAAAGAGTTGGAAGCAACCTAAGTGCCCATCAATGGATGAATGGATAAAGATGTAGTATGTGTGTGTGTGTGTGTGTGTGTATATGTCTTGAAAATACTACTCAGCCAAAAAAAAAGATGAAATCTTGCCCATTTGCAACAACATGGATGGACCTTGAGGGTATTATGCCAAGCGAAATAAGTCAGACAGAGAAAGTCAAACACTGTATGACTTCACTCATAAGTGGAAGATAAAAACAACAACAACAAACCAGAGATACAGAAACTAGATTGGTGGTTACCGGAGGGGAAGAGGGGAGGGAGGAGGATGAAAGGGGTGATTAGGCACATGTGTGTGGTGATGCATGGTAATTAGTCTTTGGGTGGTGAACATGATATAGTCTACACAAAAATCGAAATATAATGATGTACACCTGAAATTTATACAATGTTATAAACCAATGTTCAATTAAAAAAAAAAAGTAGATGGAGTATTCCCATTGGGAGGTACATTTTTATTCCTTTCCAGCAGTGCATTTATAGTGAGTTCATTGATGGTTTTCTGAGTGTTCTGATGTCTCAATCCTATACTAAACCTGTCAGCCTGCAGTAACAGTAGTGGCCAGACTAAATGACACCAACTACCGGAAAATGGAAATAGTAGGGAGTGTGTTTTGACAGTTTAATTACCTTGCAAATCAGAGCTGAAACACAAACAGGGCTGCTTCAGTTGTGAGGACTATCTGTTTTTTTACAGCTGATGAAATAAACATAATTCTTCTATATGATGCTGCTTCAGGTACGCAGAGACAGCGTTTGGACTGCAGTCACCTGTCCACATCTCTATCTCCTGTGGCTTTAAGGTTTCTGTTGGGACACTGGTGTGTGGCTGCAGTGGCTCTGAGAGCCCTGTGCTTTGTGCTGAGAGCCCTGAGATCCCCAGGTGATGCAGAACAGTGGAGTGCTAGGTGTTTGATAAAGAAGAAAAAAATGGGCAGTGATGGCAATAGTAATCTCATACAGCACTATAACTGCAAAGTATATAAAACAAAAACTTAGAAATAAGAGGAAAGAATGATGGAGACTGTAGGCATGCCAATGCATTACTATTAATCTGATCAGAATATAAAAATGAACAGAATATTGAAAAGAATTGATCAAATTTTACACCACCATGGAAATCTGAATGAGTTTATAAAAGCAGAAACCACATACCTCGGGTCGGGACTAGGAGGCTCTGGGTTCCGTTTCTAACTTCACGCCTCTCTAGCAGATCTTGGGAACATGACTCAGTTTCTCTAAGCCTCAAGCTCCTACCTGTGAGGTTGAGATAATAGACTTTCTTCAGGTAATTCATGTGAGAAAATTCTTACACAGTGCTCAGCACAGGGCCTGAGACAGCATTCCGTGCATGGCAGTAATTGCTGCTACTACTAGGACTAAAACTTGTAGATTTAAGAAATCTATAAATGAGCAAATAATCTGCACCCACTTGGAAATAAAAGAATACTCCCCTAAATTATTTGTTGAGTAAATAAAAGGTAGGAGTTCAGGAGAACCCTGAGGTCCTGATCTCACCCCTCATTCCAAACCTGCCCCACCCAGTCTTCCCATCTCAGTAAGTGGCAACTCACGTTTTTCCTTGCTCAGGCTAAAAGCCTTGGAGCCATCTTGACATTTTCCCCCATCTCCATCTCCACTGCTGCCACCTTTTATTCAGATGGTCACGAGAGCCTCCTAACTAGTCATCTGGCTTTCCCATTCTCCTGCTTCAGTCGCTTTCCAGCAGAGTAGTCACAGTCAAAACAAGGAGTCAGAGCCTCTACTCACAGCTCTCCACAGGTCACCCACCTGGATCAGGTCAGAAGTCCTGACAGGGGCCCAGGAGACCCCTCTCCATCTCTTTGCATCTCCCCCTCCTGCTGCTCTTCTGTTCCCACCTACCTCTCCTACTGCTCATTCCACTCTTGCCACACATTGGCTTCCTGCTTTTTCTTAAACCTTCCAGGCTGCCATGTTAGTAACTTCTACACTGCAATTCCATCTACCTGAAAGGCTCTTTCTCCATCTACAGCCTCCCCCCATACACACAGTGTGCTCCTCCATCACCCTCCCCGCGTGTACACACGGCGTGCTCCCCCATCACCCTCCCAGCGTGTATACACGGCATGCTCCTCCCATCACCCTCCCCACTTGTACACACGGCATGCACCTCCATCACCCTCCCCGCGTGTACACACGGCATGCTCCCCCATCACCCTCCCAGCGTGTATACACGGCATGCTCCTCCGTCACCCTCCCCCCATGTACACACGGCGTGCTCCTCCATCACCCTCCCCGCGTGTACACACGGCGTGCTCCTCCCATCACCCTCCCCGCCTGTATACACGGCGTGCTCCTCCATCACCCTCCCCGCGTGTACACACGGCGTGCTCCTCCCATCACCCTCCCCGCCTGTATACACGGCGTGCTCCTCCATCACCCTCCCCGCGTGTACACACGGCGTGCTCCTCCATCACCCTCCCCGCGTGTTACACGGTGTGCTCCTCCATCACCCTCCCCCCGTGTACACACGGCGTGCTCCTCCGTCACCCTCCCCCCATGTACACATGGCGTGCTCCTCCATCACCCTCCCCCCATGTACACACGGCGTGCTCCTCCATCACCCTCCCCGCGTGTACACACGGCGTGCTCCTCCATCACTCTCCCCGCGTGTTACACGGTGTGCTCCTCCGTCACCCTCCCCCCATGTACACACGGCGTGCTCCTCCATCACCCTCCCCGCGTGTACACACGGCGTGCTCCTCCCATCACCCTCCCCGCGTGTACACACGGCGTGCTCCTCCATCACCCTCCCCGCGTGTACACGCGGCGTGCTCCTCCATCACTCTCCCCGCGTGTTACACGGTGTGCTCCTCCGTCACCCTCCCCCCATGTACACACGGCGTGCTCCTCCATCACCCTCCCCCCGTGTACACACGGCGTGCTCCTCCGTCACCCTCCCCCCGTGTACACACGGCGTGCTCCTCCATCACCCTCCCCCCATGTACACACGGCGTGCTCCTCCATCACCCTCCCCGCGTGTACACACGGCGTGCTCCTCCATCACCCTCCCCGTGTGTACACACGGCGTGCTCCTCCATCACTCTCCCCGCGTGTTACACGGTGTGCTCCTCCGTCACCCTCCCCCCATGTACACACGGCGTGCTCCTCCATCACCCTCCCCGCGTGTACACACGGCGTGCTCCTCCATCACCCTCCCCCCGTGTACACACGGCATGCTCCTCCATCACCTTCCCACACACGCTTACACCTGGTGGGTTCCTTCATTTCCTTCCGGTCTTTCACCTTCTCACATGACCCTCTCTGTGGACACAATGAAAAGTTGCACTTCTTTCCTCCCTTGTTTTCTCTTTTTTCAATCTCCCTGCTTTATTTTTATCTTTAGCACTCATCAACAACTAATATACTATATATTTTTGTTGTCTGCCTTGCTTTTTGACTCTCCACAATGCAAGCACCATAAGGACTTGAGATTTTCTGTTTTTGTTTTACTGTGTCCTGAGTGCCTGGAGCATTGCTGGCACATAGTAAGAATTCAACATTTGTTGAATACATAAGTGAATAAAGGAATCAATGAAACTATTAATACAAAAACATATGCAATGTATGGAAGCTGACTTTTAGAAGTAAGTTCATAGCCTTATTCTTGTTAAAAGTATAAAATATGAAAGCAAATGAACTGTCCTCTCCTTAAAAAAAGTTCATAAATTAAAAAAATAAACTCACATAAGGCAGTAAGAAGCAAATAATAAAAATATAAATTAATTACACAAAACAGAAAAATAGATTTGCAAATCTACAAGTTAGTGCCTGGTTAAAAAGTAGTAAAATAAAGGACACTGCAAGTCCCACCCCTAATAAATTCAATCAGTAAAGCAGGAAAAAGAAAAATAAAATGATAAATTAAAACGTCACCAATCTAGAGGAGATTAGAAATTACAAACAAGTATTCATGAAATGGAAAATCTTGGTAAGATAGAAAAGGGTACATTAGTGAAGATGCATCAGAATATTGAAAATTTCAATGGACCAAAAGGCAAGCAAGAGTTTGAAGGATTTTTCTAAGAATTAGCTTCCAGAATGGCTCTAAATTCATATAGTATCTTTGAAACTTTTAAGAGAAAGTTCATTTTAATGCTGTATGAATTACTAAAAGTGTAGAAAATTATGGAAATCTACCTAATTTGTTTTGTAAAGCTAGTGTAACTTATAAACAAACACCAAAATAAAATTATATTGAATTATGTTTAATGAGCAAAATGCAAAAATCCTAGGAAACTGAATTAAACAACATGTCAAAGAAGTAAACTACTGTAACTAAGCATGGATCTTCCTAAGAGAGCAAGGATAGTTTAATGTTAGACAAGCTATTAACGTTGTAAGTTACATCAAAAAGCAATGATTGGCAGAGGGTTCTGGGAAGAAGGCAGAGTAGGAAGCACCAGGAATCTCTCCCCTCACCTAGACAAAAAAAATATTGGCAGAAACTGTCTGATGTAACTATTTTGGAACTCTGAAGTCTGTTGAAAGCTTGTAACTTCCAGGGGAAGACTTGTATGGTAAGTTGTAGTTATTTTCAATCAATTTCAGCTCTAAGCACAGTAGCAGCTACCCGTCCCATACCCCAGGCCACTTGATAGGCAGCTGTGCATGTGTTCCTTAAGGAGCTTGCACACCACTTGCAGGAGCCAGGGCAAAAATGACCCGGTTCTCCAAATATCAGGGATCTGTGTTCTGTTTATAATTGCTGCTTCCGATTAAAGAGGCAGCAGCCACTGTTGTGGCACCTCCCACATTGTTGCAAGCCCCACCCCCTCTGGCTGAAGTGAACTCCAGGGGATTGAAGTGGCCAGTGCCCTTCCTCCCACTCCTTCATTTTTCATTTTTTCCCCTTTTGGAAGCCAGATATTAAAAACTAGGACATTAAAAACAGCTGCATATACAGGAAAAATTAGAAAGTGACTGCTCATCCCTAAGGAAGGGCTCAGAAAAGACCTGAGAAGACCTTAAGTTTACACATCAGGCTTATCCTTAGCAGAGAGACAGCCTACAACAATCAAAAAAAAAAAAAAAAAACTAACAAAAACCCCTGGGAAAGGGGGAGAATCTGATTTCCAGAGTTACCACATTATTAGATTCAAATGTCCCGTGTTCAACAAAAACTCACAGGGTATACAAAGAAACAGGGAAGTATGACCCATTCAAAGGAAAAATTTAAGTCAACAGACTGTGCCTGAAAAAGACATAATGGCACATATGCTAGACAAATCTTTAAAACATCTGTCTTAAAGATGCTCAAAGAACTAAAGGAAGAGGTGGAGAAAGTAAAAGAAAATGATGTCTGAACAAAATGGAAATATCAATAAAGAGATAGAAACCTAAAAAGATACCAACAAGAAATTCTGGAGCTGAAAAGTACAGTAACTGAAATGAAAAATTCACCAGAGGGATTCAAAGGCAGATGTGAGCAGGTGGAAGAAAGAATCAGTGAACTTGAGATAGGATAATGGGTGTTATTGAGTCTGAGGAACAGAAAGAAAAAAGATTGAAGAAAAGCTAACAGAGCCTAAGGGACCTGTGGAATATCGTCTAGTGGACTAACATGCATCGTCAGAATTTCAGAAGGAGAAGAGAGAGAGAAGGGGGCAGAGAGAATATTTGAAGAAATAATGGCTGAAAACTTCCAAAATTTGATGAAAGACATGAATATAAACATCCAGGAAGCTCAGCAAATTGCAAGTAAGAGAAGCTCAGAGACCCACGCCAAGACACATTATGATCAAACTTTAAAAAGACAAAGGCAAAGAGGAAATCTTGAAAGCAGCAAGAGAGAAGTGAATCATTACATACAGGGGATCCTTGATGAGATTATAAGCAGATTCCTCATTAAGAACTTTGGAGGCCAGAAGGCAGTGGGCCAATATATTCAAAGTGCTAAAAGAAAAATTCTGTCAATCAGGAATCTTACATCTGGCAAAACTGTCTTTCAAAAGTGAGGGAGAAATTAAGACACTACCAGATGAACAAAAACTGAGGGATTTTGTGACCACTAGACCTGCCCTGCAAGAAATGCTCATGGGAGTCCTGCAGGTGAAATGAAAGGACACCAGGCAGTAACTCAAAGCCATGTGGAGAAATGAAGCTCTCAATAAAGGTAAATGCTTCAGCAGTTATAAAAGGTAGTAGTATTGTAGCAATGGTTTGTAACTGCACTTTTTGTTTTCTACATGATTTAAGAGACTAATACATTTAAAGAAAAAAATTATTAATGTAAAAGCTAATATTACTGTAACATGGATTTGTAACTCTAAATCTTGTTTTCTACATAATTTAAGAGACTGATGAATTTAAAAGAATAATTAGGGCACAGAATGTTCTGGGGCACACCATGTAAAAAGATATAATTTTGTGATATCAACCCTCAAAAGGGGTGGGGACAGAGCTGTAAAGGAGCAGAGTTTTTGTATGTTATTGAAGTTAAGCTTGTATAAATTCAAACTACAGTGTTCCAACATTTAGGATGTTTAATGTAATCTCAATGATAACCACAAAGAAATAGCTTTAGGATATATACAAAAGGAAATGAGAAAGAAATTTAAACATTTCACTACAAAAAATTAACTAAACATAAATGAAGACAGTAATGCAGGAAATAAGGGACAAAAAATCTCTAAGGCATATGAAACAAATAGCACAATGACAAAAGAAAGTCCCTCCAAATACATTGAATATAAAGTATTGGATTAAACACTCCAATCAAAGGACAGAGATTGGCAGAATGGATAAAAACACATGATCCAACTATATACTGTCTACAAGAGATTCTTTTCAGATCCAAAGACACAAACAGGTTGAAAATGAAAGGAAGGAAAAAATATTCCATGTAAATAGTAACCAAAAGAGAGCAGGTGTAGCTATAGTAATATCAGACAAAATAGACTGTAAATCAAAAAAGGTTACAAAAGACGAAGAAGGATAGTGTATTAAGAAAAAGTTCATTGCAGCAAGAACATATATCATTTATGTACCTAATGACAGACCACCAAAATACATGAAGCAAAAACTGGCAGAATTGAAGTGAAAAATAGACACTTGTACAATAATAGGTGGAAATGTCAGTTCACAATAATGGATAGAAAAAGCAGACAGAAAAGTAGCGAAATAGAGGACTTGAACAAAATAAGCCAAGTAGATCTAACACACTTATACAGAACACTCTGCCCAATAACAAAGAGAATACACATTCTTCTCATGCACAGGGGACATTTTCCAGGATAGCCATATGTTAGGCCACAAATTGTCTCAAAAGATTAAAAAAATAGATATCATACAAAGTATCTTTTCTGACCACAACAGGATGAAGTTAGAAATCAGTAGCAAAATAAAACTGGAATATTCACAAAATTGTGGAAATTAAGCAACATGCTTTTAAACAACTAATGGATCAAAGAAGAAATCACAAGGGAAACTAGAAAATACTTAGAGATGAATGAAAACAAAAACAGTATGCACTAAAACTTATGGGACATAGCAAAAGCAGTGCTAAGGGGGAAGGAAATTTATAGCTATAAACACTTAGATTAAAAAATAAGAAAGATTTCAAATCAACAACCTAAATTGACAACGTAAGGAACTAGAAAAAGAACAAACTAAACCCAAAACTTACAGAAAGAAGGAAATAATAAAGATAAGAAGAGAGATAAGTGAAATAGAGAAGAAAAACTGTAGCAGAAATCAACAAAACCAAAAATTCTTCAAAAAGATCAACACAATTGACAAACCTTAGTTAGATGGACTTAAAAAAAAAAAGACATAAACTATTAAAATCAGAAATGAAAGTAGGGACATTACTACCAATTCTACAGAAATAAAAAGAATGATAAGAGAGTACTAAAAACAGTTGTACACCAAAAAATTGGATTAACTAGACAAAATGAACAAATTTCTAGAAACCCAAAATCTGCTAAGACTAAATCACGAAGAAATAGAAAATTTGAATAGACCTGTAACTAGTGAGGAGATTGAATACGTAATCAGAAAACTCCCAAGACAGTAAAGCCCTGGACCTGATGTCTTCACTGGTAAGTTTTACTAAACACTTAAAGAAAAACTACTAATAATCTTTCTCAAATTTTTCCCAAAAATTGGAGAGAAAGGAACACTTCCTAAGTCATTCTATGTGGCCAGCATTACCTGATACCAAAACCAAAGATGCTACAAGAAAAGTCCAGCTCATTGTCCGTGAGGAACATTGATGAAAAAAATCCTCAAGAAAATAGTAGTAAACATAATTAAGCAGTATTTTTAAAGGATTATACACCAAGACCAAGTGAGATTTATTCCTGGAATGAAAGGATGGTTCGACATATAAAATCAGTCAATGTAATACACCACATCAACAGAATGAAGGGAAAAACCACGTTATCATCTCAGTCGATGCAGAAAAAGCGTTTGACGAAATGCAACACCTTTTCGTGATAAAAACACTCAACAAACTAGGAATAGAAGGAAACTACATCATCACAGTAAAATCCGTATGTGAAAAACCCACTGCTAATATCATACCTGATGGTGAAAGACTGAAAATTTTTCCTCAGAGATCAGGAACAAGGCAAGGATATCTGCTTTCACCACTTCTCTTCAATGCTGTAAGTTCTAGCCAAAGGATTAGGCAAGAAAAGAAATAAAGGACATCCAAATTAGAAGGAAGAAATCAAATTATCTCTGTTTGCAGATGATGTGGTCTTATGTGTAGAAAATTCTAAAGATTCCAGAAAAAACTGTTAGAAATAATAAATGAATTTAGCAAAGTAGCAGGATACAAAGTCAACATGTAAAAATCAGTTAAGTTTCTGTACATGAACCATGAACAATCTGACAAGGAAATTACAAAAATAATTCCATCAAAAAGCCTAAAATAGTTAGGAATTGACAAAGGAGATGAAATATTTGTACAATGAAAACTGCAAAACATTGCTGGAAGAAATTTAAAAGATGTAAATAAATGGAAAAAGATCCCATGATCATGGATTGGAAGACTTAATATTGTTAAAATGTCAATACTACCCAAAGCAATCAACAGATTGAGTGTAAACCCTATCAATCCCAATGATGTTTTTTTACAGAAATAGAAAAACCCATCCTGAAATTCATATGGAATCTCAAAGGACCCCAAACAGCCAAAAAAATTCTTGAAAAAACAAAATTGGAAGCCTCATACTTCCCAGTTTCAAAACTTACTACATAGCTACATTAATCAAAACAGTGTGGTTCTGGCATAAAGATAGACATATAGACCAATGGAATAGAATGGAAAGCCCAATAATAAACCCTCACATATATGGTCAAATGCTTTTTGACCACAGTGCCAAAGCTGTTCAATGGAGAAAGGACAGTACAGTCTTTCCAACAAATGGTGCTGGGAAAACTGTATATCCCCATGTAAAAGAATGAAGTTGGACCCTTATCTAACACCATATACAAAAATTAACTCAAAATAGATCAAGGACCTAAATGTAAGACTTGGAATAATAAACTATTAGAAACAAGGACAAAAGTGTCACAATGTTGGATTTGGCAATGATTTCTTAGATATGACATGACAAGCCTGAGTAAAAAAACAGAATAGGCAAATTGGACTTCTTGAAAATTAAAAAATTTTGTACATCACAAGCCACTATCAATAGAGTAAAAAGGCTACCCCCCACCAATGGAACAAAATATTTGCAAAGCATATATTTGATAAGCTATTAATATCCAGAATATATAGAGAACTCCTAAAAGTCAACATGGTAGTCTAGGGGGTAAGATTCAGCTCTCTCACCTCCACAGCCCGGGTTCGTTTCCCATTAAAGGAACCATAACACCCGTCTGTCGATTGTCATACTGTGGCGACTGCATGTTGCTATGATGCTGAAAGCTATACCACCAGTATTTCAAATACCAGCAGGGTCACCCATGGTGGACAGGATTTAGCAGAGTTTCCAGACAAAGACACACTAGGAAGAAGGATCTGGCCACCCACTTCAGAAAAAATTGGCCACGAAAACCCTATGAATAGCAGTGGAGCATTGTCTGATATAATGCCTGAAGGTGAGAGGATGGCACAAAAAGACCGGGCAAGGTTCCACTCTACTGGACACAGGGTTGCTAGGAATTGCAGAGTCCACTTGACAATGCTAACAACAACAAAAAATCCAAGAACTCTATTAAAAAATGGGCCAAAAGGGCCGGCCCAGTGGCGCAAGCGGTTAAGTGCGCGTGCTCTGCTGCGGCGGTCCAGGGTTTGCTGGTTTGGATCCCAGGCGCACACCGACACACCACTTGGTTAAGCCATGCTGTGGCAGCATCCCATATGAAGTGGAGGAAGATGGGCACGGATGTTAGCCCAGGGCCAGTCTTCCTCAGCAAAAAAAAGAGGAGGATTGGCAGATGTTAGCACAGGGCTGATCTCCTCACACACACACACAAAAAAAAAAAAAATGGGCAAAGGACTTAAATAGATATTTCTCCAATGAAGATATATGGATGTCTAACAAGCACATAAAAAGATGCTCAACATCACTAATCATTAGGGAAATACAAATCAAAACTACGAAATACCACCTCACACCCAGTAAGATAGCTACTATCAAAAAGCAGAAAACAAATGTTAATGAGGATGTGGAGAAATTGGAACTCTTTTGCACTATTGGTGGGAATATAAAATAGTATAGCCACTATGGAGACAGTATGGCAGTTCCTCAAAAAATTAAAAATAGAATTACCATATAATCCAGCAATTCCAACTCTGGGTATATGCCCAGAAGAATTGAAAGCAGAGTCTTGAAGATATATTTGTACACCTATGTTCATAGCAGCATTATTCACAATTGCTAAAATGTGAAAGCAACCCAAGAGTCCATCGAGAGATGAATGGTTAAGCAAAGTGTGGCATATACATACAATGAAATATTAATTCAGCCATTAAAAGGTGGGAATTCTGATATGATACAATATGGATGCACTTTGAAGATGCTGTTCTCAGTGAAATAAGCCAGTTATAAAAAGACAAATAGTGTATGATTCCATTTATATGCAGTACTTAGTCAAAATCACAGACATAAAGTATAATGGTGGTTGCCTGGGGCTGCAGGGGGAATAGATAATGGGGAGTTATTGTTTAATGGATATAGAGTTTCAGTTTTACAAGATGACAAGAGTCATGGGGATGTATCGTGGTGATGGTTGCACAACAACGTGAGTGTATTTAATACCATTGAATTGTAAACTTAAAAATGGTTAAGATGGTAAATTTTATGTTATGTGTATTTTATCACAAAGAAAATGCAAAAAGAAGCAGTGAGTATCCTGGAAGGCTGTTGATAAAATTCAATATACATTCCTTATCAAAACCCTTTTAAAACTAGTAATATAGTATAAACTAGTAATGTAATTAGTAATGTAAGGCTTTCTCTTAAAATAATAAAGACTTAGAGTGAGTGTTCCTTGAGAGTCCCTGAAGGCAAGGACAAAATCCTCAGTGATACCTCCAGTGTAACCAGCTGTGCCTTTTGAATGGAAATATTCAGTAAGCAGTTGTTGAATGAACTAAATTTGTACTCTAGACCTGCTGCCAACATTATATTGACTGCAACAGTAAAAGTACTCCCATTAAAATTAGGATATGTAGTATCATCAATATTTAACATTGTTCTAGAATTTCTGGCTAAAGTATTAACATGAAAATAATATTTAACCATTGGGTAGGAGAAACAAAACTATCTCTATTTGTAAGCAATACATTGTTATATACCTAAAAAAAACTCTAGAGAATAAACTGAAAAATATTTTTAGTAGCTGAGACAGTTTAGCAAAATGAATACAGTCATGCATTGCTTAATAACGGGGATACAGTTTTAGGTATGCATCATTAGGCGATTTCCTCATTGTGGAAACATCATAGAGTGTACTGAGGGGAGCAAAATTGGCCACCCCAAAATGGTCTCTTTAACATGAGGATTACTTCAGGCTGATTATTCTTAAGAAGCAAAAGACTCAGAAAGTTTCTCTTGTTACCTCCCCCTTAACTGCCTAAAAGAATTCAAATAAAAAGAAACCTGTCTCAGGAAGCCAGCTACCCCTTAGCATGACATGAACCAGGTGGTAGACAGGGAGGAACCTAGGAAAGCTTGTTTGTTGGGCTCCCCTCTGTGTTCTGTTTCTGTGTGATCAAACACCTGTTTTCCAGACCTTTGCTCCTTTTCACCTACCTGTGAATTGCCTTTCTTCCCTTTGAAGTCCCTGACTCTCCCCACCCCCAACATCTTTTGTCTTGAGCTGAGGACGGTATTTGAGGTAAGGGTTTTGACAAGTTAACTTGGTTTTCCTGGGTTTCTTTCATATATGCATGTTGTTAAACTTTTGTTTGTTTTTTTCCTGTTAATCTGTCTTATGTCAGTTTAATTCTTAGGCCAGCCAAATGAACCTAGAAGGGTAGAGGAAAATTTCTTCCTCCACTACTGTACTTATACAAACCTAGATGATAGAGCCTACTACACACCTCGACTACATGGTACTAATCTTATGGGACCACAGTTGTCTGTGCAGTCTGTCGTTGACTGAAATGTCGTTATGTGGCACATGACTATAAATACAACATAAAACCAAATCAAACTAGAAGGCTTAGGGGAAAAAAGGGGTTAGTGATGAAGGGGAAGACTTGTCTATTGATCATGAAAATGTTCTTCTCTGTGAGAATTAGTTCGTGTTTTTGGCTGCGAATAATACCCTAATTCATCCAGCTTAAAATTATTTTTAAGAGTTATCTCTTGTGATTAAAAAGTCACACAAAGAGGGAGGCTCCTGGTTTAACTCCATGGCTTAGCAGCAGATGGGACCTCAAGTTCCTTCCATCTGTCCGTGCTGCCTGCCTCACTCAGCCTTGCTGGCTGCAGGACGGACCCTCTGATCTGCAGATCCAGCAGTGTCCAGTGGAAGAAGATCCTCCTGGGCAAGGTACATCATATTTTTGGCCTTCAGCTTTTGAATCTGTAAGATGGGCATAAGTAATATCTATCTCATAGTATTGCTATAGGGCTTAAGTACTGGTTTTCTTCCTCACTTCCTACACTGTGGTACTTTGTCACAGTCAGGCTGTCAGAATGCTCTTCCAAAAAGACAGTCTGTTCTTATTTATCTTGGAGTTTCACTTTCCCTCACCTATTTGTTTTATCTCCATTTCATTTTGTGAACCATATTCTGACAGAGAGTGAGATTTGAGGTCTTTCTCTTGGCCATTTGTTTTGTTTCTGAATCTTTTTTCTCCTCTATGCGTCAGTTTAAAAGGTTCTTTTTTGTTCAGTCTGTACACCAAGCTTGAGCTCCATGGGGCTTTATTTTACCTGATTCCATTCTATGTTTGTTTCTGGTGATAGCCCCACTTTCTAATTTTGTTCTCTAGAATTAATCATACTGGCTTGCTTTGGAACCTTTGAAATCTTTGTTCTCATCATGCTTACTTGTGATTATGGAGTTGAAATTTTGATTTTAAGATGCATTGGAGTCCAGAGTCATGTGCCATAGAGTCCTGTGTACATTTTGGGGAACAGTTCTGAAATGATGTCTCTCAAGTCTGTGGACACGTTCCTGTTCTTAACCGGCCTTCTCGCTGTGGTTTTCACACGTTCAATGAAGTCTCCCTCCTTGCACTTCCCTAAATGAGTCAGAACTGAGTCCATCTCTTCTCAGTTTCTCTTCTCTGTGAGAGTCTGAATGGTCAGCCAGCTGAGTATCTGGTCAAGAGTTCTGCTTTTAGCCAAATGAGCAGAAGTCTAGCAAATGTCTGGGTTGCATACATCCTCTGTACAAGCTGGTGCCTCCCTCTGGCTGG
Source organism: Ceratotherium simum simum (assembly GCF_057802395.1). Taxonomy (NCBI): domain Eukaryota; kingdom Metazoa; phylum Chordata; class Mammalia; order Perissodactyla; family Rhinocerotidae; genus Ceratotherium; species Ceratotherium simum. The sequence continues at coordinate 11,407,436 of NC_141900.1, read as the reverse complement.
GGAGCCTTTCAGTGCTCACCACTAGAGTACAGCCTCTCTTCCTCAACCACAAGCTTTCCAGCATGTTCTATCCCTGTGGTTGCTGAGTTTTTTCTCTTAAGGGTTCATGTTTTTGACAAGTACCTAATTTATCCACCTCCTATCTGTTCTGTTTCTTTTATATTCCAAATGCCTTTTCATCTCTGTTTTCAAATATTTCAGTCTCGTCCTCTCAATTCCCAGAAATATCCATGAGTTATGACCATTAACATAGAAGTACCAATTGGACACGCTTTCCAGTGTTTATCATTATTCTCCAGTGTGAGTGGCCACGCTCCATGGATGTTACAGATATAGCCCAAGGCACATCTCTGTTACAAAGACCACAGCCCCCACCATCACCTATGACAAGGAGCTGGGGTCATCCCTTCGAACACCTCTGACCTTGCAAGCAATAGGTGGGGCTGGCACACGCTTGCTGCACTGGGGAAGGTGGTTCCTCCTGTCATATCAGAAACAAGTGTGTCTCAGGAAACTGCCAGGCGTGCCCAGCACAATATGGCAGAGACAAAGTCCAGATCAAAATCACCATTCATCCCTTCTTCAGTCATTCATCTCACATATTTATGGAACATCTTTCAGATGCCAGGTGCTGTTCTGGGCTCTGAGGGTTCTAAGATGAATGATATCCTATCCTCATGTACAGAAAATTATACTACACTGAGGTACACCGATATGTGTACACTGTTCTGGATGCCAAGAGGACAGGGCACCTAATCCAGCCAGGAAGGCTGTGAGATGTAGCTTCCTGGAGGTGGTGGCTCTGAGCTGAGACTTGAAAGATAAATGAGAATTAGCCAGACAAGAGGCCAGGGAGGAGGGTGGTATGGAGAAGGAGAGGGGCATTCCAGGAGGAGGATCTGCATGTTGAAAGCCTAGGAGATGCTTTCTGGTGAGGGTTGGGGCAGAGTTGAACAGCATACAAGCAAATGGGTTGTTGTTGGAGATAAAGAATAAGGCAGGGCAGTAAGAAATAAGACTTTGAAGTAGGTAAGAGCCTGATTATGGAGGGCCTTTTATCCCTCATAAGGGAACTTAGCTTCTAGTCCCGTGAGTGAACGGGTGGATATGGTGACACCAACCAAACGTGGGAAGGACTATAGGAAGGCCAAGTCATGGGTGGAAAGGATGAGTTCCATGAATGCTGTAATGTGTTTGAGATCCCTACTTAAACCTTGAGAAGCAGCCTGGGCTGGAGGAGATGGATGTAGGAAGTCAGGATATGGACTGTGATTAAACTGGAAGAAGGCAGGCAGCATGTAGAGTGAAACAGCACCAAAATCCACTTGAGCTCACTCCGAGCGGGGCTAATTGTAGACACGCCAAACCTAACAGAATAGGAGCCTTGTTGGGAATTGGGGCAGCCTAGGGTTGGTGACCTTTCCATCTCTCATGGGCCACAAGATCTTTCTCAGGCCGCCTCTGCCTCTCCCTGCATTTCCACTCCAGTCTCTGCTGCCAATCAGATTCTTCTGCATCCCTCCAAGAAAAGATTGATCCAGCTCATCTACTCACAGGTTACTGACGCGTCAGCTGAGTTGAGTGGTGGCAGGGTCATTGTTGAGAAAGCGTGGCTGCCGGGCCATCCTTTGGCATAGGTGAGAGAGTTACACTTAGGAGGAGCTGTTGTCAATTGACATCATTAACACATTCTTACCAATCTTTGCTGAATCTAGTTTCCTCTCAAATCATGCAAAGACTCTCAATGAGAAAAGAGATGTTGGCATTAAGGAATGCATTGACTTCAACTCTCTGGAGATACCATGTGCTAGGGAAGAGTGCAGCCCAGCTTGAGAAGCCTGCATCAAGCCTGTCGTCCTTGGATGGCACTCAGAATGTAGGCCCAGTATGTCACCTGTATTTTCTCATTCTCCCATCCTTCTCTAGCCTGAACTTCTTCCCCCATTCTATTGCCCTGTTGTGAGACACATCATAGTGGAAATAACCTGGCTTCCCAGTACACTACTGGGTTCAAATCCTAGTGCTGCCAAATAACAGCTCTGTGACCTTGGCAAGTTACTTCATCTTGCTGAGCCTCAGTGTCTTCAAGAATACGTACACAATGTCATACTATCTGAGGGTTCTGGATCCAATTACAATGCGTGTGTGTTGTGGTGGGGGTTCCCCACAGCAACCAGCAATTCCCCGACACCAGCTGGGTGTCCTGCAATTCAACTCAATTCTGACACTATCTGCCTGGAGATAGCGTCAGATCCCACAGGTTAAGGGCTCAGTCTCACAAGACTGACCCAAGCCCCACTTCAAATACCAACTGCAAGTCCGGGTTGTCACCTGTGCTTCTGACCCACCGGCTATAGATTGGGGAGTCCAATGATTTCCTCCTTGGGTTCGATTAATTTGCTAGAGCAGCTCTCAGAACTGAGAGAAACATTTTCCTTACTAGATTACTGGTTTATTATAAAAGGATATAACTCAGTAATAGCCAGATGGAAGAGATACATAGGACAAGGTATGGGGAAGGGGCATGGAGCTTCCATGCCCTCTCCAGGAGCCACTTTCCCCAAATCTTCACATGTTAGCCAACGTGGAAACTCTGAACCTCCATCCTTTTGGGTTTTTATGGAGGCTTCATTTCATAGGCAAGATTGAGTAAATCATTGACCATTGGTGGCTGATTCACCTCCAGCCCCTCTCCCCTGGGGGGCAGGGCAGGGAAAGTGTCAGTCCCACTCCTCTAGTCACATGGTTGATTCTCCTGGCAGCCAGCCCCCATCCTTAGGTGTGGTCCAAAAGTCACCTTATTAACGTAATAAGAGACAACTTTATGGCTCTCATCACAGGAAATTACAAGAGTTTTAGGAAGAGCTCTGTGCCAGAAATGGGGACAAAGACCAAATATATATTTCTTATTATGAATCACAATATCACACTAGCCCATTCCCATCCCTTTTCTGTCCCCATACCATCCCATACCCAGGTAATATGAATGCAGTACAGATTGGCATCATAGATAACGCTGAGGAAACAACATGCAGCTGTGTGGCTGCCATTGTTTTACTCACCTCTCCTGATCCTTTTCTCTTTGCCTACTTGAGAAACAGTCTTCCTGTAACTCCAGCTTCTTCATGGAAGGCTCTGTATATTTCCTTTCTCTAAGTGAACCATATACCATAAACCTTAAGAATTGAAGAGCTAGTTCTCTTATCCTGTGTTCCACCCCTGTTGGGTAAGGGGATGGAGCTGGTGGCCCCTTGGCTCCTGGCTATTGCTTTTATATACTTCTGCCCCTGTGCATAAAGTCCTTACCATGTTGAATCCCTTACAGGTTGGCTCTGTCACTCTTTGTCACTATTTTGCTACCATCTGTGGTCATCTCTTCTTTGGCGATTTTGGAATCTATCTGCTCAAATAACCTATCACCCTCTTTCACTCAGCATCGAGGCTGTCTGCCATGAGCACTCTGTTCCTCCTTCCCACACGACTGTGGCTCCCTGTCCTTCTTCTCAAGGTTCTCTCTGCCCATTGGACACAACGTATCAGGTTCCCTCCTATGCACCAGGCTCTTGGCTAGGTAGTGGGGTCCAAATGTGGAACCAGATCTTATAAAGGTCCCTGCCCTCACTGACTTTATATTCTCCCCTCGAAATCCTCTCTCTTCCTGTACATCTGTCCCTACACCCTATAAACATGCTCAGGCATTTCCCATCTTTAACAATACATCTTCCTTTGCCTCGCATCCCTTTAGCTACCAGCTATCCACTTTGTCCAGTCTTCACCCCTTCCCTGGAGTAGCTTTTTGCCCACTGCAATTGGAGTTTTGTACCTACCACTGTACTAAAACTATTGAGTAAAGGCATAAAAATCCCAAATGCCACATCCATTGAAAATGTGCAGTTCTTATTTTGACCTCTCTTCCACCTTGTGGAGTACCAATCACATCTTTCTTCTTAAAAATTCTCCTTTCCTTTTGCTGCCATACCACAACTCTTACTGCGGTATTTTCACTGTTTCTTCCCAGTCTCCTTTGCATTCTTCTCATCTACCTTAAAAATTTTGTGTTCTTTTCTCATCTTGAATGTTATCTTTCTCACAATTCTCTCCTCAGCCATTGTCTTTTCTCCCTCCCTGCACACCTCCTACATGGTTTTAACCACACCCGTGTCTTTGTTACCGCTTCTACACAAAGGGCTCCTGGGGCTGCCTCGGTTCCAGTAGGCCCAGCGTAGAATTTCCATCAGCCCTCCCTTCTCCTGTGCCCCTCTCTTGCTTGGTGGGCCCCCTTATCAAAACCAGAAGCTAGGGTCTTTTCTCTTTAGACCTCTTCTCCATCTTCCAGCATTCCATGTCGAGTTGGTCCCCAGGTCCTTTGGCTATACCTCCTGACTACCTCTCCCATTCTCTCCTCCCCATTTCTTCTCTCATATTCAAATTCTTTTCTCATATCATGTCTTCCCTGGATAATTATAATGGCCTCTTTTTAAAATATCTTTTTTTGTGTGTGAGGAAGATCAGCCCTGAGCTAACATCCATGCCAATCCTCCCCTTTTCACTGAGGAAGATTGGTGCTGGGCTAACATCCTTGCCCATCTTCCTCCACTTTATGTGGGACACCGCCACAGCGTGGCCTGACAAACGGTGCGTCGGTGCATGCCTGGGATCCAAACCTGGGCGCCAGCAGCGGAGCGCGCACACTTAACCACTACGCCATGGGGCTGGCCCTAAAATATCTTTAACTTTTTATTTGTATGAACTATAAAGGGGTCCAGAGATAAATAAAACATAATTTCTGCCCTTGAGAAACTCACGGTCATGGCTCGTCATAGGCTTGTAGATAAACATGTCTCAAGGCAGCAAGAAGATGTGCCAGTAGAGGCAGGTGCCGTCTGTCGGGCCACACGGGGGCCAGATGCGGTGATGGTGATAAAGGTGGCATCTGTGGCTGACTGCTTCCACTGACACCCTGGAGTGCCTCTCTGGCCTTATGTTTCTGTTCTACATTCTCTCCTTCAGCACATTTGTAGATTTCCAAGATCTGACTTATGTCAGCTTTAGAGGTTTGAGACAACTTGCACACCTTGGTGGGTGTCTTACCAGGAATCAGATCTTTATTCAGTTAAACTGTGGCAGAGAGGAATTTGCAAAAAAAAAGACCCTACACATTTATACAGGGATGACTTCTCTGACACTCTGAGTATCTCCCTGTGTTAAATGAGGCCTAACTCAGACTTGAGTCCACTCACAAAATTAGCTTGGCCCAGGAAACACCCAAAGCTCCTGGTTTCTTTCTTTAATTCTTTATTTATATGCTCAGTATTCTCTAGTATTATCAACATGATCAGAGTAACAAGATCTAAAAAATTGGCTCCAAAGCAGCAGCACTGATATTTCTACCCATTAAAATGAGAGTTGGGGCTAGATTTGGGGCAGGGTGACCAGCCTGTTCCCTCCCATTGATACCGAACCAAGTGGGCTCGCCCCCGGTGAGTTAAATAAGACTCTACACCAGTGGAAGTTGTCTCACAAGGTAAAATGTATTTGCAGAAAATAGGAGGCCATAAGGAATCATTTCCAAAGTCATGGCACCCCTGAACAAAGGGAAGCAAGAACTTTTATTTCGGTTGGAGAATGAATATTCAAAAGGGAGAGGTGGGTATTTGCTTGCACAGGCTCAGTTGGAAAACACTTCCACATAACACTGCAGGTTACAGTAATGAGGCTTAATCTCCTCCTGAAGAGATCTTCGTAGTAAAATTAAGGCAAAGTCATGGGCATAGCTCTTGTAGGGAGGCTTGGTTAGCTTCAGGGTGGTTGCTGGTTGTGTCTTCTTAACATAAAAACAGTTAACCGCTTCCAAACCCACCCTTGAGTTCCTCGGGGCACTAGTTGGTGACACCATCACCCATGAGCCCTCTGGACCCCCATGTCCTGCACCCTGGCCTGATGCTGGAGAGCTAGCCTGCATGTAATAGCCTCACCCTGGAAAAGAGAATCTCCTCCAGCAGCATCAAGGGGAAACAGACTTCATAGACCCAGCAACCCACCGTAGGAGAGGAAAAACTAATCCTCCACCCTCTAGGTCCTTCTGGCTGGTCTAAGAATTAGATTGACATGAGACAGAACAACAGGAGAAAATCAAAGTTTAATAACATGTATACATGGGAGAAACCCAGAAAAACTGAGTAGCTCACCAAAATGGCCAAAGCCACCACCTTAAATACCATTTTCAGCTAAAGACAAAGGGGGATGTTGGGATGTTGGGCGTAGTGGTTTGGGACTTCACAGGGGAGGAGGGCAATTTACATGGAGATGGGAAAGCAAATGTTTGACAAACAAATGTTTGCTGGGCCATCTATAGACAATGGGACCTAAAAGAGATCTTTTGATAAAATGGCCCTTGCAACATGCCTTCCTGTCTACCACACCTGGAATAATCTACAGTGATATCTCCTTCCTGGGAGAGGCCCTTCTGTCTTCAATTCTTTTAGGCAGTTAGGGGGAAGGTCAGAGTTTCATTCAGAATCTTTTGTCTTTATAAATAATCAAGCCGGGGCCGGCCCCATGGCTTAGTGGTTAAGTGCGCGTGCTCCGCTACTGGCGGCCCGGGTTCGGATCCCGGGCGTGCACCGATACACCGCTTGTCCGGCCATGCTGAGGCCGTGTCCCACATACAGCAACTAGAAGGATGTGCAGCTATGACATACAACTATCTACTGGGGCTTTGGGGGAAAAAAATAAAATAAATAAAAAATAAATAAATAAATAATCAAACCAAAGAGACACATTTTGGGGTGGCAAATTCTGATCCCCCACACCGCTCTGCTGGTATCTGCTCCGTAGGTTGTTTGTCTGTCTTTGAACTTGGGCTCACCTGGATCACAGATAATCTCCACCCTGATAAAATGTAAGCCAGCAGGTGGGAATGGAAACAGTACTTTAGAAATGTTCTTCAGCAAACTGTGTTCCCGGAGGGCTTGTGGAGCAGCCGGTGACCGTTCTGGCTGAGAGTCAGGAACCCAGGTCCTTTTCCCAGCTCTTCCACAGTTAGCTGTGAATTGACTTCCCTTATGGGGTCCTGGGTTTTCTTGACTCTAGAGTGTACATGGCCCTCTCAGTTGGAGATTTCTCTGGCACACGCTGCCCCAGCTGTTCGCAGAGCTGCCTTGAATTATCATTCAGGCTTCGGTCAGCGACATCCACGCCGCTGCCCTGTACCAGGCCTGATCCTGTTAAGTCCTTGCTGTCACTTAGCCCCCCTCGTGATTTTGTATGTGTCCTGTCAGTTGTCTGCACCCCAGGAAAGCAGAAGCTCCACGAAGCCTAGGACCTGTGTGTCACTCTTGTTTGTCCCTGATCCCAAGTGTCCACTGTGTCGGGTGTGTTGGCCCTTGAGTCAGGGGTCAGGGGTGGACTCCACGGCCCCTGCAGCCTGGCTGTGCTCTGGGTGTGGCAGGCAGTGGGTTTTTTCTGCTGTTCTCACACAGACTGTCTGTCTTTCAGGAACCCAGCAGCTGGGGCTGCCATATTACAGTGACCCTGGAGGACTGGGTGTGAATCCTGCTGGGAATCCCATGGCGATGGCTTTCCAGGTCCAACCCAGCTCACCGCAGGGAAGCACAGCCTACCCACCACCCCCTTCCTACTGCAACACTCCCCCACCCCCATATGAACAGGTGGTGAAGGCCAAGTAGCAGGGGTGCTGCCTGACGCCAGCCTGTGTGACACTCACCAGGGAGACAGAGAGAGGCTCTTTGACTCCGCCTTCCCTGTCCCCATCAATATTCGCTTCCAGGAATGGTCTTCTGAGCCACTGAGGGCAAATTCCTCTTTGATCTCCTCAAAGCAAGCACAGCTCCCTGTCAAGTTTTCTGTGGAGGACCAATATTTGAATGCACCCCATGTCTCCTCTGTTGCTTCTGTTTCTTATTTAATCTGTGCTCTGGCAGAGTGTGGACAGTCCCTGAGGGTCAACTCCTTAGAGTGGCGTGCCCAGATCCTTAGGAGAGAGACCAAGAGGAGGCAGGGTAGAGCCGGTGTGTGCGGGTGAGCACAGTGAGAGCAGGGAGGGGGTCAGATGCCCCACCCAGGCGAGCTTCCTCCCACTAGATGGAAAGCCCCACACACAGCAGGCAGCTTGGTGGACAGGCTCCACGGGGTCAGCTGTTTGAGCCTGTGGTCCTGTCAGTCTTCCTCTTCAAGAAGCTGTTAGAGAGACATTCGGTGGAGAGAAGCCTCTTAGCCCTTTTCTGTCTTCACTCACTTACTAAAGAGGAGAGAGGCTACCCTTCTGCACAGCCAGGGTGAGAGAGCGCTGTTCATGGCTTTCCCTTCACGTGGATGAGGATTCAGAATCAGGCCAAGTTGGATGTTTCTGGCTCTCTGAAAATCACTAAGGAAATTTATTTAAATTCATGGGAAATCGCTCCCTGCCCCAAACTGAGACACTGCATTTTATGAGCTCTTGGTCAGTCATGGGGAAAAAAACTGTTTCCCCCTTTTTAATGCATTTGTGGAAGCTCGTGTAGAGTTCTGTCCTTCCAGGTCAGGCTCGAGCGTGTCTTCCCTGGACATCAGCAGCTCCCTGGTCTTTGACCAGGACCAGAGGTCTCCAGTCTCTTCCCCGAGGCAGCTCTGGTGCTGGATTTTGATGAGCACTTTCAAAGCAGAAAGGCTCATTTGGCTGGGAAGTCCCATCATCCCTGAGAAAGAGGTGTCCCTGCAGGGCGTCAAGTCTGGGCCGGGCTGGGGCCTTGGTTTGTTTGATCTCAGCAGGTATGTGTTGGGCTCTGAAGAGGAGCAGCTTGCTGAGAAAAAGACAGGAAAGCTAAATCCCAGGACTGCAGGTAAATCTCTTCAAAAAGTACTGAATTGATTTGACTGACAACTTAAACTTAGAATAAAGAAGACATGGGTGGAAATGTGCATGGTGGCTAAGAAACATATCTGACCCCAGGATCTTACAGGGAGTCACCGGGGTTGTTGACAGTGAGCAAGGGAGTCCTGTTCCTCTGAGTAGTGAGTAGTGCTGATAGTGTATTTACCCCAGACCAAGACCTGACGGGTCACGTGGAGGAGGGCAAAGCAGCATGGCCAAGACACACAGGTCCCTGTATGTGTAGTAGTGGGATGGGTGGGGTGGGGGGGTTAGTATTTTTAAATGAACTAATCCTAATTGGAGCCTCTTGAGGAATTGTTACTCTTTGAACTTGAGCATCCGGACATCTCACTGGATGAGATGCCCAGACTAGAGCCTCAGTATCCCTGCTCTGCTGAGATATCTATATATGGGGTAGGTGTGAGGAATCAGGATGGGGCCGCAGTGACCACTCAGACCTACCTTCTTCTAAGGATGGAGAATCTGGGAGCCTCCTGGGGAATTCCATGGGAGATGCTTGGAGCCACATGAACACTCTTGGAAACACAGTTTGTGCACACAGATGCTGCTGCTGGTGTCTCTGAGCGCCCTCCTGTGACTTCTGACTCCTGTCCCTAACTGCGGTGCCTCCCAACACTCAGGCCCTTGATTCAGATGAGACGACAAAGCACAACATTTGCTGTTTACAACCAAGGACAACTACATGGGCCCAAAAATTTCTCTTCCTGCAGGTCATTTTTTTTGCATTTTTAACTTCAAATTTTCCCTTTACTTGTTTTAATAAAGAAGAACACTAAGAGCTGCCCCTGGAAGTGGATCGGGGTGCTGCTGGTGGCCCCCAAATATCCCTGACTATATGTCATTTGTCTTTTTGATGGCGAATGATCTTAAGAGACTGAATGATTTAGGTAGCACTCCACAATTTTATCTTCCCATGTTTGTGTAAGATAAATTTTGTTTTCCCTCGCACCTGGGTGAGACCTGGTGCAGTGAACACTGATACTGTGTGTGGAATTTCCACGTGTGGTGACGTTTCCCAGCCATTCTCATCTCCTCTATGCCCACCTCCTAGAGTGAATCTGGCTCCTGGTATGCTGGAGCCCTGTAGAGTCAGTGTTGGGAGTAGACTTGGAGCAGATCTGTGCATGTTTTTCCTCTGCAACACTTGGCTCATTTCTCTTCTGTTCTCTTTTGGTAGGGTCCTGTTTCCTATGTATGCAAAATAAAAATAAATTTGGGCATGTGCTTTGATTGTTTTACTGGGAAGTGGGAAAGAGGGTAGAGATGAAGTTTCTAATGAGCAAGGGTGTCTGTGGGCCATTAGTTCAGTTGGGTTAGGGGTAGGGGTGGAGTGGGGTGGGTGATACACCCAATCTCAGGAGAACCAGAAATTAGATGCTATGAAAGAGTATAAGGAACTTTTGATCACCAACACATTTAAAAAATCTAGCTAAGGAAGAAATTATCCAAAGTGGGTAGGAAGACAGAAGCATTAATTAGGTAAACTCACAGCTGATACTGATGTTAGTTAACCTGGGGCCTGGAGCTATCTTCTGTAGGTAGGTGACCCTTGACTGTAAAATCCAGCTCTGCCTGGTCAGAAACTATTTCTCTTACAGGATATGGCTGGTATAGTTAGGCTGCATTTAAATGAATCACTAATTGAAATATGTCTATAAAGAAGCATCTTATGATTTGCTGTCTTTAAACAGGACAGGAAATAAGCCAGAACAGGTCAATCAGCTTGCTCATGGTAAAGCAAAGCTAATCAGGACACCCCACCTGGTCAGCTTTCCCCAATAAGATAGAAGCAGGGTCATTTACAAGTCATAGGTCATGACTTGAGATGGCAAACTGAGTGCTCACTTTTATCTGTCCTTCCCAAATTTCACTGAACTTCAAGAAATCTATCAGCTCTCAAGGCAAAAAAGTACGAGAACAGAAGTTTGAGTAATTTCTGCAATAGAAGACAGCAGATAGGACTGATTGATGGAGAAAACAGATCTGAGAAGATGGAAGTTGAAAACGTGCAGAGAAGGCAGCTGGGAGGTGACAGCTGTCAGAGACACTCCACACTAAGGCCCAGCAGGTCCCAAGAGCAGGAGTGGGCCATGGGCACATGCCAGGTGATGGACGACCAGGTGTTCTACAGAACCGCTATGCCAGAGATGCCGTGCTCTCTGCCCCTGACCCCCACGTAAGCAGAGCAGCTGGCTGCAGGAATTAATGACCCTGAAGACCCCTTTCTCACAAAGGGAGCGCTCTGCGTGATAAGGTGCTGGGGGTGGGCTATTGGCATCATTTAATTTTAAAAAGTGGGTTAGGATACAGGTCAAGATGGCGGCGTAGGCAGACTCTGAACTCACCTCCTCCCGTGGACACAGCCAATTTACAACTACTCGTGGAAAAATTGCCCCTGAGACAGAACTGAAAACTGGATAAGAGGAACTCCTGCAACAACGGACAATCCTAACTGAGGTGGAAGAGGCAGAGACTCCCTTCTGGAGAGGAAAAACGCCGCCTTCATAAGCCGCCAGCGTCACGGCCGCCGGGAGCAGCTCACAGGTACGCACCCTCCCTGGAGGCGCGGGGTCCTGAGCCGGGGAGCGCCCCTGCTGTGGGCATTTTGTTGACCCAGCACAATCGACACCAGCGGCATAATATCTGACTGTGCCTGCTACTAAAGCATTGGGTAGCACCCCCAGAAAACCCGGTTCACAAAGATACTAAAACTGGCTCTTAAAGGGCCCGTGCACAAACTCACCCGTTCCACAAAGCATCCTAAAATCACCAGAAAGAAAGGTACACAGTGCTTCGGTGACAAGAGACTCACCTAATAGGCCCTGAGTGCATCTCGGTGAGGGGTGAGACCTCTCCAGGGACTGGGACATTGGCGGCGGCCATTGTTGTGGCCTGGTGTGAGCGTGCTGACACAGACGCCATTGGAGTTCTCCCTGAGACCTGCTAGCCCAGGGTCTGCTCCACCCGCTAGAACACTGATTTAATCCAGCTCAGCCAGGGCAGGCAGCCCACCCTAGAGACTGGCCCCACCCAACAACAAGCCCTCAGGCAACGTGTGGGCCTGCATAGATTGGTGACTGGATTCTCTGCAGCCTGGCAACTGAGCTGACTTGAGCGGGGCAGGGTGTGCACAAGGAGCGGGTGGAGAGTGTGGGGTGCTGGCAGAGTGTGTGGGGCTCCCGCCGTGGAGAGACTGGGTCCGCTTGGGGAGGTCGGGGTGCTCACATGGGGCAGGACTGTGTTGACTGTGTGTGTGGACCTGTGGGCAACAGGGCTTGTCAGCTGCAGAAGACTTGTGCTTCTCAAAGACCCACATAGGAGGTTTGCCCCACGTTCTAAAGCCTGAAACAATTGGGTGCTCCTGTGCCTGAGGGCAACCCCACCCAGCTGCAATCCTCAGAGAGCTGACAAGAGACCTAATAGGCTAGAGGTTTACAGCAATTGTAAGGCCCTGAGCCTAACAACCTGCCACACTGGGGGCCTACTCACTTAAAAGAAATACTGCAACACAAATGTGGTATTAGAACTTACAGCCAACTGTGCTGGGGCTCCCCACACCTGATAAAGAGACTGAAGGGCCCACAACAACTACAAGCAGCTGAGCATTACAACAGCTGGCCAGGAGCATAACTCAGCCTCCCTGGGTGCCTATAGGGAGAGCTAACAGGCCACAATAGAAGGACACACGTAGCCCACATAGGGGCCACCCCTGGAACATTGAGAACTGAGGGAAGCACACTGGAAGCCTCCTAAGGCATCACTTACATAAGGTCACCTATCCAAGAGCAGGAGACGTAGCTGACCCACCTAATACGTAGACACAAGCACAGGGAAAGAGGCAAAATGAGGAGGCAAAAGAATACATTCCAAGTAAGGGAACAGGACAAAACCCCAGAAAAGGAACTAAGTGAGACAGAAATGAGCAACCTACCCGACAGAGAGTTCAAACTAAGAATGTTAAGGATGCTCACTGATCTGGGGAGAAGAATAGATGAACTCAGTGAGAATGTCAACAAAGAAATGGAAGATATAAAAAAGAACCAATCAGAAATGAAGAATACAATACTGGAAATGAAAAATTCATTAGAGGGACTCAAAACCAGAGTAGAGGATACAGAAGAACATATCTGTGAGCTGGAAGAAAGACTAGAAGAAATTACCCAAGGTGAACAGGTAAAAGAGAAAAGAATTAAAAAGAGTGAGGACAGTCTAAGGGACCTCTGGGACAACATCAAGCGCACTAACATCCGTGTTATAGGTGTCCCGGAAGGAGAAGAGCGAGACAAGGGGGCAGAGAAACTATTTCAAGAAATAATAGATGAAAACTTCCCTAACCTAAGGAAGGAAACAGACATCCAAGTACAGGAAGCACAGAGAGCCCCAAACAAGATAAACCCAAAGAGGCCCACACCAAGACACATCATAATCAAAATGTCCAGAATTAAAGATACAGAATCCTAAAAGCCGCAAGAGAATGTCAAGTTACATACAAAGGAAACCCCATAAGGCTATCAGCTGACTTCTCAGCAGAAACCTTACAGGCTAGAAGAGAATGGCACGATATATTTAAAGTGCTAAAAGGAAAAAACTTACAGCCAAGAATACTCTACCCAGCAAGGTTATCGTTCAAAATGGAAGGAGAGATCAAAATTTTCCCAGATAAGCAAAAATTAAAGGAGTTTGTCACCAAGAAACCAGTGTTACAAGAAATGTTAAAGGGACTGATTTAAGGGGAAAAGAGAAGACCACAAATAGGAAAAATTATCTATTTCCACGATTAGAACGTAATGGATACAAATGCACAAAAAAGAGATTAGCTATGATATAAAAAACATAAAAGGAGGGAGGAGGGTAGTTAAAGAGTACAGCTTTCAGACAGAGGTCAAACTAAAGTGACCATCAATTCTGTATAGAAGAAGTAAGGAACAGAGAAGGACTACTAAAACACTGAGGGAAAAAAAAAAAAAAGTTAAAAAATGGCAGTAAGTACATACTTATCAATAGCTACTTTAAACGTCAATGGACTAAATGCCCCAATTAAAAGGCATAGGGTGGCTGACTGGATAAAAAAACAAGACCCATATATATGCTGCATACAAGAGACACACTTCAGACCTAAAGACACTCACAAACTGAAAGTGAAGGGATGGAAAAAGATACTCCACGCAAATGGCAATGAAACGAAAGCTGGGGTAGCAGTACTCATATCAGACAAAATAGACTTTAAAACAAAAACTGTAAAAAGAGACAAGGGCATTACATAATGATCAAGGGAACAATCCAACAAGAGGATATAACACTTGTAAATATCTACGCACCCAATGTAGGTGCACCTAATTATATAAAGCAATTATTAACAGACATAAAAACAGAAATAGACAGTAACACAATAATAGTAGGGGACTTTAACACTCCACTTACACCAATGGATAGATCATCCAAACGGAAGATCAATAAGGAAACATTGGCCTTAAACGACACACTAGAACAGATGGACCTAGTAGATATATACAGAGCATTCCATCCAAAAACCGAAGAATACACGTTCTTTTCAAATGCACATGGAACATTCTCCAGGATTGATCACATATTAGGCCACAAAACAAGTCTCCATAAATTTAAGAAGATTGAAATAATACCAAGCATCTTTTCTGACCACAACGGTATGAAACTAGAAATCAACTATAAGAAGAAAATCAGAAAAGCCACAAATACATGGAGATTAAACAAAATGCTACTGAACAACGACTGGGTTAACGAAGAAATCAAAGAAGAAATCAAAAAATACCTGGAGACAAATGAAAATGAAAATACGACATGCCAGAATTTATGGGATACAGCAAAAGCGGTTCTAAGAGGGAAGTTTATAGCAATACAGGACTATCTCAACAAACAAGAAAAATCTCAAATAAACATTCTAACAATGCACCTAAAGGAACTGGAAAAAGAAGAACAAACAAAGCCCAAAATCAGTAGAAGAAGGGAAATAATAAAAATCAGAGCAGAGATAAATGAAATGGAGACCAAAAAAACAATAGAAAAAATTAATAAAACCAAGAGCTGGTTCTTTGGAAAGATCAACAAAATAGACAAACCTTTAGCTAGACTCACCAAGAAAAAAAGAGAGAAAGCACAAATAAGTAAAATCAGAAATGAAAGAGGAGAGGTTACAACAGACACCTGGGAAATACAAAAGATTATAAGAGAATACTATGAAAAACTATATGCCAACCAATTCGACAATCTGGAAGAAATGGATAAATTCTTAGAATCATACAACCTTCCAAAACTGGATCAAGAAGAAGTAGAGAATTTGAATAGACCAATCACCAGTAAGGAGATCGAAACAGTAATCCAAAACCTCCCCAAAAATAAAAGTCCAGGACCAGACGGCTTCCCTGGTGAATTCTACCAAACATTCAAAGAAGACTTAATACCTATCCTTCTCAAACTTTTCCAAAAAATTGAGGGGGAAGCTCCTAACTCATTCTCTGAAGCCGACATTACCCTGATACCAAAACCAGACAAGGACAACACAAAAAAGAAAATTACAGGCCAATATCACTGATGAACATCGATGCGAAAATCCTCAACAAAATACTAGCAAATCGCATACAACAATACGTTAAAAAGATTATACACCATGATCAAGTGGGATTTATTCCAGGTATGCAGGGATGGTTTAACATTCGCAAATCAATCAACGTAATACACCACATTAATAAAATGAAGAACAAAAATCACATGATCATCTCAATAGATGCAGAGAAAGCATTTGACAAGATCCAGCATCCATTTATGATAAAAACTCTGAATAAAATGGGTATAGAAGGAAAGTACCTCAACATCATAAAGACCATATATGAGAAACCCACAGCTAATATCATCCTCAATGGTGAAAAACTGAAAGCTATCCCTCTAAGAACAGGAACCAGACAAGGATGCCCACTGTCGCCACTCCTATTTAACATAGTATTGGAAGTCCTAGCCAGAGCAATCAGGCAAGAGAAAGAAAGAAAAGGGATCCAGATTGGAAAGGAAGAAGTGAAACTGTCACTATTTGCAGATGACATGATTTTATATATAGAAAACCCTAAAGAATCCACCAGAAAACTTTTAGAAGTAATAAACGAATATGGTAAAGTTGCAGGATACAAAATCTACATACAAAAATCAGTTACATTTCTGTACACTAACAACGAAGTAGCAGAAAGAGAAATTAAAAATACCATCCCATTTACAATCGCAACAAAAAGAATTAAATACCTAGGAATAAACTTAACCAAAGAGGTGAAAGATCTGTACACCGAAAACTATAAAACATTTCTGAAAGAAATTGAAGAAGACACAGAGAAATGGAAAGATATTCCGTGCTCTTGGATTGGAAGAATTAACATAGTTAAGATGTCCATACTTCCTAAAGCCATCTATAGATTCAATGCAATCCCTATCAAAGTTCCAACAACATTTTTCACAGAAATAGAACAAAGAATTCTAAAATTTATATGGAACAACAAAAGACCCCGAATAGCTAAAGGAATCCTGAGAAAAAGAACAAAGCTGGAGGTATCACACTCCTGATTTCAAAATATACTACAAAGCTATAGTAACCAAAACAGCATGGCACTGGCACAAAAACAGACACACAGATCAATGGAATAGAATCGAAAGCCCAGAAATAAACCCACACATCTATGGACAGCTAATCTTTGACAAAGGAGCCAAGAACATACAATGGGGAAAAGAAAGTCTCTTCAACAAATGGTGTTGGGAAAACTGGATAGCCATATGCAAAAAAATGAAAGTAGACCCTTACCTTACACCAAACACAAAAATTAACTCCAAATGGATTAAAGACTTGAATGTAAGACCTGAAACTGTGAAACTTCTAGAAGAAAACATAGGCAGTACGCTCTTCGACATCGGTCTTAGCAACATCTTTTCAAACACCACATCTGACCGGGCAAGAGAAACAATAGAAAAAATAAACAAATGGGACTACATCAAACTAAAAAGCTTCTGCACAGCAAAGGAAACCATCAACAAAACGAAAAGACAACCTAACAATTGGGAGAAGATATTTGCAAACCATACATCTGATAAGGGCTTGATCTCCAAAATATATAAAGAACTCATGCATCTCAACAACAACAAAACTACCAACCCAATTAAAAAATGGGCAAAAGACCTGAACAGACATTTCTCCAAAGAAGATATACAGATGGCCAACAGACACATGAAAAGATGTTCAAAATCACTAACTATCAGGGAAATGCAAATCAAAACTACAATGAGATATCACCTCACGCCCGTCAGAATGGCTATGATTAACAAGACAGGAAACAACATGTGTTGGAGAGGATGTGGAGAGAAGGGAACTCTCATACACTGCTGGTGGGAGTGCAAACTGGTGCAGCCACTATGGAAAACAGTATGGAGATTCCTCAAGAAATCAACAATAGAACTACCATATGATCCAGCTATTCCACTGTTGGGTATTTATCCAAAGAACTTGAAAACACCAATTTGCAGAGGTACATGCACCCCTGTGTTCATTGCAGCCTTATTCACAATAGCCAAGACTTGGAAGCAACCTAAGTGCCCATCAAGGGACGAACGGATAAAGAAGCTGTGGTATATATACACAATGGAATACTACTCAGCCATAAGAAACGACGAAATTCAGCCATTTGTGATAACATGGATGGACATTGAGGGTATAATGCAAAGTGAAATAAGTCAGAGGGAGAAGGTCAAATACCGTATGATTTCCTTCATTAAGTAGTACATAATAACAACAATAAACAAATACATAGGGACAGAGATTGGATTGGTGGTTACCAGAGGGGAAGGGGGGAGGGAGGAGGGTGAAAGGGATAATTCGTTACATGTGTGTGGTGATGGGTTGTAATTAGTATTTTGGTGGTGAACATGATGTAGTCCATGCAGAAATAGAAGTACAATGATGTACACCTGAAATTTTTACAATGTTATAAACCAATGTTACTGCAATAAACAAAAGAATTAACAAAAAAAAAAAAGTGGGTTAGACATTTTCTAATGTATCAGTGAAAACGTTCCTAGTCTGGGCTCCCATGGCTTTCCTACAGCCCCTGGATCTTGGTCCAAGGCCACAGGGAGATCCTGTGCAAAATGGAAACTCAAGGACCTGGGGGAAATCATGACCCAGTCAGTAGCACCAAAAACTCCTCCCTTGGCAGTTTTTCCTTTGGCATCAGAGGAAAGCAGTTCAGCCGAGTTTTCTCCTGTCATATATGACACCAGCCTTTCGATCCAGTTGCCCAAGCACCTCTCAGGTAAAATGATCCTTAATAGTTTGAGTTCTTAACTTCTAATATTCTTTGAATGCCAAAGATGAGAGCACCAAGTAGGTGTGAGGGCAATCCATGCGGGCATAACTATCCACTGTGGTGGTGTGGGAAGACTGTGGGCTCTGAACATGGACACCCGGGCTCCAGCCCCAAGTCTACTGTTAGTTAGGTCAAAGGATTTAAGTCTCAATGACCCAGATGATCTCGTCTGTTTCCTCAAGTATAAATGGGGACTATACTACCTGTTGCTTATAACAGGCTTGTACCAGGCACATTTGGATACTCACCATGTGTTAATAATGCTGTGCTCTCCCTCATTCCACATTTCCCTGAGCAAAGCACAGTGGCAGAGCAAATGAACTCCCACCCAATCACTTTGCCCATCTGTGGGGAGATGAGATCCATGGTGTAAGGGGAGAGTATCTCCTTTGAACACATCCTCCATGTATTCTCCATCTTTCAGACCGTGATCATGTAAGGAAGGAAGCCAAAGGGTGTCCCGTACACCCCACCACTTTACCGTGCTCCTTGTCTTCAGATGTTGGTGTGTGTTGCTCAGTCACAGGTGCTGAGCCAATTGGAGCTAGGAAGGAGAAACCTGGCACAACCATCTTCTTTTGGGTGAGATCTGTGAGCACCCCAGAGCAAGCCATGAATGGCAAACAACATATTGTATGTTCATACCACTGTCCCACCTCCCCCTGTAACTTTTTATTATAATGCTCCTGTCTCAGATTGGCTGTGCTGGGGTGTCCAGGAAGGCTCCCACTCCACTCCTGGGCACAAAGCCCTCCTAAAAATGGTGTGGTGGGTGCAGGAATAATTATCAACACAACACCCCCCTCCCTCTGCTGCCCAAGAAGGTGAAGGGGATTAGAGTTGGGTCCTGTTGCATTTCCCCTTCTGACAGGAGCCATGAAGATCAGGCTTTACTTCTATGAAGGAAGACGCCTGTTCTCAAGCAGGTTCCCAGAGTGCGACGAAGGAGGAGGAGTCATCCGATCTCTTTTCAACAGTCACAGGAATGAAGGCTGGAGAGGGCTGCTTTTGTCTTCTGCGCTGGGCTCTGGACACCACAAACAGTCCTGAGGTCCTCAAGCCCGTGAGTCATTTGCCACAGACCGGGTACTCGTACAGGCACAGGAGGTGGATAACAAGCATGTACTTTTGAAAAGTGTCTGGGCACAGCCCTTACAAACAATAACAATCTCTCATGTTTTTGTGGAAGGAAGGAATTTTGCATCTTGCTTTAAAGATTACAAGGAGAAATGCAAGGAGAAATAATTTGTCTCTGGGAAGTCCAAGGGAGGGCACGGCGACCTCAAAGTTCCTCAGCTGTCTATCCCCTCTCCGCAGGCAGGCGGCCACTGTCTCAGCCCCAGAGCCTAGGAGGAAGCTCTGGGCGAGCCACCCTTGGAGATCAGCCCCTCTGCCCACCCTCTGCCCCCGCTCTCGCCAACCGCTCCTCCTCTGCCCTCCCGCCTGGGTGAAGGCGTCTGGCTTCGCGCTCTAGTTGGGAGACAGGACATGGGCGGACAGCCGCTCCTGCCGCGGTGCTCACTCCCCTCCGGGAAAGACGGAACCCTGCGGGGCCAGCGCTGGGACCCCGGCGGCATCACCCCACGGCCGGATCACAGGACTCCTGGTGTCTCCGTTTCCTCATCTACAAAGTGGGGCTTCTGACACACATAGGGGTGTGGTGAGGGGTAAATGGCCCACGCAGAGTCGTGCCAGCCCCACGTGAGCCTGGGAGGGGACCCGGAGGGCACGGGTCCACGGCCAGAATGTGAGCAGGGGCAGCAGATGGGAGTGGGGTGGCAGGGAGGAGGGCTGGCGTGGGGGGCAGGACAGCCCCAGGACGGATGGCGCTGGGGTGGGGTGGAGGCCCCGAGGCAGCTCTGGGAGGGGGATGCTGCTTAGCACCTTTTGACGGAGTCCCTGCTAACATTCTTTACTCAAAAGAAAACCAAACCCATGCCTTTATTTTTTGTCTAATTATGAAAGAAATACATGCTGAAGGGGATGGAGACTGTCCTCTACCCTCTCTGGGTCCTTTCTGGCTGGCGTGCTGATTAAATTGACATGAGACCGAATAGCAGGAGAAAATCAAACAAAGCTTTATAACATGTATACATGAGAGAGACCCAGGAAAAACTGGGTAACTCGCCACAATGGCATAGGTTCTCATCTTAAAAAGCATATTCAGCTAAAGACAAAGAAGGATGTTGGAGGTGGGAGGAGTCAGTTATCCACAATTATCAGAATAGCACAGTAACCAAGAGTAAGGTTATTATGCAGCCTCCCCTTCTGTATTGATAAGTTTCTAGAGATGAGATCATCCCCCCTTCTGCTCAGTACAGAGAGGGAGATACCTTTACAAATGGAGATTTCCCTTACAAATGTAAATGTTTGGTAAACAGAACTTTGATCAGAATGGGCTTAGCAAGGCCCCTCAAGTCTACAGATACCCAGAGTTGTCTATGGTGATGGTCTTCCTGGGGACAGGCCTCTTATCTTAAATTCTTATAGGCAATTGGGGGACTGGAGGGGGACACGGGGCGGGGGCGGCTCAAAGTGTCTTGCAGAAAATAATCAAGGTAAAGAGACATATTTTGAGGTAGCCAATTCTGATTGCCCACAGTGCTCATTGCACACCATACAGACTGCACGGGAAAGCACAAAGAAAAGGAAAAAGAAAACTGCCTGCAGCCTGGTACCCCTAGATAGCAGCTGGGCGTGTTTCCGTGCTGTCCCACTCTCTTGCTCTGACGACACATGCCTGGGATCAAAATAGGGATCTTCTGTAGCCCGTTTTTCTCCAACATTTTTTCCTGGCATTTAAACATGCTCTGGGGCCGGCCCCGTGGCTTAGTGGTTAAGTGCGCGCGCTCCACTGCTGGCGGCCCGGGTTCGGATCCCAGGCGCGCACCGAGGCACCACTTCTCCGGCCATGCTGAGGCCACGTCCCACATACAGCAACTAGAAGGATGTGCGACTATGGCGTACAACTATCTACTGGGGCTTTGGGGGAAAAAATAAAAATAAAAAAAAAAATAAAATAAACATGCTCTGGTCCCTGGATGGCTGTGGAGCCAAGATCTCCTACAAACTCCCAGGACGGTGGCTTCTGTGAAACATCAATCTTTATTGTGATGCCTCACAGTTTGTTAGCAGGACTGTGGATGATGCAGACCAAGTATAATAAGAACATGAACATATGTACCCTTCCCACTTAGGAAACAGACCTGAGGCCCCTGTGAGTCTCTGACCCTTTACACCCCTACCATTATCCTACATTTTGTTTACAATCCCCTCGCTTTTCTTTATAATTTTACCATATATGTGTTTCTGTTTCATTTTTAACTTCATGACATTAATATATTTCTCCAACTTTTTTGCACAAGTTGTTGCTAATTTTTCTCTATTATGAATAATGCTTGGCTGAGCATGCTTATTTTTATTTTTTATATACATCCACATTTATTTCCCCATAATAAAATCTTAGATTTAAATTGCTGGGTCAAAGCATATGTACATTTTTTCAGGCTTTTGACACATATTACCTTTAGAAAGATTATACTGATTTCTTCCACCAGCCTTTGCCAACACTATATATGATCATTAGTCCACATATAATTGCTAATTTGAAGGGGGAACAAGATGCCCCATTTTTTTGTTCAAGTTTGCATGATTTTATTATATGAATCCCTCACTAACTGTAGGAAACACCTTGAAGGGTGTGTGGTTGGCAAGACCATGGATGGCAAGAAAAGAGAAGGTTAGGGAGAAAATATGACATATAGCATTAAATATATATTTATGAAATATATGAGAAATATAGCACTGACTATATATAGCATTAAATATATAGACACATGAAATATAGCATTAAATATATATTAAGAGTGGAGTAAATAGAAGTTCTCTGTCTAAGGTATCCACTTCCTAAACACCTGTGGATACCAGCAGCAACTTTTCTCCTGAACGGCCTTCTTCAGTTCACTGTCTGGGGGCAGCCTCTTCTCTGTTCTTTGAGGACACACAGATCCTACCTCTTCTTAAATTGTTTGAACCAGCCCCAGACTCAGGCAACATCAGAGTCCTCATCACGGCTCTTCAGTGAGCATGTCTTATTCAACATGAGCTTTGGAGTCAAAGCATCTCTGTCACTTATTCACTGGGTAACTTTGGGTGAGGTATTTTGCCACTCTGAGCATCAGCTTCCTCATTTGAACCATGAGGAGAGGAACACCTCCGTTGTTTCTTGGTTTATCCAATCTCCATTCCCTTGCCTATCTCTTCTATAGAATCTGGAAGAGTTACATATCACGTTCATTTTCCCAGCCTCTCTGCAAAAGAGGTGGTCATATGATACAATTGTAGCCAATGAAAGATACTGTAGAAGTCTACTCTGTGGCCTCTGGGAAAGATTTCACTTTTCTCATAAATGAAACTGGAGTTGCTGGCACTGCCACATGACAGTTCATCCTGCTTTGATCATTGATGTGATATCTGGAGCTGCAGCAGCTATCTTGTGACCACGATGGAAAGGCCAAGATAATCACAGAGATACCAGCTTTCACATTGTTGTACTGCTGAACCGGTTAACCAATTCTAGTTTTCTTTTTACCTGAAAAAATAAATCCCTGTTAATCAGATTTTCTGTTAGTAATCTACCTCATGAGGTAGAATCATGTAAATATTGTAAGAATCACGTGAAATAATTTTTTTTAAAAACTAAATATAGTGCCTAACACTGTTAAGTACTCAATAAAAGGTATTTAACGATTATTAGTAGTAGTGTTAGCAGTACCAACTGATCTCAGTTGCCACAAGGTATTTTCAACTCTAATGTGTGAGTCTGGCCAGGAGTAAGTTTGTTGAAGGTCATTCTCTGCTTCCAACTAGTGTCAATGACCTTGGGCAAGTCTTGAACTCTATGGGCCTCAGTTTTCTCAGCTGTTTATAAAATAATATCAAAGTTCCCTTTCAGCTCTAAAATTCACTGACTCTGTTTTCTTTTCCCTAGAAATCTTTTCCATCCCAGGATGTAGGACCCAGGCTGACAAGACTGGACTGGGGGCTCTGGAGAGTGTGATGTTTCTAGCTACATGTACACAGTTCACAAGTCCCTCAGGGCACCCTGGAGCTCCCAGCCAGGCCTCCTTGTGTGACGCAGTATGAAGTACCAAATGTCACCTAAGCAGCAGTCACGCCAGAAGTGTTTAAGCTAGATGTAATTAAGCATCTGGAGCAGTTTTATCCAGTGGAACTTTCTATGATGATGGAAATGTTCTCTATTTGCACACTGTCCACTACAGCAGCCACCAGCTACATGTAGCTATTGGGCACCTGAAATGAGGCCAGTGAGAAGGAGGGATTGGATTTTTAAATTGAGGATAATCTTCATTAAAATAATTTAAATTCAAATATTCATATGTGGCTCATGGCTACCATATTGGACAATGTAGCTCTAGAGTCTAGACCTAACTTCCAAGTTACAGGAAGTGGAGATGGCAGGACAAGTTAAATGACACCTTGGGGAAAGAATCAGACAAATCCTTTCGGGGGAGTTTTGTAAGACAACAGTCCTAGAGTCCTCAGAAAATGAACGTCATTAAAAACTAAACCAAAAACAGATGATGGGGGGATCATCCTAGGTTAGAAGAGATGAACAAAATATAAAGCATGAAACTGGACTGGATCTCAACTAAAAAAACAACAATACAGACTTAAAGGACATATTTGGGTCAATTGGGGAACACTGAATATTGTTGGGCTACAACATAATGTTATGAAATCATTATCAGTTTTCTCAGTGTGATGTTGATATTGTGATAATGTGGCAGGGTATTACTGTTAGAAGATGAGTAATGAAGTAATATGTGTAAAGGGCCATGATGTCCACAACTGACTTTTCAATGATGCAGCAGATGTGTATGTGTGTGGAGAGAGAGAGAGAAAGAGAGAGAGAGAGGGAGGGAGAAACCCAAATACGGCAAAATGTTTTTTCAAATAGGCCTGTCATGCATGATGCCTCTTCCAAGAGAGAAAGTAGAAGATGTACCTAATGAACTGGGTGACTTACAAGGAGATGTCCAAGCAAAATGTTAAAGATGCTATCTGGCTTCTTGCTCTTTATAGTAAAATATGAGGGATGAGAGAAGAGCTAAGGAGAGGACTATGCAACATAAATGGGTCAGGACTTGCTGGTTTTGAAAATTCTCAAACCCTCCAGATGGCAAATAATGCTAAAATTAAGAAATGGCTTCTAGGCAAAGACAAAACCTAGGGTACCGTCAGGAAAATATAGTAAAAAAATGAAGGCAAGGGTGTAGCTGTAAAATCTTTTGTTAAAGAGTTGTGTTAAAAGAAACTTCTAGGGTCATACCTCAGACAACTGTTCAGATAAACAAAAGAGCTACTGAGAAGCTGAAGGATGTTGTGCCCCAGCAGCCTAGCGGAAACTGATGTTGTAATGGGATGAGCATTTAGGGGGCCTGGGGAGAGGGCGAGTGCATTTTTCAAGTGGAGGGATGTGAATCATATAACCAGCCTCCAAAGTGGCCCTCAATGACCCTCACCTCTTGATCTTTGTGCCCTTGCCTAGTCCCTTCCATACTGAGTACAATACTTATCTGCCATAAAAGAACAGCCTTGGGGTCTCTCTGATCCTTGCTCTGGGGTATCCAGCTGCCATGTCATTTGCACTCTCAAGCAGCTCTATGCAGAGGTCCACACGGACAGTGCACTGGGTCGGATAGTGTCCCCTCCCAATCCAGGTCCTTCCCAGGTCTCAGGATGTGACTTTATTTAGAAATAAGGTCATTGCAGATGTAATTAGTTAAGATGAAGTCATTCTGGAGTAGGGTGTGTCCTTGTAAGCAGAAGAAAAGGGGCTCAGACACACACACGGGGGCGGGGAGCAGATGTGAAGACGGAGGCAAAGATTGGCAGAGTGCCACGGATGGCTGGCAACACGAGAAGCTAAAAGAAAGGCACGGAGCAGACCCTCCCCTAGATCCTTCAGAGCGTGGCCTTGCAGACACCTTGATTTCAGATTTCTAGCCTCCAGTACCGTGAGAGAATAAATTTGTTGTTTCAAGCCACCCAGATTATGGAACTTTGTATGGCAACCCTAGGAAATGAATACAGACAGGAACTGAGACCTCCTGCCAACAGCAGCACCAAATTGCCAGCCAAGTGGGTGAGTCTTTTTGGAAGTCTTCCTCCAGCTCCAGGTGACATCTTGACTGCAACCTCACGAGGAACCCTGAGCCAGAATTGCCCAGCCAAGTTGCTCTTGAATTTCTGTCCCACAGAAACAGATATGTGTATTCTTATTTTAATCCACTAAATTTTGGGAGTAATTTCACTAATACTACAAGGATTTTGGGGGAAGGCCATACCTTTGAATGACTTAATAAATTCACATATTTATTAATAACAGTATTATTTATACAGTATTATTTATACCTAATCTCAATTAGATCCCAAGTAGAGGAAATTTCAAAAGATACATAAAAACACAGATTACAATAATGGACTCTTATGTACCCATCACTGAACATCAACAATTATGAGTTCATGGCCAATCTTGTTTCATCCATCTGTATTCCTTCTGGCCCTTCCCTGAATTATAAGCAAATCCCAGACATTTCATCCATAAGTATTTCAGCATGTAGCATTATCACATTTAATTAAAAGCAATAACAATTTTTAAATATCTTTAAAGATGCAACCAGTATTTACATTTCTCCTGATAGTCTTGCAATTTTTAAAAAAATCATTTTTTTTGTATCATCAGAGTCCAAATAAGGTCGTACCATGAATTGATTTCGATATCTCTTTGAATCTATAGGGTTCCCCTCCATTTCTTTTTTATCCCTTTGTTTTTTTATTTTCTATTTTTATTTTTCGTAAAAGAAACTAGGTCATTTGTCTTACAGATATACCCGCAGTCTGGAATTTGTTGATTTCATCTCCATATTTGTATTTCTTGTAAACTGTTGACAGAAAAGCTTGATCAGATTCAGGTTCTTTTTCTGTTTTGTTTTGAAAGTCTATTCACTGGTAGTGGTGTGTATTTCCATCAGAAAGTAAACAATGTTTACTGCCTCCAGATAGCCATGGATGATCACTGCCTAGACTCACTAATTAATTAGAGAGCAAAGCAGTAACATTTACAATCTATTGTTCCTTCAAATGTATCCTACGTTGAAACACTGAGAACCATGCTTGTTTGAACAGGGTATAAAACAAGAATATAAAGTTCACGTGCATGATTTAATGCTTCGATTTTGAGCATACTGTTTGGCTGCTGCTTTGCTGTCTCTGTCCAGGAAGCTTAGGTGTGCTGTCACACCACTGCCCATTCGAATGGCTTATCTTCCTCCACTACCATCACGATTCAGCAAGAATAGAAATTAGTTCCATTTTTATCCTTGACCTTGAAATATCTGATGCTACCTCCATAAATTTGGATCTGGTTGAATCTCTGACCCACAACTCAGTAGCTTATGACCTTGGCAAATCTTCCAAACTTGAGTTGCTTCACAGGTAGTAAAATGTGGCTGAGCAGCTCTGCACAGGCTGTGTAAGGGCTGAATGGGTAACTGAATGTGATGATGCTTATCAAACGCTTCGCCCAGTGCCCAGCTCAAGAAGTGATCGACATTATTATTATACGTTAGAAACGAAGTGCTCCTGAGTGGTTAAACCAGTTAACTATATGAGAGTCTAGAATCAAGAGTGTGAAGAATCGCTGTTGCTAAACCCTTTGTGTAGGCCATTGGGAACATTACCAATGACTCAAAATGTGCTAATTTTAAATTATTACCACATCTCTCTAGAAGAGCTAGCCATATGTTGGGGTGTGTTTGCTCAAGCTGCAGCATCTAAGTGGGAGGAGCAAGCAGCTCCCCAAAGGAAGGCCTCCTGATTCTCAGACGAAACAGGGAAGCAGTACTGAACCAGCCAAAGAACCCAGAAAAGCTGGTTTACCTGGGGGTTGGGGCCGGCCTCCTGCTGCCTGAGGAAGCGTCAGCTACAGAAGCAACCGGTTCCATTATTATAAACTTTTTCCCTAGAAATCATCTGCTTTTTCCCTAGAAATAGTTACCTAATCCCTAGTTTAACAGTAAAGGTGACATTTATTTTGTGAACATTTGCACTGTTAGGTACTTTATTTGGATCATTTAAGTTAGTCGTGGCAGAGCCCAGACTGGAAACGGAGGGTCTGATGTCAGAGACCATTCCTGTCACAGTCTCCATAAACATGGACGAGTACTGAGAACACTGTACCCTCTCCTCCCAAGGCACTTTCATTTCACACCTTCCCTCTGGGTGTGGAACACAGGTACTTCAGGCACCAGCACACGTCCGTAAGGCCTCATTCTCTTCAAGCTGGGGGAAGGTCAGGTGTGGGGGGGAGGGTGGCTTTATTGCACAGCTGGACTGCAGGCTATTGCAGCCCCATTCCCTCTCTCCTCTCTCCTCCCCCACCCACCTCAGTTCTGCTCTTGTTGACTTCCAAAGTCTGTTCTTCCAGAAATGGCTAATATTTGTGATGGAAAAGCAATTAAGAAACTATGCTGTTTTGTAAACACTTAACATTCTTCATTTATGAATTTTTACATTTGACAAAAATAAACAGGCTTTCCATATCAGAAAAAATCAAAAAATTAAGATGTTAGCAAGATAATTCAATGTTTGTTTGTTAGAAAAGTTCAAAAAACCAGAGAAGTCTGGGGATGTTCAGCGTGGCACAGCACCCACTCCTCACTCGTGCCTGTTCAGCACACAATAGTGATGCTGATAACTGAGTAAACGGATGCTTCAGTTCTGCTCATATGGGATGATTTC
The DNA here is from genome assembly GCF_057802395.1 of Ceratotherium simum simum. Taxonomy (NCBI): domain Eukaryota; kingdom Metazoa; phylum Chordata; class Mammalia; order Perissodactyla; family Rhinocerotidae; genus Ceratotherium; species Ceratotherium simum. The sequence goes on along the minus strand of NC_141900.1, from coordinate 11,379,347 downwards.
GGTCTGGGTAGTGCTCAGTACAGCTTACTGAGAGTCCCAGGAAAACTGCAGAGACGAAAAATCCTTATGGGCTCAAAAATAACCCACCCTTCCTGGCCCTTCAAACCCAGCCTGGAGCCCGGGAGAGTGAGGGTGGGCTGAGCGCAGCTGGGCTCCCTCCCAAGGTCTGCTGGAGTGCAGCCATGCCCCCAAGTGAATTCCCACAGAGAGCATGGAATCCAGAAGGGAGGAAGCAGCCACACATTTTGAGGAAGCCAAAAAGCAGAGGAAAGGGTGACCAGCGACTGAGCAGAGGGAGGCAGGTGGGAGGAAGGGAGCCCTGAGCCCACAGCACGGAGAGCAGGAGCCAGTCTGGCAGTGACCTAGCCCCAGCCCGAGGCTGTGGGTTGGGCAGCACCCAGGACCTCTGGGTGGCAGTGAGGAGGTTGGGTCAACCTCGCTTTAGACATCAGTCGGTTCTCCAGATGCCTCCCCCACCTACCCAGGAGGGTCACAGCGCACCCCCTTCCCAGCGCAAAAATGGAGGCTTCTTCTCTGGAAAGAGTTCTGTTCTTGGGCCCAGAGGACACTAGATCTAGTTGGAGGTCGGAGTGTCATTTAGTGAAGGTGCCCACCCAGCTCACTTCCCTCACTCCCTCCTGCCACCTGCAGGCAGGACACTGGAGGTCAGCTCAGCAGGAACTGATGGGCCCTAGAAACTGACCCCGGCAGTTCCCTAACTGAAAGATCCAGCCAGAACTTACCGCATGGACCAGAATTTCCAATCAGCTTCAATCCCCCTCACAACTCGGTGCAGCCTTCTGCAGCACATAACTGGTGGACTCTCTAATATGAAAGATAAAAACTAAAGCCAAACAACATGGAGAAAGCAGTTCAGATAAACTAAACTAAAAAGCAAGGTGAGGGCCGGCCCGGTAGCTTAGCAGTTAGGTGCGCGTGCTCCGCTACTGGCGGCCCGGGTTCGGATTCTGGGCGCAGACCGACACACTGCTTCTCCGGCCATGCTGAGGCCGCGTCCCACATACAGCAACTAGAAGGATGTGCAACTATGGCGTACAACTATCTACTGGGGCTTTGGGGAAGAAAAAAAAAGGAGGAGGATTGGCAATAGATGTTAGCTCAGAGCCGGTCTTCCTCAGCAAAAAAAAAGAGTAGTAGTAGCACGGATGTTAGCTCAGGGCTGATCTCCCTCACAAAATAAATAAATAAATAAATAGGGAAAAAGAAAAAAAAAAAGCAAGGTCAACGTGGCTGGGAAAAAACACACAACCCACTAAATGGTTTCACCTATGTTCATGACCACGTGGCCCTTGATGCTGTCATGCCAACTTCCAGGCACCCTGCGTCCAGATGAGCCATTCTGGAGTGACCAGAGGAACCAGGAGGAGAACCAAAAGTATGTTGTCCTCAAGTGTGGGGTCCCCAGACAGCAGCATCAGGATCACTCTGGGACTTGTTAGAAAACAAATTCTCAGGCCCCACCCCAGACCTACTGCATCAGGCACTAGCCCAGCAAGGTGTCTTTGAACAAATCCTCCAAGTGACTTCTGAGCATGCTGAAGTTGGAAAGCCACTCATTCATTCTCCCATTCTCCTGTGCAATAGTCACACTTTCTCTTCTCTCTTCAAATCCCAACACCTCCTCCTCCTCCATCTTTACTCAGCAGATGCTGCTTCACTTCCTACTTCACTGAGAAAATTGAAGAAATCAGAAGAGAACTTCCATAGCTCCCCACCTACCCACCCCTGCCCATCTGTTAACCGAAGTCAAATATCCAAGTCCCTCAGCACTGATCCTCCGCTCAGGCACTAGCTTCTACCTCCTCTGCCTACCTAAAGACGTCACTCGCACCTCCCCCTTGCTGTTCTACTTTTTTTTTTTAACTGCTCAGTGGATCACGCCCATCGATTTACAAAAACATGGTGTTATTTTTCTGAACTTAAAAGTTTTTTCTTGATCTTATTTCTCTTACCATCTATGGCCCCATTTCTTTCCTCTCTTTTGCAACAAAACCCCGTTAAAGTGTTTATACTGCTGACAAATTCACCAACGATCTCCAGGCTGCTGAATCTCTAGGTCAGTTCTTAGTCTTTCTCTACTTATCAGAAGCATCTGACACAGTCCATCACTCCCTTCTCCACACATGTACACTTTCCTCACTGGCTTCCAGGAGAACATGTCCCCACCCCAGTGACTGCTTCTTTTCACCCTCCTTGCTGGCATGGCCAAGGCTCTGTTTTTGGCCCTCTCCCTGTCCTCTTGACTCGCACTTCCTTGGGGAGCTCATCTGGTCTCCTGGCTTTAAATAACATCAGTATGCAAATAACTCCAAGTGACAGCTCCATCCCAGATTTCTCTCCAAACTCCACACTCCTATGTCTAGTCATCTCAACCTCAATGTGCTGAAGACTGGGCCCTGGTCTTCCTGCCTGACCTCTTCTACATCTCAGCTTCCCGCAACTCCCCCCTTACAGCTGCTCAGGCCAAACACTTTGGAGCCATCTTTGTCTGCACTTTCATACTCTGTACCTGATTGTCAGGAAATCTTATTGGCTCTAGCTTCAGGATACATTTAGAGTCTGACCACTTCTCACCAACTCCACTGCTAACTAACTAGAGCAGGTGAGTCAGTCACCGCCATCATTTCTTTCGTGGGCTAGTCTTCTGGTTTCCCTGCTTCTACCCTGCATTCTCTCAGAATGATCCCTTTGAAACATAAATCAGGTAATGTCCTTCCTTTGTTCAAAACTCTCCAGTGGCTCTCTACTTCACCCACAGTAAAAGCCCAACTCCCACTAACGGCATTCCAACCCTATATGATTTCTCCGGAGGCCTAGCCTTTCTCTGTCCTCCGCCCCTCTCCTCATGCACTCCATTCCAACCAGGCTTCCCGCTTCTCCTTGAGCACGAGCAGCATGCTCCCACCTGAGGGCCTTTACACTGGCATCCCTTCTGTCTGGGTGCTCTTTCCACAAATATTTGTGCAGCCAACATCTTTACTTTCTTCAAGTCTTGGCTCAAATGTCACTGTCTCTCATCTTACTCTGATCGTCCTGTTTAAAACAGTAACCTGCATTCTCACCACCAATGTCAGTCCCTCTTATTCTGCTTTACTGTATCTTTTTTTCCATATTATTCATTACCTTATAATTTTTCTTTTTTTTTTGCTAAGATGCGCCCCGAGCTAACATCTGTTGCCAATCTTCCTCTATTTTGTATGTGGGCCACTGCCATAGCATGGCCACTGATAGACGAATGGTGTAGGTCCATGGCTGGGAACTGAACCTGGGCCGCTAAAGCAGAGCACGTTGATCTTAACCACTAGGCCACCGGGGCTGGCCCTTCATTACCTTATAACATATGAGAAAATTTGCTTATTATGTTTATTGTTTGTCTCTCCCTGCTGTACTGCAAACTCTACAAGGTAAAGATCTTTGTTGACTGATGGATTCCAAGTGCCTAGAATAGTGTCTGGTGTTGAGTAAGCACTTCATGACTATTTGTTGAATAAATTAACATCCTCAGAGAGATAAGATATTGCAACCAAGAAATAAGAGGATATACATAAAAGATACCCTAAAAATAAGAAAAACTCTTGGAAATAAAGAAATGAAATACTCAATAGAAGGACTGGAAAATAAAGTTGAAATCTCTTGGAAAGTAAAGCAAAAGGACAAAGGAGTGTGAAATAAAAGAAAAAATTAGAGACCATATTAGGAGGTTTAACTCCCAAATAATAGGTGTTCAAGAAAAAGAAAAGGACATGAGAGGGGAAAAAACATTAATAATTCAAGAAAATTTCCTAGAATTGAAAGTCATGAGTTTCCAGATTGGAAGCGCCCACCAGGAACCCAAGCCTAGGCCAATTATCATGACAAAAAGAAAAAAAATTCTACAACTTGCAGAGCAAACACACACAAAACAGATCATGCACAAAGAAGCGGGAATCACAGCAGCTATGATGTTCTCAGATGCAACACTGGAAGCTAGAAGACAGAACAGCGATGCCCTGAAATTTCAGTAGAAAAGTGATTTCCAGTCCAGAGTTCTGTAAACAATCTATGAGTTAAGTGTCAAGGCAGAACAAAAACATTTTTAAGGCACACAAGGTCTCAGAACATTTAGCTCAGCTGCAGAGAGGGAGCATGGCCCTCCTTCCTGCTACTGTAGAGCCGCGGGGGGCGCCTTGGGGGGCCCAGCAGAGCTGGACTGTCCTTGTTCACCGTCCCCTTTTTAGTTCCCAGCAGCTGAGCATAGAGTATATAACTTCCCTATGGCCTCCATGAGGAAATGGTTTGAAAGGCCAGGCCCATCAGTTCTTGGAACAGCTGGCAATGTTTAGGATTGTGGGTGGATGTGTGATTATGCGGCTGGGTACATGTTTTATTCTCTTATGGGCAATACTTTAAAGAGTGGGGTAAGCTCCCTATTGACATGTGACCAGCTCTGCATCTGGTGGCTGATCCTGTGAAAGCCACAAGAGTCTACATGGTACAGGACCGGGAAGATCTCCGTGGAGCATTAAACTAAGAACAGGCCAGAGGAGCGGAGAACCCAACCTCTCTGAACTTTTAGATTTCAGAGGCTTGGAATTGAGGCTTGGTTCCTCCTTGCTCCCGTGACATCGTTTCCCCTTAAGGACCTCAGGATGGCAAGAAGCACGCACACCCACGTGCACACGCATGCATGCACGCACACACATACAGCTGGCGGAAAGCTCTGGGGTGCCAGGCAGAGTTGGGCTATCGGATCGTGGTGAGCAGGTGGTTTTGTACAGCTCTGGGTTTTCATGCCACTACTTAGGAGAGTGAGCCTGTTTCCTCACATAAAAACACTACACGAACACCTTCACCTCCTCCAGTACAGAGCACTTACGTGTGCTAGATACTTTCTCCATTTATTTCATTTTAATCCTCCCATCGACCAAATAAGGTTGTTCTGATTTTATCGGAAAAAAATCCGAGGCTTAGGAAATTGCTTGTCCAAGTTCACACAAGAGGTTGAGCTCAGAGGTAAACACAAGCATTCAGATTCCTCATCTCTGCTCTTAACCTCTACTACACATGCTCTGTGATGACAAGGACCAGCCTCATCCTCATGCCAGAGGGCGTTACACTGCAAGGCTGGACTGATCACCTGCGATCACCACCTGGAAGATGCACAAAGCATTCTGCACCCAGGAGGCTTGTTGCCCCCACCCTACACTGCAGAGGAGCTGTCTGAGATCCTGCCAAGGGAGGGCCTCCCCTGCGTCTGAGCTCTAGGCTGCTCCCTCCCAGCAGGTGTTCTTCAAGCTGGACTGTGAGCTGCACGAGGACAGGATCCATGGTGTTAGTTTATCATCTCACTATCAGCACTTAGCACAATGCCTGGTGCACTGTAGGTGAATAAACATTTGCTGAATGAAGGAATCAAGCCTCCTGTCTCCAAGTGGGAGAAGAAATGGGGGCAGTGCTCTTTGTGAAGCAGACTGGCCCTCATGATAGCTCCAGCCATCTGGGATCACCAGTGCTTCTAGGGATCTAACTCCAGGGAGCTGGAGTCTTGGTAAAACAAGGATTGGAAGGAGCCTGCAACCTTGCTCTGATGAGGGGGGCAATGATGCCACACAGCCTTCCAGGGCCACCTGCCAGTTCAATAGCAGGCTGATAGCATCAGGGGGTGACAGTCATGGTGGAATCGACATCTGGCTCTCCTCAAGGCAGTGTGATGTAGAAAAACCAAGACCTGCAGATGGTGTCCTCCACTGCAGTGGGGGTCTTCCTAAATGAGCAGGCTGCCTCCTGACGCCAGATACCCTTGCCATGTCCATCTTCCACAGCAGCCTTGCTCCTTGCTTTGAAGCCCAGCTTGCCAACATCCATTCTTTACCCAGAACCTGACACTTTTACCCTTTTTGGGTCATAGACCACTTGGAAGCTCTGATGAAAACTAGGAACCCTCTCCAGATAAATATTCATAAACATATGCACATCAAACTTTGCACACAATTTAGTGGGCTCATAGACTCCTGAAGACCACCCATGCCCCCATCCCCACTACACACCCAGCCTTGTGCCAGACTTGAGGTCCACGAAAACAAAGGCCCCTCAAAGCCACAGCAAAGAGCCTGGGATGGAGTAAGGGCAGTCTGTAAAAGTGGACTGGACTTTCAAGTTGGATAGCTGCTTATGTGGATTTAGCAAATGAAGTAACAGATGTGCAACTGCCTTATGAAGTTAATTGCAACAAATGGTTAGAGGGTCCCTCCCAGCCACGAAGGCGGTGGAGTAGCACAGGTGACAAAGACAGAGGAAGAGGCCTTGAAGAGTTCCCGCTCCTCCATCTCCTAGTCACATGCTCCTGATCAAGTCACAGGGCTTCTCCCACGCTTGTTTCCTCCCTTCTGTATCGGCCATGGAGGGGAAGAGGTGCTGTGTGCAGGGTAGAAGTATGCCCACGGGCTTCTGGGTCTGAACCCTGGCTGTCCCTCATTCTAGCTGTGACCCTGGGCAAGGCCATCAGTTTTCTTACTTGTTAAACAGTGATAATAACAGTGCCCACTTCCAGCAGTGTTGTCATACTAAGGACGACAGTGAGTGTGAAGGCCTATCACACAACGCAGGCTCAATGACTCAAGTTTCAGAGGGCCTTGGAATAAAAAAAAGAATGCACGTGTAGAGTGCTGACGCTATTGTTCTAATGAATTATTTAGTGCATCATAATATGAGCAATGGCAACATTTGTAAGTGAACAATGACATCTTCAGAACAGTGACCAATGCTCCTAATCAATATCACTCTCAAAGGCAGACAGAGAGGTGAGAACAAATGAAGATCCCACAAGTCATCACTGCAAAACTGTCTTTACTAACAAAACCCAAAGAACCTCACATACTTTTTGTGGACATCAACTTTTTTTCTTTCAAATTTTTTAAATGGTATTATGCATATACATATTTTTAAAATTTAGACACATTTTGGAGGACATAAACCAACCCAAGGAATCATTGTGAGATGTTCTGAGGTTGGAATTCAGACACTTAGAACTATTAAACTGACTTCTGTAGGTCCTCTGTTCTTTGAAGTACATGCCATTTCTCCTCTGCCTCAGGGACTGAGAGCTGGAACACCGTTCTGTAGTGGCCCATGTAACAGATGCTAGGGAGTTGGTGCACGTAGAGTCACAGAGCTACACATCTGTTAACGGCTAGTGGGTAAGGAGGAAGGCGTCAATCCAGCTAGCCGTAATAAAAACCCTGTAAATAAAATCTCCTCTATTTATTCCACAAGTATTTTATCTTCCCCTCAGTGTGTTAGTCAGAAACAAGCCTAACAAGTATTTTTCAGACACAGTGAGACGCCCAGATAACTAGGAGTCACCTTTGCTGTTTCTGGTCTGGAGACATGTGGCCAGAATCAGAGCTTCAACGAGTTGCCTCCCTCTTGCTGAGACAGGCTGTATGGGGGGCCTCAGGGTGATTCCCAGGCAGGAACCCTGGCTTCCCCTGAGAAATGAGACAGCTTGGGCACAGCTTTCAGCCGAAGCCTTGAAGGCTGCTGTGGGTGAGGCAGGCAGGACCGCACTGTATGCTCTGTCCTGCGTGGGATGGATGAGGTGCGTGGGGAGGAGGGAGCGGGGCTGGTATCACGTGAGCTCTCCTGCCAAAGAGCCCTTCAGCTCACTCATGACACCATATCCTGCCTTCAGGTAACAGCACTGGCTGCCTGAGAAGCACATCAGCAGGCCCAGAAGTTAATTAGACTATAACCAGGAGGATTTACACCCACAGAAGTCGTCAACCTAAAAGAAAATAGTCATGGCTTAGAAACAAGAGTGTCTGCAAAGAAGAGATTCATGAGGTATCACTTAGAAACCGAAGGTCACATGTTAGGGTGTCAGCCCCAGAAATAAGGCTCAGAAACATCCTAAGAACTGCCTGCATGAAGGATATTTGTCTTCCACGTTGATGTTCTTCTTTTTCCTTTATGAAAGAAGTGGAAACTAGGGCCAACAAATGTCTAGACTGTCCCTTGTAGACAAGGACCAGACCATCAGAGAGACCTATCTTGTCTTTCATAACCCAGTTCTTAGCTCACAAGATAAGAAGTACATAAAAGTCCTAAACCACTCATACCATGATGACAAAACTCTTTTCTAAAAATTTATGCTAATCCACATTAATGCCCATTTTTTTAACAAAAAATGTCATATAGAGAATACTATAATTTTCTTGGTTAGAACATTGTTTCCCATATATATAAATGCAAACTAGTACTTTTATGCTTCAGACATTTCATCAAATGTGAAACTTTATCATCTAAATAGTGGACAAAAAAATAATCCCAAATTTATACTTTGATAACTTACCAAATTCTGAAATAAGTTTAACTGCAGGGACATCAGAACAGCTGAATCTGTCTGCTTATCACATATCTGGAATTGCAGCCACTGAACTTATAACAATAAGCCATAATGTTGATAAAATTGAGGCGCAGCCTGTTTTGATAACATACACAGACTCTAGAATTGCCAACGCTTGGTCACTGCTACTTGATTTACATTGTGATCATGAAAGGGCTTCCCCTGGGTGTTGTCCTGATGTCCTGAAGCCCACTCCCTGGCACTGCTGCCGTGGACTGCGAGGAGCCTTCAGAACTTCATGCCAAGTGCCTGAAGCCTCTGCTGAGAGTGGGGAGCCCCAGCAGAGCTGCAGTGCACCCTCTGTGGCTTCTTAAAAGCACTAAGGTGAACACAAAACACAAAGAGGGAGCGTTCAACTACCTTGTGGAAAGGCTTACCCCTCCAACTATTCCAGTGAAACCCCCTCTTTTCTCTTGTGTTTCTTTTCAGTTTTTGGAGTGGTCTTTTCCTTTTGCTCATCTGAAAGGTTCCCACAGAAAATGCTGAAAAAGCATTATCACTAGGATATCACCCTAGAGCACCTTTCTGATACAGAAGAGACACCACCTGACTATTCTCTGTGTGTCGATATAGAAGATCCCCCACTTTAGACTCCATATACAGAGAAGAGGCCATGCCATGCTCTCAGGCACGGTCAGCTCCAGGTTCACGGAGAGAGAGGAGCTTTCCATTTAGAACAACTTACACCTGCAGACAACAAACACCAAGAAACATGCAACACTACACTGAACTGGATGTGAAGAATTCATATTTTACACCAGTGAGGGGAATACTGTCACAAAACCCTGATGGGATGGTTTCTGTCACTCATGCTCTAACTTGAGGGTCTTTGCAACACAAGCGGGTCTGTGACGGTGTCTGCTTCTCCTTTTTTTCTCCCTCTTTCAGGATTCACAGTTGGTTCTGTGTCACGCACTAAGCAATCTGGTGGCTTTTGGTCCAAACAGGTCTCTTAGCAGTGTTCTTGCACCTTTATATCCCTCTGTGAAGAACCAAGTTCAAATGCTGGAAACCATGATGTCTCTGGAATGAGGACGTCAGAGAGAAAGTGAACCGCGCCAGCCATGCCTGCAATGTAAAATGTGGATCCTGTTACGACAGAGCAGGAACGGCATGTCCGACACACTGTGGTCTTTAATGATTTCTTTTACCGGCTATAAGCATGTGGAAACAGTGTTCAGGACTTTAAAGATGACTTTATAAAAAAAAGAAATAAATCCTTATATTAGCACCCAGCAGGTAATAATACCAGTTTTCTTACGATCTTATTTTTAAAAAATTGGTTTCTGGGCTTTAATCTTGTATCTTGAAACTTTAAGATGATCTTACAGAATCACTACCAAAATTTATGGGTGCTGCTATTGTGATATTTCAACGTACAAAACTTCCTCTCTCAGAGCCTTTATAGTCTTATTCCAAACAAAAAGTTGCATTATATCTTCTTTAGGTTTTAAGAATGTTATTTTAAAACAAACTTTATTTGCTTTGGTCAAAATCCCACCCCAAATCACTGCAGGAACCAAGCACTGGGCTTTAAAGGGACATCTAGGAGCTCGTGCAGGTGGGGTGAGAGAGGCCACCAGCCACTCCAGCCTCCAGGACGCTAACTCCCGCTTCGATAAGCATAATTCCTCCCCTTTTGAGTTTCTGTTGTTTATAGTTTTTCTTTTGATGTAAAATTTACATACAATGACACACACAGGTCTTTGGTGTACTTCTTTGAGTTCTGACAAATGTACACCCTGTATAAACCACACCCTGTCAAGCAAAGGACTACTTCCATCACCTCCCCTAGGAGGTCCCTATGGGTCCCTCTCCAGTCTGCCCTGCCATCATCCCCACCACAGACTAGTACTGCCTGTGTCAGAACGTCATAGGAATGGAATCACACAGTCCATAGCCTATTGTATCCAGCTTCTTCCCTCAATGCTTTTGCAACATTCGTGTTTTGTGTGTGTCAGTAGCTGTTTTCCTACATTTGGGTTGCTCCCGGCCTTCCCTATAAGTTTTTGTTTGAAGAAAGGGTTCCAGCAGCTTATTTAAGAAATACGAAAACCACTGACCAATTAGAACCCATTAGAGATAGGAGTGACCCTATACCCTCGAGGGGGACCCTAGAGCAGGCCATGCTGAAATGAAATGAAATGGTGGGGTGGGGCAGCAGGTCCACCTGGCTGGAGCACTTGGGAGGAGAGAGATCTTGCAGGAGGGGTCACAGGCGTCAGCAACCCTGCCCACCTAGTGGCCTCCACACGGGCACTTAGTACAGCTACTCTCCACCACGCGACAAGAATCCACTTAGTGCCTACTAACAGCCCCTGTGAGGCACAGGAGGGCAGAGGAATCTAATGACTTCCTAGCCTTTAGGTAGCTGGACATTCAAAGATTTTGACCTGATGGGGCTTTGAAGTTGCCATTATAAACTTGAATTTTTGAATGAACTCCATTTAGAGTTCAGGTATTAACTCATATCTGATGCAAACACACTGCATTTTTATGATATAAAAGACTAAAATTTTTATTCTGAGAAATATTTTTTCATTATGATTTCTTTGAATATTAGAAAGATCTTGTTCTGCAAAAGATAATGACAAATGCTCTATTTTCTGCTTATACTTCTACTATGTGATTAAAAAATAAATTAAGAAATAAAACAGGGCATATCACTACAGACAATTCAGACATCAAAAGGGTAATAAGGCAATACTACCACAGCTATACACACATAAATTTGACACCATAGGTGAAATGGACCAATATCTCAAAAATACAAACTACAAAACTCACCGAATATGAAACAGATAACTTGAACAGCCCTATAAATTATTAAACAAATTAAATTTATAAGTTTAAAACTCCCAAAAAAGAAACTTCTAGGGCCAGAAGCTTTCACTGGAGAATTCTACACAGCATTTAAATTGGAACTAACACCAATTAACGCACAGTCTGTTACAGAAAACAGAAGAGGAGAGGATACCTCTCAATACAGTTTATTAGGTCAGTATTACCCTGACACCAAAACCAACGACAGTACAAAAAAGGAAAACTACAGGCCAGTATTCCTCATGAATACAAATGCAAAAATCCTCAACAAAACATTAGTAAATAAAATTCTATAACATATAAAAAGAACTGTATACCATGACCAAGTGAGATTTATTCTAGAGATGCAACACTGGCTTAATATTTGAAAATCAACCAATGTAATCCACAATATTAATAGACTAGAGAAGGAAAAAAATCACATGATCTTATCAACTGAGGCAGAAAAAGCATTTGACTAAATTCAACACCTATCTATTATTTGATTAAACAATCAATTTTTTAAACAAAAAATATTCAATCTTAAGTTTATTTTGGAATTAGTAATAAGATATGGCTCTAAAGTAATTAAAAGTTATCATCAATTTATCCTCACATCATTTAATCTTTGCCCTTTGATTTTTGTGGCTCATGTTACAAATTATCCAGTTCATACACACACACACACACACACACACACACACACACACACACACACACAATGTAAAAAATACATGAGTCTCTTTCCAGGACTTCTATTTTGTTTTCCTGAATTATATTCTATAGATTGTGCCTGCAGCAGACTGTTAATGTATTTGCTGTCATTGCTCTTGTTTTTCAGAACTTTCTTCAATATTCTCATTTTTTTAACTACTAATATTTCTAATTACTAATATTAGTTATTCATACTTCTTTCTATAACTTAAATAATTAAGTATATTTAAATAAATAACTAGGTTTCCTGTGAATAGATCAATATTATAGACACAATGTTACTGATGAAATGCAGAGAGTAAACTCACTATTTCTTCCATTTACTGAGTAGCAAACATTCTATGTCCTATCTGCATATATACTTCACAGAAGATCTAAAACACTTGGAAGACATTCACAAGAGCACAAAATAGGTAAGGTAAAGACAAAATACAATTTTCAGCAGTAAACGACTTTGCTCACCGTTATTTGAGAGCTGTGGAGTCAGGACTCCAGGAAGAGTGAAGGGAATAGTGCTAGTCCCAAGAGGCACGAGCCCAGAGACACTCTCTCAGATACTTACACTGGACTTGTCTCCTCACTCTTACCTTCAAAGAGAGAATAGGGTCTGTCAGGAACGCGACACCCGTGTGCTCCATATTCTAGACACCACTCTGCAAACTAAGAAGAAAGGTATTTCTTTTTAAGAGTGGAGATTTCACTTGGTGAAAAGGCAACAAATAAGACACTGCATAGACGTCACCAAGAATCAGAAAAAGAAGATTTTGGGCAGTAGAGAAGTTAGGAGCACGGGCTCTGGGCTGGACTCCAGACACCCGTTCTCAGATGGGAGAAACCTGGCAAGTTATATCATTTCTCTATGCCTCCTTCCTCACCTATAAGGTGGTATCTACCTCAGGAGGTTGTAGGGAAGAATGAAGTAGAAAACTAACAACAACTTTTTGTCTTTTCTTTTTTTTTCTTTTTTGTGAGGAAGATCAGCCCTGAGCTAACATCCATGCTAATCCTCCTCTTTTTGCTGAGGAAGACAGGCTCTGAGCTAACATCTATTGCCAATCCTCCTCCATTTTTTTCCCCAAAGCCCCAATAGATAGTTGTATGGCATAGCTGCACATCCTTCTAGTTGCTGTATGTGGGACGCGGCCTCAGCATGGCCAGAGAAGTGGTGCGTCAGTGCGCGCCCAGATCGCCAGTAGTGGAGCGCGTGCACTTAACTGCTAAGCCACGGGGCCGGATCCCTTCTGTTTTTTCTAGGCACCTGCCTCCTGCCTTTTCAGGTGATCCTTCCTGAAGCAACCTGAAATGCTTGCTCTACCCAGATTAAAAACCCTGGCTCTGAAACTGCTTCAGAACTTCAGAATCATCTGCTGGCTCCCCCTGGCTTGTTCTCTGGCCTCAGCAGGAAACCACTCAGCTTCACCCGGTCCCAGCCACTCTTAGCGCCATTCTGGGGAACGCAACCTGCACTGGTCACTTTTGCTCTCTCCCCACAGCTCCCTGTCCACTCCACGGCCTGAAGCACTGCGGCCAGACCACCTTCCTCATCTTGAAAACTCCCGCCACCTCAGTGCTCTCAGCAGTTTCCTTTGAGCTCCCTGATCTGTCCTTCTTAAGCCTCTTCAATGGGTTTTTTATATCATTATAATAAAATTCTCTTTTTTGCTTAAGCTAATTTAATCTTTGTCATTTGTATACAAAGAATCATCAGTAATAAACAGAAGGAATATCAAGTCCAGCACACATAAAATAAAACTTATTCTGTTTTCTACCCTCTAAATCTGCTCACTCTCCTAGCGTATTAGATGTACCATCTATCTCGTTTTCTTAGTCAGACAACAGGGAGACATTCAGGTATTTCCATCTTCTCCACAGTGAAAAAACTCCACTAAATACTGTGCGCTCAACATCCTAAGAGTTTCCAAATCTCTCCTCTTTACTATCACAGCCAATGCTTTGGTTCATAACTCAACATTTCTTGCATTAATTACTAAACAATTTGAAGAAACCTAACCTCGCTCTCATTCTTTCCCGTGACCCAGCACTCTTTCTAAGGAGGAGTCTGACCATGGCTTACACACCCTTCCAGATCAGCACTCACACGGGCTGGTTATGAGAACAACCGGTGAAGGCTGGCCCCTAACTGACGTGGTCTGGGGTGGTTCCAAGCATCTTTGAAAGTTCTGTGGTTCTAAGGTGTAACCAGGTTGACAACTCCAGGTTGAATAACCTCCTTTGGCCTCCGCCCACCTGTCTGACTTTACCTTTTGCCCTCTGCACTCCCTCAACACTGAGGTGTGCACACATTCAGGGTCACGGAGCTGTTCCATGCCTCTGGAGCTGTGCAGGAACTATCCTCCTATCAGGAATGTCCTCCTCTCCCCAGGCTACCCCTTCCTGTCCACCTGAAAAACTCTTCATCTTTAAAAAACTAGCTGTGTCTCACCCTCCAAAAGTCTTTCCCAATTCCCCATACTTACTTAACCATCTACTCTGATAATTATCAAATTGGGCTGTTCCTAACCTCTCTGACCATCTCCTGCTCTGCTTCGGCCACATGAACCTCATACAGTCTGGATGGGTACCTCATACCTCCAGGCCTTGAGACAAGCAGTTTCCTCTCCTTTTAACAGTTTTATCCATCCCTATTTGCTAAATTTCTAGTTATCCTTTAGGTCTTGGCCTGGATGTCACCCTGACCCCGCAGAAACATTCTGATTAGGCACTCTTGACGTGCCCCACAGCATCCGCATGTGCCTCTTTATGAGTCTAGGTACTACAGCAGGCATGTGTATGTGTCTCAGGGTTCTACTCCCTGAGACAGGGAAAGAGTTTATTCTATTTGGTTGAGAAAAGGTTTCATAACAGTAACAGATGTTCACTGTCTAAAAAATATAAAGAATAAGTCGTCAATAATGCCTCCATTATCAAGAGACATTGTAAACATTTTGGTGTATTTTCTTCCAATCTTTTCTCTGTGTCTGTATAACTATATTTTGTGAAATGTGTATGGTAATAAAAACACTAGCAAACATTTACTGAGTCTTGCTCTGTGCTATTCATTTTCACACATTCAATGCACATTTATTAAGTTTCTACTTGGTGCTGGGCACTGGTGTAGGGTAGTGACCTAGACAAATAAGATCATGGAGCTTACATCCTACTGATGCAACATGCTCAAGAATCAAGCAGAAATAAAAAATGAATGACCGAGTGATTCTTTCACTTGGGAAATTTCAGAGGGCCTCTCTAAGTACATCACATAAGCTGATATTAGAATGGCAAGGAGTCTCCATATAAATTTCAGAGGAAGGGCATTCTTGATGGAGGAAAACAGCTAATAAAAGGTTCAAAGGGGAATTTCAGGGTGACACCAGCATCATGGTAGAGTTAGCTCTCCCCTTAGACTCTCCTCCCTAAGATACAACAAAAAGGACATTCATATGCCAACAGAGGACATTTACACAACACAAAAGACATCTGAGAGACCCCATGCAGCCTTACATCTGAAGGTGGAGGTGCTGGACCCTCCAGAGGAAGTGGAAGGAAGTAAGGAGAGCTCCTCTCCCTCCCAGACAGCAACCCTGGGACGACGTGTGGCTCTGCAAGAAGAGAGGAGAGGGGCAGCCCTCCATGGGAACACTGTTGCTCTCCAAGTTCCCTCACAGCCTGGGGGAAAGCCCCACACAGAGGTGAGTGAACTACCGCAGGGATGTCTTCAGCCAGTCAGCACCCCAGGAGAGCAGATAGCGAAGGAAGAGCAAGAAGCCCCCAGGATCGGGCAGGTGAAAGAAGGTGCCCGTCCCCCTGCCCGACACTCCAGCTCAGCTGGTTGGCCAGAGCACCCGCACATTCCTTAGAAAACCAGCAGCTACAGAGACCAGAGATCACAGCGGACTCAGAATACACAGCTCCTGACCCCCACCCAGTGGTGGCAGGTGGAAGCTGCGACCAGGTACTATCACTATGCAGGGGCACAAATCCATGCCGTCAAACAGTATGAAAAAATATATTAAATCTCCAGACCAGAAGGAAAACGACAAGCACCCAGAAATCAATCCTGAAGGCACAGAAATTTATAATCTAAACAACAGAGAATTCAAACTAGCTATCATAAAAAAGCTCAACAAGTTACAAGAAAATACAGATAAACACTTCGATAAAATCAGGAACTTCTTCACAAAAGAGATTGAAACTATAAAGAAAAACCAATTAGAAAAGTTGAAGATGAAAAACACAATGGAGGAGATAAAAAATCTTGAGTCTTATAATAACAGAACTGACAATATGGAAGACAGAATTAGCAATCTGGAGGATAGAAATACAGAAATGCTCCAGATGGAGGCAGAGAGAGAACTAAGACTAAAAAGAAATGAAGAAATTCTCTGAGAAATATCCGACTCAATTAGGAAATGCAACATAAGGATTATGGGTATTCCGGAGGGTGAAGAGCGGGAAAAAGGAGCAGAGAGCATGTCCAAAGAAATAACAGCTGAGAACTTCAAAAATCTGGAGAATGAGCTGGAAATACAAGTGAATGAAACCAACAGATCTCCTAACTATATCAACGTAAAAAGATCTTCTCCAAGGCATATAGTAGTAAAGCTGACAAAGGTCAATGACGAAGAAAAAATATTAAGGGCAGCAAGGAAGAAGAAAGTAACAACAAAGGCTTATCAGGCTTTCAGCAGATTTCTCAGTAGAAACCATATAGGCTAGGAGAGAGTGGAATGATATATTAAAAATTCTGAAAGACAAAAACTTTCAGCCAAGAATACTCTATTTAGAGAATATATTCTTCAGATATAATGGAGAAATAGAAACTTCCCCAGATAAACAAAAGCTAAAGGAGTTCATCACCACAAGGCCCCCACTACAAGAAATGCTGAAGAAGGCCCTCATATTTTGGGAAAAAAAAAAAAAAAGAAAGGGGATACAAAGTCTTGAGAAAGGAGAAAAACCGGTAGACAAGATCAGAAAAATTGCAGCTCTCTACCACAATAGGTTAGCAAACAATTATAACATCAAAGATTAAGGGAAGGAAAACACAAAAAATAAATATAACCTCATCACTTTAAACACAAACTCACAATACAAGATGGAATAAATTGTGACAATAATAACTTGGAAGAGGAAAAGGAAAGGGATACAATTGACTTAGTCTAAGGAAATAAGAGGCCATCAGAAAATGGACTATCACATCAATGAGATGTTTTATACAAACCTCATGGTAACCACTAAACAAATAATCTGAACAGAGACACAAATGATAAATAAAGAGAAATCTAAGAAAACCATCGTACAGAAGTATCAAACTGAATTGGTAGTCCAAAACACGGGACAAGAAACAAAGGAAATGCAGAAGAACTGGAAAATGAGCAATAAAATGGCAGCATTAAGCCCTCAATATATCAACAATCACTGTAAATGTAAATGGATTGAATTTTCCAATCAAAAGACAAAGAGTGGATGGATTAAAAAGAGTGGCTGGATGGCGGGATGGATTAAAAAACAAGACCCAACGAACTGCTGCCTCCAGGAAGCACATCTCAGCTCTAAACACAAACACAGGCTCAGAGTGAAGGATGGAAGATGATACTCCAAGCTAATGGCAAACAAAAGAAAGCAGGTGTTGCCATACTTATATCAAAGTAGACTTCAAGATAAAACAGGTAATGAGAGACAAAGAGGGGCAATATATAATGA